>NC_067398.1:722562549-722915277 GCF_016432865.1 Antechinus flavipes
AAATTCCTTTTATAACATATATAGTGCTGATACATTGTCTAAGAGACATAGAGGTGGGACGCAGGCATGGTTAAGAAAGCACAAAATCAGACACAGATTTGTACCTAGACCCCTCACCTCCCAGACACTATCACAGGGTTTCAGCGAAAGGATAAGAGGGGCCTAGAAAAGCTCAGTCCTCACTGTGTGCTCTTTGGAGAGCAGAGTTCTTAGGACTCCCTGCCCCACAACCTGGTCTCTTGTCTGCCTCCTACTACTCACTGCTGCTCAGATCAGGACTAGTCAGAAGAACCCTTTCTTTGCTTCTATTTTCCTTCCTTCCTCTGAGGATCTCAAAGCAGTTTCCAAAAGTCTTTTATATCAGAGTCTTTGATGACTTTCCTTTCTCTAGGTTCTCTCTTCCAGACTGTACTGACTCAGTCTCCTCAGTCTCTTAATCTCTTGAAACCACAGATGGTGAGTACACATATTGCAGTGTTGGTTGATACTAGCAGGATCCAGGAAAGGACCTTCATTATATAATGACAAAAGGGATGGAAATGAAGTCAGACAAGGGTGATAGGATCCTCATGACTTTTCTGGCTCTAGATACTGGGACAATGGATATTTATCCCTCTGCAACATCCAGCCTGAAGATGAAAATGATTCCTGCCTTTTTCTCCTCTGTCACAGCCCCCACCATGGCACAGGTTCTCATCACCTTCTGAGTTGTTGAAAAAGAAGATGTCCTTTGGACTCAAACAATGTGCAGGCAACTGCAGCCATGAATTTAAAAGGTCTTTGTTTCTTGGAAGGGAAATTATAGCAAATCTAGACAGTGTACTAAAAAGCGGGGTCTTCACCTTGCAAAGAAAGCGCCATATCATCAAAGCTATGGTTTTTCCAACACTAATGTATAACTTTGAGTATAAATGTCTCCCCCAGATCTCTTTCATGCTCATGGTTTCTGTCTGGGATCGGCTCTATTTTATTTCTTCATGTCCTGCTTGAACACAGCTGTTTGCATATTGCCCCACTGACCTTATGGTATGGAATCTTTTAGATGGGGTGGTTTGTGTCTTTCTCCATGAATCTGGAACATATTTCTGTTATTCTTAAGTCACTTCCCCAGTCATGTCTGACTCACAGTGAACCCATTTGAAATTTCTTGATAAAGATATTGGAAGAGTTTGCTATTTCCTTCTCCAGCTCATTTTACAATGAGGAACAGGGACAAATAGGAGTAAATGACTTACCCACAAATCCTGTGTCCCAGGCCAGACTTGAAGTTGGGAAGATGAGACTTCCTAACCCCTGTCCCAGCATCCTGTCCATTGTACCACCTAGCTGCCTCAAACATAGTAGGTACTTAATACATGCTCGTTGATATGAGTTTTCTGGGAAGTCAGAGACTCAGAACTCGAAGGGACCCCATATATAAGGAAATGTATTTGTCTCTGGTAGTCATCTCCAGGATGGGGCAGGAAGGGAAGAAATAAAAGAAATTTACCTGCTAACTTTATTATATACTTAAAAAGATAGCAAATTGTATATACCAGATTGCCATCTTTTTATATTAGTTTACAGAAATGCTCCTTTTATTTCCTAAATGAACATAAAATACATTAAAAAAACAAAATCACTATAGTGGAACAAGATATCATGCCAATATTCCAATGTTCTTATTTATTTATTGCTCAAGAAAAAAAATTATCTTTGGATTTTTAAATAGCAAAGACGCCAAGGAAGTGATCAGATGCAGGATGGGCTTAGAGTCAAATCACTACATCCATGCTCATTGTCATGAGGACAATGGTCCAGGATTTTGAGTCCTGAACTTTATGAATAGGAAGGCTCCTGCTTAGGGTCCATTGTCCCACAACTGAGAAGCGAACCTGTGGAGATGCAGTCCAGCAACTGCTCCTGTAGCCTCTATACTTATTGTTTTGTAAAACTCCAAAAAGGAGGTTCCCATCACAAATTCATAGAATTTTACGAATATAAGTGCAGTGAAAGGAGAATCATCATTATTTGCAGCTGCAACCTCAGGACCACGGGACCTCTCCATCTCACCTACAGTTGAGGCCTTCAGGGTAGAACAGGGGAGCCCCTTGAGAACAGGGGATGTCTTACTTTTCCCTTGGGGTTGCCAGCCCTTAGCCTGGAGCTACCACAGTTGGCACTTGATTAACGCTCTGTGTCCCTTCATTCCTTGTCCAGGACCAGATTCCTATGGAAGAGCTGGGAAAGGGAAAGGCTCTTCAGCAGAATCTCTCTAAGTGGATCCCGTTGCTTGCACTTAGGTCCCAAGTCTCCCTGAGGCCCCGTCACCTTCCGGGACTGAGGGAACTGGGGACATGAATTCTGTGCTTGTGCTGATGACGTCATATCTTTGGGAAATCTCTGGAAGAACATGAGGGAAGATGCGGAAAGGGCCGGATCGGCCAGAAGAAAACAGCCGACGACGTTCAGGGGACGATTCTAGAGCCGGACAGAGATTCTAGTGCAGACGCGGGGCTCACACGTCCCAGTGAGGGGGACACAGGCCGGGGGGGAGGGGGCGCAGAAGGGCCCTGACTCGGCTTTGAGTCTCAGGCTCTCCTCCCCTGCATCTCTCCATCCCTTGTCCTGGGAACAGACGCCCCCTTGTGGGACTGGTGAGCAACAAGCACATGGCTACTTCTGGCTCTGGGGCACCTGAGGTTTGCTTACCAGGCTGGGGTGACCTGGGGGCTCGCAGCCACTAGGGGGCGCTGTGGGACTGGCTCTGGGCAGGCAGTGGGGGCAGGAGGAGCCTGGGGATCTCGGGATGAGCCCCGCTGGCTGTGTCTGTGGCTGCTCTGACCCCCTGGGATCCCTTATGAGTTACAGCTCAGCTGGGCTCCATCCCCTCCCCCGAGAGACACGCCTTTCTCATGGGACCCAGGACCCCAGATTTAAAACTGAGTGTAGTTAAAGAAACCCAGATTTGCATCCAGCCCCGCCCCCTCCCAGCCCCATCCCAGGCTCCCAGGGAGAGGATAAGAGGGGCCTGGCAGAGCCCGGACCCAGCTGGTTCTCTCTGGGGAGCAGAGCTCTCGGGGTCCCCTGCACCATGGCCTGGCCTCTCGTCTGCCTCCTCCTGCTCACCTGCTGCTCAGGTCAGGGCTTCCCTGCTTGTCCTGCTCCCTCCCCCCTGTCCCGGGGTCTCCTGTGAGGGTCTCCCAGCACCTCCCCCCTCCCTCCTGTGCTGGGACATTAATGTCTGTCTGTGTTTCCAGGTTCCTTCTCCCAGTCTGTGGTGACTCAGGCTCCCTCCATGTCTGTGTCCCTGGGAGCCACGGCCAGACTCTCCTGCACCCTGGACAGTCAGCACAGAGGGTACACTATTCATTGGCACCAACAGAGCCCGGGAAAGGCCCCTCGGTACCTCATGTATGTCACCAGCAGTGGAAATGCAGGCAAGGGCGAGGGGGTCCCCGACCGCTTCTCGGGCTCCAGCTCTGGGGCCGATCGCTACTTGTCCATCAGCAACATCCAGCCTGAGGACGAGGCCGATTACTACTGTCAGACAGATAGTAGTGGTGCTTACCACAGTGCTACATTCAGTGAGGAAGTGGGACAAAAACCTCTCCTGTCAGACCCGACATGGCCCAGACTGCTGACACAGCCCAAGCTGCCAGGAGACCAGAGGGTCTCTCTTTCTCTGTTTCTTCCTCTTTCATATTTTTTCTTTCTTCCTCTTTCTGCTTCTGCCTCTATGTCTATGCAGACATATTCTGCCTCTCTCTCTCTCTCTCTCTCTCTCTCTCTCTCTCTCTCTCTCTCTCTCTCTCTCTCTCTCTCTCTTTCTTTTTCTCTCTCTCTCTCTCTGCCAATGAATTGGGCTTGCAACTAAAAAAGCTAGAAAAAAGAACAAATTACAAAGCCCTAATTAAATATCAAATCTGAAATTCTGAAAAAAGTGGAGATTAAGAAAATTGAAAGTAAGAAAACTATTGAATTAAAAAAATAAAACTAAGAGTTGGTTTTATGAGAAAATCCCCAACAAAACAGATAAACCTTTAGTTAATTTGATTAGAAAAAGCAAAGAAGAAAATCAAATTGTTAGTCTCAAAAATGAAAAGGGAGAACTATCCAGCAACAAAGAGGAAATTCGAGCAATAATTAGGAGTTACTTTGCACAACTATATGTCAGTAAATATGATAACCTAAGTGAAATGGGGGAATACCTATAAAATATATCGCCAGGTTGCCCATATAGAGAAGAGGAAACAAATTACTTAAATAGTCCTATTTTAGAAAAAGAAATAGAACAAGCTATTAATCAACTCCCTAAGAAAAAATCCCCAAGCCCAGATGGAATAACACGTGAATTCTATTAAACATTTAAAGAACAATTAACTCCAATATTTTACAAATTGTTTGAAAAAATATGGAATGAAGGACCCCTATCCTATTCCTTTTATAACACATATAGTGCTGATACCTAAACCAGGTAGGATGAAAACAGAAAGAAAATTATACACCAATCTCCCTAATGAGCATTGATGCGAAAATCTTTTTTTTTTTTTTTTGTGAATGCAAAAATCTTAAATAAAATATTAGCAAAGACATTATAGAAAGTCATATCCAAGATAATACATGATAACTAAGGAGGATTTATACCAGGAATGCAGGGCTGGTTCAATATTGGGAAAACAATTAGCATAATTGACTATATCAATAACCAAATAACAAAAAACATATGATCATCTCAATAGATGCAGAAAAAGCATTTGATAAAATCCAACTTCTATTCCTATTAAAAACACTAGTGAGTATAGAAATAAATAATTTTCCTTAAAATAATCAGTATCATTTATTTAAAACCATCAGCAAACATCATATGTAATGGGCACAAACTATTACCATTCCCAATAAAATCAGTGGTGACACAATATTGCCCACTATCACCATTACTATTCAATATTGTGTTAGAAATGTTACCTTTAGTGATGAGAAGAAAAAGAGATGAAAGGAATTAGGCTATGAGGAAATCAAATGATCACTCTTTGCAGATGGTATGATGGTATACTTGGAGAACCCTAGAGAATCAACTAAAAAATCATTAGAAATAATCCATAACTTTAGCAAAGTGGCAGGATATAAAATGAATCCATATAAATCATCAGCATTTTTATATATTATCAACAAAGTCAATGGGTAATTGAAAAATTACCCTGTCAATAAAAATGATACAATAATAAAAAGAGAGATAAAGAGAGAGAGGAGACGGAGAGAGGGAGAGAAAGAGAGGGAAAGAGAAAGAGAGAGAGAGAGAGAGAGATAGAGAGAGAGAGAGAGAAATGCAGAGACAGAGAGAGAGAAATGCAGAGACAGAGACAGAGACAGAGAAAGAGAAACAGACAGACAGAGAGAAAGACAGAGACACAAACACAGAGAACAGAGACTGGGGCTATGACTCAATAAGTATAGGGAATTTCATAGTGAGGAAATCCCTACCAATATAGCTGGGTACTTTCTTTTGGCCTCTTAATTTTACAGGTTTGCCTGAAACACAGAGATTAAGTAACTTACTCAGATCAAACAGCCATTATATGTCACTTAAACTCAGGCCTTTCCAGCTCTGGAATCACAAAAAAAAGGTGGGGGGACCACAATCTACTTCAGTAGGGGCCAGAACTCTGAAACAAGGATTCTTACAAGGTGTTAAGTCAGTGGAATTTATATTTTCTTGTCAAAAAGCACTGGAATGCTTTGTCATTGCCTGCTCTGGACTCCTCATTTTACAGGTGAGGGAACTGGGTCAAATTGTGTTAAATGGCTTGCCCAGCATCACGGAGATAGTAAATGTGTGAAGCCAAATTTGAATTCACATCTTCCAGAATCTGGATCCAGAACTGTCAACTGTGCACCTTCCTGCCTGAAGAATCTGGTAATACCCTCAAGAAATCAATGGACAAAACAGCATTATTAAGTATTCCTTGTGGCAGCACCACACTAAGAACTGGGAATGTAAATGGAAAATGAACACAGCCCTTGATCTCAAGGAGCTCCAATTCTCCTAGATTTCGGGGGGGGGGGGGTCAAATGGAAAAGTCCTGTGGTCCTTGTGAAGTGTGTTGGGGTCCCTTTAAGAAACTGTATTTCTTATTGATCTGTGATTCCCTTCAGATTCCCAGCCCCTGCAGGCTGAGGCATATCCTCCCCAGACAAGTTGTCTTTCCGGGAGGCCAGAGCCTTTGATTCAGTTACAAATCCTGGTCAAAAAGCATCCCTTTGAATTCCAATAGGAGATCCAGGCTCTCCCAGCCCCCACTGGGTCTGAAGCAACTTGGGCTCTCCCAGCCCCCCACTGGGTCTGGTCTGCTCCGATTGTCCCAGTCCCCACCAAGACACTCAATATAATAAGCTTCCATCAACTAAAGTCTTTGCAAATGGACCCTGGCAGCTCCGTTTGCTGCCAGGACCTTCTGTCCATCGAGAACTGCATTCTCAATGCAAAACTCCATTTCCCCTAGATCTGCCACCATAGAAGTCAGTCTCTGCTTACACTGATTTCTATCTAACAATAAACTTTCATTTGTAACTAATATTTGGGAGTGAGTGAATTCTTTCGCTTCTAAAACTTGCGGCCGATTTAAAGGGGATTCTTAACACCTCTCTTATGGCCGCTAACCTCGAGACCACCAGGAATCTAGTCCACTCAAACAGCATCACTTAGGGTACAGCAGCAAAGCAGGTGATCCCGCCTCTTATTTAACCACCTTTATTCATATAAAATTACATCACTTTGTGGTGGGAAAAAATTTGGAGAGCTGAAGTCTATGGGTGAAAGAACCTTTTTTATTGGGTCTTCCAAAATTGTGACTACAGGACTGCAGGCGCCCTTGCCAATCTGTAACTCGGCAAACACCTTATCAGCCTCCCCTCCAGACTTTCTGAAGCCACACTGGCTCTTGGATAGATAACCATCTTTCACGTGAAAGATCAGCCTATTAAGGAGGTATCAGGCAAGAATCTTGACAGTAATTACTGAGAGAGATGCCTCTGTGATTGCCATAGGACAAGAGATTTCTTTTTCTTTGAAAGAGATGGCAAATGGAGGCTTCCCTGAACTCCTGGAGGAGAATCTCCTCTTGCTAGATAACCCAAAATGCTTCAGTCAGCTTTTGTATGAGTAGTGCACCCCATGCCACAACACTCAGCAGGAACAGAGTCAGCACCAGGTGCTGTGCCCCAAGAGGGCCCCAATGGCATTCAAAATGTCTTCTTGAATAGGAAGATAGTCTAGAGAGGGATAAATTTCAACATGTGTACAATGTCAAGCACTTCCGGAGCGCTTCATAATGGTGTAATGACAACCCTATGTTTGGTTCATTTCTTTAGGATCATGTTCTTATCACTAATCAATATTTTTTTTTGAGGCAGCTAGCTGGCAGAGTGGATACAGTGCCTGGTCACTACAAAAAGGGCTGCTTCAGATATTTTGCACAACTGGGTCCTTTCCCTTTTTTTAATGATCTTTTTGGTATATAAACCTGGGAGAAACACTGAGAAATCAAAGGGTGTGCACAGTTTGTATACCTTTGGGCATAGTTCCATCTTGTTCTCCAGAGTAGTTGGACAAATTCACCATTCCACCAACAATGTATTACTGTCCATATTTTCCCATATGCCTTTCAACATTCATCATTATCGTTTCTTGTCATCTTAGCCGATCTGAGAGTTGTGTGCTGGTACCTCAGTGTTGTCTGAATTTGCATTTCTCTGATCAATAGTGATTTGGAGCATTTTTTCCTAACTGGGAATGGTTTTAATTTCTTCATCTGAAATCCTATCTTTTGACCATTTATAGGATGGCTTCTATTCTTATAAATTTGAGTCAATTCTTTATATGACTGGAGCGCATGTGACTGGAGAGTAATGAAGAGAAGACCTGGGAGAAACCTTTGTCTGAAAATGACCCAAGCTTTTCAATGCTTTGCTGCTGTACCCTAAGTGATGCTGTTTGAGTGGTCTAGATTCCTGGTGGTCTCGAGGTTAGTGGCTATAAGAGAGTTGCTAAAAATCCCCTTTAAATCGGCCGCAAGTTTTAGAAGAGAAAGAATTCACTGACTCCCGAATATTAATTGCAAAATGAAAGTTTATTGTTAGATAGAAATCAGTTAAAGCAGCGACTGACTACTATGGTGGCAGATCTAGGGGAAATGGAGTTTTGCACTGAGAATGCAGTTCTCTATGGACAGAAAGTCCTGGCAGCAAACAGAGCTGCCAGGGTCCATTTACATTGTTATTCCTACACACCCCAAGGTTGTCCTCCCCTGTACCAATCCATCCCTCTGTCCTATGCATAGATACCCCCTTGTGGGACTAGTGAGCAGCAAGCAGGGATCTCTGGCTATTGGACCCCTGAGGTTTGATTGAAAAAGGGTGACCTGAGGTTCTACAGCCACTAGGAAGTGCTGTGGGACTGGCTCTAGACAGGCAAAGGAGGCAGGAGGAAACTGGAAGTCTGGAGGGGGAGAGAGGGCATGACCCAGCTGACTGTGGCTGCTCTGACCCCCTGGGATCACTCATGGGAGACATCTGAGCTCCGCTGAGGGCAAGATCTTCCAGTGCCCCATCCCTTCCCCCTGAAAGACATGCCTTCTCCATGGGCCAGGATTTAGGACCCTGGGTGTAGTTAAAGCAACCCAGATTTGCATCTAGCCCTCACCCACCTTCCCCAGCCCCATTACAGGCTCACAGGGAGAGGATAAGCGGGGCCTGGTAGAGCTCGGACCCAGCTGGTTCTCTCTGGGGAGCAGAGCTCTCGGGGTCCCCTGCACCATAGCCTGGCCTCTTGTCTGCCTCCTCCTGCTCACCTGCTGCTCAGGTCAGGGCTGACCCTGCTTGTCCTGCTCCTTCCTCCCTGTCCTGGTTTTTCCTGTGAGGGTCTCCAAGCACCTTCTCCTTCTCTCCTGTGCTGGGACATTAATGTCTGTCTCTGTTTCCAGGTTCCTTCCCCAAGCCGTGCTGCTCATTCTCCCTCCATATCTATGTCCCTGGGAGCCACGCCAGACCCACCTGTACCCTCAGCAGTCAGCACAGCAGCTACTTTATTCATTGGTTCCAGCAGAGCCCAGGAAAGGCCCCCAGATTTGTCATGAGGGTGAAGAGTGATGGAAGTGTAGACAAGGGCAAGGGGATCCCCGACCACTTCTGGGGCTCCAGCTCTGGAGCCGATCACTACTTGTCCATCAGCAGCCTCCAGCCTGAGGATGAAGCCCAATACCACTGTGGAGTTTAACATAGTGTTACATTCAGTGAGGAAATGGGACAAAAACCTCCCCTTCCATCCCAGACCTGGCTCAGGCTTCTGACTCAGCCCAAGCTGCCAGGGGACCAGTGGGTTGGTCTCGGTCTCTCTCTCTCTCTCTCTCTCTCTCTCTCTCTCTCTCTCTCTCTCTCTCTCTCTCTCTCTCCAGGAGAAAACTGATACACCAGGTTTCGTGCATTTCAATTAGCATCAGTTCATGTAAGTCTCTCCAAGCCTCTGTATTCATCCTGCTGGTCATTTCTTATAGAACAATAATATTCCATAACATTCATAAGCCACAATTTACTCAGCCATTCTCCAATTGATGGGCATCCATTCATTTTCCAATTTCTGGCCACTATAAACAGGGCTGCCACAAACATTTTGGCACATACAGGTCCCTTTCCCTTCTTTAAAATCTCTTTGGGATATAAGCCTAATAGTAACACTGCTGGATCAAAGGATATGCACAGTTTGATAACTTTTTGAGTGTAGCTCCAAATTGCTCTCCAGAATGGTTGGATCCATTCACAACTCTACCAACAATGCATCAGTGTCCCACAGACCAAAGCCTTATACCTTACCCAGAGTTCCCCCCTATCTGTGGCCCTCTATAATTTTCAGTAGCAAAGAAGGCAAGGGAGGGAGGGATAAGATGGAACATGGAACTAGCAAGTTCACCCACTAAGAGAACCTTGACCGCTCTCCCAGTAGATCATGAGAACAATGGCCCAGGATTTTGAATTCCAAACTTTGTGAATATCATCTTCCAGCTTAAGATCCTTTGTCCCTCGCCTGGGATACAACCTTGGGGAGATGGAGCCTGGAAACTGCTCCTGCAGATACTGACTCATGATTGTTCAAGACCCAAAAGAAGAAGGTTCTTGTGCCAAAAGTTTTCAGCTCCAGGAAATGGCTCCACCACAAAGTTAAAGCACTTTCCAGGATAAATGCAATTAAAGGAGAAGCATCATTATTTGCGGCTGCAAACTCAGGGCTGTGGGACCCCTCCACCTCACCAACAGTTAAGACCCTCCAAGGTAAGAACAGGGGAGATCCTTGAGAACAAGGGGCTGTCTTAATTTTTCAGTTGGATTCCCAGCCCTTAGCATGGACTAAAACAGTAGGCACTTAATTCATGCTCTGTGTCCATTCATTCTTTGGCCATTACCAGATTCCTTACAAAGAACTGGGAAAGGGAAAGACTTCCTAGTCAGAATCTCTCTAAACATATCCCATTGTTTGCACTTATTCCCAAGTCTCTCTGGGGGCCCCGTCAGAACTCATGGAAGAGCTACATGGAGACAGGAACTCTGTGCTTGTGCTGATGATGTCATATCTTTGGGAAAACTCTGGCAGGACATGAGGGAAGATGCTGAAAGGGCCGGATGGGCCAGAAGGAAATAGGGGATGATCCTGAAGCCGGGCAGAGACTCTAGTACAGATGTGGGGCTCACACGTCCCAGTGACGGAGGATACAGGTCAGGGGAAGGGGCAAAAGGGCCCGGACTCGGCCGCATCCAAAGCCCCTCTGAGGTCTCAGGTCTGTTCTCCAACCTGGGGGTCACTGCTTATAATCTGCTAAAAGTGCTGGTGCTTTACCAGACCGCTAGGTGTCCTCAGGGGAGCACGTGTGACCTGAGAGTAATGAAGCAGAACCAAACTTTTGTCTGAAAATGACACAAGCTTTACAATGACTGTTACAATCTCACACACACTCACACACTCACACATACTCTCACACACACTCACACACACATACACTCACAAACACACACACTCACACACACACACTCACACACACACACACTCACACACACACACTCACAAACACACACACTCACACACACATACACTCACAAACACATACACTCACAAACACACACACTCACACACACACAAACACAGACACACACACACACACACACTCACACACAAACACACACACTCACACACACATACACTCACACACTCGCACACACGGCTCTCCCCCTGCCCCTCTCCCTCTCTTGTCCTGTGCACAGATTCCCACCTGGGGCCCGGGGAGTACGAGCAGGGTCAGCTCCTGGCTGTGGGCCCTGAGGTTTGCTTACAAGACGGGGATTCATGGCGGGCCTGGAGCCACTAGATGGAGCTGTGGGACTGACTCTGGGCAGGCAAAGGGGTAGGAGGGGGCTGGGGGTCTCAGGGGGGATGAGCCCAGCTGGCTGAGGCTGCTCTGACCCCCGGGATCCCTCACGAGCGACATCTCAGCTGGGCAAGGGCTTTCACTGCTCCATCCCCTCCCCCTGGGAGACGTGCCTTCCCCATGGGACCTGGGACCCCACATTTAGGGCCAGGGCTGCTTCAGAAGCCCCAGATTTGCATCCAGCCCCGCCCCCTCCCAGCCCCATCCCAGACTCCCAGGGAGAGGATAAGAGGGGCCTGGCAGAACCCGGACCCAGCTGGTTCTCTCTGGGGAGCAGAGCTCTCGGGGTCCCCTGCACCATGGCCTGGCCTCTCGTCTGCCTCCTCCTGCTCACCTGCTGCTCAGGTCAGGGCTGACCCTGCTTGTCCTGCTCCCTCCTCCCTGTCCCGGGGTCCCCTGTGAGGGTCTCCAAGCACCTTCGCCCTCCCTCCTATGCTGGGACATTAATGTCTGTCTGTGTTTCCAGGTTCCTTCTCCCAGCCTGTGCTGACTCAGGCTCCCTCCATGTCTGTGTCCCTGGGAGCCACGGCCAGACTCTCCTGCACCCTCAGCAGTCAGCACAGCAGCTACTCAATTCATTGGTACCAGCAGAGCCCGGGAAAGGCCCCTCGGTACCTCATGTATGTCAACAGCGATGGAAGTACAGGCAAGGGCGAGGGGGTCCCCGACCGCTTCTCGGGCTCCGGCTCTGGGGTCGATCGCTACTTGTCCATCAGCAACATCCAGCCTGAGGACGAGGCCGATTACTACTGTGGGGCAGGTGATGGTAGTGGTGCTTACCACAGTGCTACATTCAGTGAGGAAGTGGGACAAAAACCTCCCTGCCAGCCCCCACCTGGCCCAGGCTTCTGACACAGCCCAAGCTGCCAGGGGACCAGAAGGTCCCTCCTTCTCTCTGCTTCTTCCTCTTTCACATTTTTTTTCTTTCTTCCTCTTTCTGCCTCTGTCTCTATATCTATGGCTGATATTCTGCCTGTCTCTCTCTCTCTCTCTCTCTCTCTGTCTGTCTCTGTCTCTCTCTGTCTCTGCCAATGAATTGGGCTTGCAACTCAAAAAGCTAGAAAAAGAACAAATTAAAAAGCCCTAATTAAATACCAAATCAGAAATTCTGAAAAAAGAAGAGATTAAGAAAATTGAAAGTAAGAAAACTATTGAATTAATAAATAAAACTAAGAGTTTCTTTTATGGGGGAAAAACAAATCAGATAAACCTTTAGTTAATATGATTAGAAAAGTCAAAGAAAAAATCAAATTGTTAGTCTCAAAAATGAAAAGGGAGAATTATCCCCAAATGACTAGGAAATTAAAGCAATAATTAGGAGTTATTTTGCCCAAATATGTCAATAAACACGGAATCTACGTGAAATGGGGGAATACCTATAAAATATAGATTGCCCATATTAAGAGAAGAGAAAATAAATTACTTAAATAGTCCCATTATAGAAAAAGAAATAGAACAAGGTATTAATCAACTCCCTAAGAAAAAATCTCCAGGCCCAGATGGATTTACATGTGAATTTTACCAAACATTTAAAGAACAATTAATTCCAATGCTATATAAACTATTAAAAAAAAAACAGGGAAAGAAGGACTCCCATCAAATTCCTTTTATAACACATATATCTTGCTTATACCTAAAGCCGGTAGGATGAAAACAGAGAAAGAAAATTATAGACCAATCTCCCTAATGAATATTGATGCAAAAATCTTAAATGAAATATTAGCAAAGAGATCACAGAAAGTCATATCCAAGATAATACATGATAACCAAGGAGGATTGATACCAGGAATGCAGGGCTGGTTCAATATTGGGAAAACTATTAGCGTAATTGACTATATCAATAACCAAATAACAAAAACCATATGATCATCTCAATAGATGCAGAAAAAGCGTTTGAAAAAATCCAACTTCCCTTCATATTAAAAACACTAGTGAGTATAGGAATAAATAGAGTTTTCCTTAAAATAATCTGTATCATTTATTTAAAACCATTAGCAAACATCATATGTAATGAGCACAAACTATTACCATTCCCAATAAGATCAGGGGTGACACAACATTGCCCACTATCACATTACTATTCAATAGTGTATTAGAAATGTTAGCTTTGGTGATAAGAGAAGAAAAAGAGATTAAAGGAATTAGAGTAGGCTATGAGGAAATCAAATGATCACTCTTTGCAGATGATATGATGGTGTTCTTGGAGAACTCTAGATAATCAATTAAAAAATCACTAGAAATAATCCACAACTTTAGCAAAGTGGCAGGATACAAAATGAATCCACATAAATCATCAGCATTTTTATATGTTACCAACAAAGTCAATGAGTAATTGAAAAATTACCCATGCATATGTTCTGTCAATAATAAAAAGAAAGAGAGAGACAAAGAGAGAATGATAAAGAGAGAAAGAGAGGGAGGAGAGGGAGAGGGAGGAAGAGAAATGGAGAGAAAAGGAGAAAGAAAGAGAGAGAGAGAGAGAGAGAGAGAGAGAGAGAGAGAGAAGAGAGAGAGAGAGAGAGAGAGACCCAGAGACAGAGAAACAGACAGAGAGAGAGAAAGACAGAGCCAGATAGACAGACAAATAGAGAGAAAGACCGAGACACACATAGAGAGAACAGAGACTGGGCCAATGACTTAATAAGTATAGGGAATTTCCTGGTGAGGAAATCCCTACCAATATAGCTGGGTACTTTCTTTGGCCTCTTAATTTTAAAAGTTTGCCTGGAACACAGATTGAGTAACTTACTCAAGATCAAACAGCCATTATATGTCACTTAAATTCTCAGTGCAAAACTCCATTTCCCCTCCATCTGTCACTATAGAAGTCAGTCTCTAGTTAAACTGATTTCTATTTCTATTCAACAATAAACTTTCATTTTGCAACTAATATTCGGGAGTGAGTGAATTCTTTCACTTCTAAAACTTGCAGTCGATTTAAAGGGGATTCTTAACAACTTTCTCATAGCCGCTAACCTCAAGACCACCAGGAATCTAGACCACTCAAACAGCATCACTTAGGGTACAGCAGCAAAGCCCCCAGAGAACAATGGCTGTGACAAGAGCTTACCTCATAATAACAAGAACAACATTTATAAACATTTATATTTTAAGGCATGG
The DNA here is from genome assembly GCF_016432865.1 of Antechinus flavipes. NCBI lineage: Eukaryota > Metazoa > Chordata > Mammalia > Dasyuromorphia > Dasyuridae > Antechinus > Antechinus flavipes. The sequence goes on from NC_067398.1 coordinate 722,577,120, forward strand.
TAGGCACTTCATAAATAATAAATTTTGATTCTCACCATAGCCTTGAAAAGTAGGTTTATAATCTTCATGTTACAAATGGGGAAACTGAAGCAAAACTAATATCTGAAAAGTGATTTGAACTAATGTCTTCCTAACTCTAGGTCCACTCAGGTGCTTCTCTGCTCTGATTTCTGGGGAAGCTCCAGGATGTATTCCCATTCCACTTTGCCTGTATCCTGTAATTCCTGTTCTGTCCTTTTTTTTTTTTTTTTTTTTTTCATCTTACACCCTCTCTCTCTTTAAGTACCACAAATGAATATCTTTTCCTGCTCAATAGCCAAAAATAGGTCTTGTATCCCCTCTCCTGGAATGAGTGAGAACTGCAGGTGACTGATCCTCTCTACTTGCCTCCCCTTAAGCCCATCATCCTTCCTGAAGATTGCTATAGCTTTAAGGTTATCCCATTTCTTCCTTATTTCATCCAATCCACCATCCCTGCCTGCAGCACACTGAGGAATACAATCCCCCACATTAGCTGTACTCAAACCTTGTTCACATAAAAAATGGGAAGTCTTCAGCCAAATCCTTGATAAAACTTTTCATCAGAATAAGTTCAAGAAATAAAGCTCATTCCCCAATTTATATCTAAAATGTGGATCAGCTCAGCTATCTGTATCTATGACTACTGTGAACCCTGAGATCCCTCGTGTGGGACAGCTCAACTGGACTGGGCCAAGCCATCTCAAGACCTCTCCCTCTCCCCACAAAAACACCTCCCCAGAAGCAGCCAGCAATATACCACACACACACACACACACACACACACACACACACACACACACACACACAAGAAATGAGAGGACCCTACAGGTTTCTGAATAGAAATGGAGAGGCTCATGATATTAACTTAGGATCTGGTACCGAACAGCTGGCTTCATAAGATTGTTTTTCTTAAGGAGTTCAAACTTCGAACAAGATAGATCAGGCAACGAAATGGCAGAGAAAGCAAATAGTAGCTATGGGGAGGGAAGCGGTACAGCACATAGAGGGCCAGCTCTGGAGTCCCAAAAATGAATTCGCCTGAATTCAAATCTGGCCTCAGGCCATTACTAGCTGGGTGATCCTGGAAGAGGAATGCTCTTAACTTCTGACCAGGCACTCTATCCACTCTGCCAGCTCGCTGCCTCAAACATAGGAGGCACTTAATATATGCTTGCTGATTTTACTGATTTGTGAGGAGTCACGGCTTCCGAATTGGAAGGACCTCATATAAAAGAAGCCTATTCGTGTCTAGTGGTAGTTATCTCTAGGGTGGGGGAAGATGGGAAGAACAAAAAGAAATTGCATGATAACTTTATTACATATTTTTAAAACATATCATATAATACCTAATAGATTGGTACCTTTCTATGCTAGATTATAAAAATGATTGTTTTATTCCCTAAAGTAAAAAAAAAAATCAAAATCACTAAAGTGGATCCATATAGCCGGCCAATATTCAAAATGTCCTTAATTACTTATTGCTCAACAAAAAGTTTTATCTTTGGATTTTTAAATGGCAAAGACACCTAAGAGAGAGATAAGATGTAGCATGGGCCTGACAAGACAGACCACTAAGACCACCTTGACTAGCCCTTTCTCTCTGATCATAAAGAGAAAGGTCCAGGATTTGGAGTCCTACACTTTGTGAATAGCAAAGCTTGTAACTTAGAATCCATTGTCCCACTACCGGGATGTAGCCTTGGGAAGATGCAGCCTGGCAACTGCTCCTGTAAATGCTGTACTCATGACAGTGCAATACCCCCCCTAAAAAGAAGGTGTTTGCCCCTAAAGTTTTCAGCTCAATGAAATGGTCCCCACCACAAAGTTACAACATTTTATCAGTAAAAGTGCAATTAAAAGAGCATCATGATAATTTCCAGTTCCAATCTCGGGACAATGGAATCTTTCCATGAGCCCTACAGCTGAGACCCTCCAGGACAGAACAAGGCAAATCCTTGAGAACAGGGCCTGTCTTGATTTTTCCTTAGGATTGCTGGCCCTTAGCATGGAGTTACCACAGTAGGCACTTGATTAATGCTCCGTGTCCATTCATTCCTTGTTTGTTGCCAGATTCCTATGGAAGAGCTGGGAAAGGGAAAGACTTCTTCAGCAGAATCTCTCTAAGTGGATTCCCTTTCTTGCACTTGTATCCCAGGTTTCTTTGAGGGTCCTCATCACCTTCCAGGACTGAGAGAATTGGGGACATGAACTCTGTGCTTGTGCTGATGACATCAAATATTTGGGAAAAATTTTGAAGAACATGAGGAAAGATGCTGATAGTGCTGGATGAGCCAGAAAAAAAAAACAGCCGATGACTTTCAGGGACCGATCCCTAGAGCTGGGCAGAGACTCTAGTACAGATGTGGAGCTCACATGTCACAGTGAGGGGGGATACAGGCCCGCAGGAGGCAGAAGGGTCCTGACTTGGATGTATTCAAAGGCCCTTTGAAATCTCAGGTCTGTCCTCCAATCTGGGGGTCACTGATTATAATCTTTTGAAATTGCTGGTGCTTTTACCCAACCACTAGATGTTCTCACGGGAGCACATGTGACTGGAGAGTAATGAAGAGAAGAGCTGGAAGCAAAACTTTGCCTGAAAATGACCTAAGCTTTTCAATGACTTACATTGTTATCCCCACACACTCCAAGGCTGTCCTTTACTGTACCAATCCATCCCTTTGTCCCATGCATAGACACCCCCTTGTGGGACTGGTGAGCAGCAAGCAGGGATCTCCTTCTGGCTGTTGGACCCCTGAGGTTTGGTTGAAAGGCTGGGGTGACATGAGGTTCTACAGCCACTGGGAAGTGCTGGGGGACTGGCTCTGGACAGGCAATGGAGGCAGGAGGAACCTGGGGATCTGGGTGGGGGAGAGGGCATGACCCAGCTGACTGTCTGTGGTTGCTCTGCCCCGCTGGGATCACTCATGAGAGACATCTGAGCTGGGCTGAGGGCAAGGACTTCCAGTGCCCCTTCCCTTCCCCCTGAAAGACATGCCTTCTCTCCATGGGCCCAGATTTAGAACCCAGGGTGTGGTGAAAGCAACCCAGATTTGCATCCAGCCCCCACCCTCCTCCCCAGCCCATCCCAGGCTCCCAGGGAGAGGATAAGAGGGGCCTGGCAGAACCCGGACCCAGCTGGTTCTCTCTGGGGAGCAGAGCTCTCGGGGTCCCCTGCACCATGGCCTGGTCGCTTGTCTGCCTCCTCCTGCTCACCTGCTGCTCAGGTCAGGGCTGACCCTGCTTGTCCTGCTCCCTCCCTCCTGTCGGGGGTCTCCTGTGAGGGTCTCCAAGCACCTTCGCCCTCCCTCCTATGCTGGGACATTAATGTCTGTCTGTGTTTCCAGGTTCTTTCTCCCAGCCTGTGCTGACTCAGGCTCCCTCCATGTCTGTGTCCCTGGGAGCCACGGCCAGACTCACCTGCACCCTCAGCAGTCAGCACAGCACCTACCCAATTCATTGGTACCAGCAGAGCCCAGGAAAGGCCCCCCGATCTGTCATGTATGTAAAGAGTGATGGAAGTGTAGGCAAGGGCGAGGGGATTCCCGACCACTTTTCGGGCTCCAGCTCTGGGGCTGATCGCTACTTGTCCATCAGCAGCCTCCAGCCTGAGGATGAAGCCCATTACTACTGTGCAACAGGTTATGGTAGTGGTAGTAGCTACAGCTAACACAGTGCTACATTTACTGAGGAAGTGGGACAAAAACCTCCCCTGCCAGCCCAAACCTGGCCCAGGCTGCTGACTCAGCCAAAGCTGCCAGGAGACCAGTGGGTCAGTGTCTCTGTCTCTCTGTCTCTCTGTCTCTCTGTCTCTCTCTCTCTCTCTCTCTCTCTCACTCTCTCTCACTCTCTAATACAGAATTTGTCATTCTAACCATAAATGTGAACGGGGTAAACTCCCCCATAAAGAGGAAGCAGTTAGCAGAATGGATTAAAAGCCAGAATCCTACAATATGTTGTTTACAGGAAACACACCTGAAGCAGGGAGATACATGCAGGTTAAAGGTAAAAGGTTGGAGCAAAATCTACTATGCTTCAGGTGAAGTCAAAAAAGCAGGGGTAGCCATCCTGATCTCAGATCAAGTTAAAGCAAAAATTGATCTAATTAAAAGAGATAAGGAAGGACACTATATCTTGCTAAAGGGTAGCATGGATAATGAAGCACTATCTATATTAAACATATATGCACCAAGTGGTGTAGCATCTAAATTCTTAAAAGAAAAATTAAGGGAGCTGCAAGAAGAAATAGACAGTAAAACTATAATAATGGGAGATCTTAACCTTGCACTCTCAGAATTTGATAAATCAAACCACAAAATAAATAAGAAAGAAGCCAAAGAGGTAAATAGAATACTAGAAAAGTTAGAGATGATAGATCTCTGGAGAAAATGTAATGGAGACAGAAAGGAATACACTTTCTTTTCAGCAGTTCATGGAACCTATACAAAAACTGAACATAGATTAGGACATAAAAACCTCAAACTCAAATGCAGTAAGGCAGAAATAGTAAATGCATCCTTTTCAGACCACGATGCAATGAAAATTACATTCAACAAAAAGCCAGGGGGAAGTAGACCAAAAAATAATTGGAAACTAAATAATCTCATACTAAAGAATGATTGGGTGAAACAGCAAATCATAGACATAATTAATAACTTCACCCAAGAAAACGATAATAATGAGACATCATACCAAAATGTATGGGATGCAGCCAAAGCGGTAATAAGGGGAAATTTCATATCTCTAGAGGCCTATTTGTATAAAATCGAGAAAGAGAAGGTCAATGAATTGGGCTTGCAACTAAAAATGCTAGAAAAGGAACAAATTAAAAACCCCCAGTCAAACACTAAACTTGAAATTCTAAAAATAAAAGGAGAGATCAATAAAATTGAAAGTAAAAAAACTATTGAATTAATTAATAAAACTAAGAGTTGGTTCTATGAAAAAACCAACAAAATAAACAAACCCTTAGTAAATCTGATTAAAAAAAGGAAAGAGGAAAATCAAATTGTTAGTCTTAAAAATGAAAAGGGAGAACTCACCACTAACGAAGAGGAAATTAGAGCAATAATTAGGAGCTACATTGCCCAACTTTATGCCAATAAATTCGACAACTTAAATGAAATAGAAAAATACCTCCAAAAATATAGCTTGCCCAAACTAACAGAGGAAGAAGTAAATATCCTAAACAGTCCCATCTCAGAAAAAGAAATAGAACAAACTATCAATCAGCTCCCTAAGAAAAAATCCCCAGGACCAGATGGATTTACATGTGAATTCTACCAAACATTTAAAGAACAATTAACTCCAATGCTAACTAAACTATTTGAAAAAATAGGGATTGAAGGAGTCCTACCAAACTCCTTTTATGACACAGACATGGTACTGATACCTAAACCAGGTAGGCTGAAAACAGAGAAAGAAAATTATAGACCAATCTCCCTAATGAATATTGATGCTAAAATCTTAAATAAAATATTAGCAAAAAGATTACAGAAAATCATCCCCAGGATAATACACTATGACCAAGTAGGATTTATACCAGGAATGCAGGGCTGGTTCAATATTAGGAAAACTATTAGCATAATTGACTATATCAATAACCAAACAAACAAAAACCATATGATCATCTCAATAGATGCGGAAAAAGCATTTGATAAAATCCAACATCCATTCCTAATAAAAACACTTGAGAGCATAGGAATAAATGGACTTTTCCTTAAAATAGTCAGGAGCATATATTTAAAACCATCAGTAAGCATCATATGCAATGGGGAAAAACTGGAACCTTTCCCAATAAGATCTGGAGTGAAGCAAGGTTGCCCACTATCACCATTATTATTTAATATCGTATTAGAAACACTAGCCTCGGCAATAAGAGTCGAGAAAGATATTAAAGGAATTAGAGTAGGCAATGAGGAAACCAAACTATCACTCTTTGCAGATGATATGATGGTATACCTAGAGAACCCCAGAGATTCTACTAAAAAGCTATTAGAAATAATTCATAATTTTAGCAAAGTAGCTGGCTACAAAATAAATCCCCATAAATCCTCAGCATTTTTATACATCCCAACAAAATCCAACAGCAAGAGATACAAAGAGAAATTCCATTCAGAATAACTGTTGATACCATAGAATATTTGGCAATCTATCTACCAAAGGAAAGTCAGGAATTATAGGAGCAAAATTATAAAAAAGTCTCCACACAAATAAAGTCAGACTTAAATAATTGGAAAAATATTAAGTGCTCTTAGATTGGCCGAGCGAACATAATAAAGATGACAATACTCCCTAAACTACTCTATTTATTTAGTGCTATACCAATCAGACTTCCAAGAAAATGTTTTAATGATCTAGAAAAAATAACAACAAAATTCATATGGAACAATAAAAAGTTGAGAATCTCAAGGGAATTAATGAAAAAAAAAATCAAATGAAGGTGGCCTAGCTGTACCTGATCTAAAATTATATTATAAAGCAGCAGTCACCAAAACCATTTGGTATTGGCTAAGAAATAGATTAGTGGATCAGTGGAAAAGGTTAGGTTCACAAGACAGAATAGTCAACTATAGCAATCTAGTGTTTGACAAACCCAAAGACCCTAACTTCTGGATAAGAATTCATTATTTGATAAAAACTGCTGGGATAACTGGAAATTAGTATGGCAGAAATTAGGCATGGACCCACACTTAACACCATATACCAAGATAAGATCAAAATGGGTCCATGACCTAGGCATAAAGAACGAGATTATAAATAAATTAGAGGAACATAGGATAGTTTATCTCTCAGACTTGTAGAGGAGAAAGAAATTTGTGACCAAAGATGAACTAGAGACCATTACTGATCACAAAATAGAAAATTTTGATTACATCAAATTAAAAAGCCTTTGTACAAATAAAACTAATGCAAACAAGATTAGAAGGGAAGTAACAAACTGGCAAAACATCTTCACAGTTAAAGGTTCTGATAAAGGCCTCATTTCCAAAATATATAGAGAACTGACTCAAATTTATAAGAAATCAAGCTATTCTCCAATTGATAAATGGTCAAAGGATATGAACAGACAATTTTCAGAGGATGAAATTGAAACTATTACCACTCATATGAAAGCGTGTTCCAAATCATTATTGATCAGAGAAATGCAAATTAAGACAACTCTGAGATACCACTACACACCTGTCAGATTGGCTAAGATGACAGGAAAAAATAATGATGAATGTTGGAGGGGATGCGGGAAAACTGGACACTGATGCATTGTTGGTGGAGTTGTGAACGAATCCAACCATTCTGGAGAGCAATCTGGAATTATGCCCAAAAAATTATCAAACTGTGCATACCCTTTGATCCAGCAGTGTTTCTATTGAGCTTATATCCCAAAGAAATACTAAAGAAGGGAAAGGGACCTGTATGTGCCAAAATGTTTGTAGCAGCCCTGTTTGTAGTGGCCAGAAACTGGAAAATGAATGGATGCCCATCAATTGGAGAATGGCTGGGTAAATTGTGGTATATGAATGTTATGGAATATTATTGTTCTGTAAGAAATGACAAGCAGGATGAATACAGAGAGGACTGGCGAGACTTGCATGAACTGATGCTAAGTGAAATGAGCAGAACCAGGAGATCATTATACACTTTGACAACGATATTCTATGAGGACATATTTTGATGGAAGTGGATTTCTTTGACAAAGAGACCTGAGTTTCAATTGATAAATGACGGACAAAAGCAGCTACACCCAAAGAAAGAACACTGGGGAACGAATGTGAACTATCTGATTTTTGTTTTTCTTCCCGGGTTATTTATACCTTCTGAATCCAATTCTCCCTATGCAACAAGAGAACTGTTCGGTTCTGCAAACATATATTGTATCTAGGATATACTGCAACATATCCAACATATAAAGGACTGTTTGCCATCTGGGGGAGGGGGTGGAGGGAGGGAGGGAAAAAAAATCGGAACAGAAACGAGTGTCAATATAAAGTAAAAAAAAAAAAAAAAGGAAGATGTCTCCTCCTGCTCAGTATTCCTAACTCTATATCAGTCACAGGTCAAATATTTCCCACTGACTTGTATGACAGATATATGGATCTACTATGTTTCTCATAATTGAATCCCGAGCCTTCTGAGGGCAGGAGCTTTTTGGAGAAGTTATGGGAACATAATATTATCAGAGATTATCCTAATACGTTACTTCAGATTCAGATTCACAATACCATGCAGAAAAAATAGCAGTATCTCTTATCTCCTACTTGGAAAGTTTCCCCAAGTTTTCCCATGGAAAAAGCCACACAGATTAAATGCCTAATGTCAAGGAAAAGGAGGGGGCCACTGGCACTGAGGCACCATGTCATCAGTTCAGCACTTTTTCTCCATTTTCTCTAAGTAAGAAAATTTGGGAAAGAAGTGCAAATAATGAGTTGTTGGTCACACATATTCTAAGAAGAGAACTTTACAAAAGCTAGCCTTCCTAGAAGGCACAACAACATTGGAGAAATAAAATTGGCACCTAACTTATAGGGTTAAATGGAGAATAAAATGAGATAATATTAATAAAGTTCTTTGTATACCCTAAATCTTTATATATAATTTGTTATTCTAAATATTTTTGCTGTGACGATGATCCCATTTTCAATTTTACTCATAAATTATTTAGTTGTTTCTCTGTCTCTCTCTGTCTCTTACTCTCTCTCCTTCTGTCTCTGTCTCTGTCTTTCTCTTTATCTGTCTTTCTCTTTCTAACTTCCTCCCTCTTTCTGTCTCTTTTTGTCTCTCACACAAAGAAACACACACACTCACAAAAACAAACACACCCCAACACACACACTTGCCTCCCTATGGAAAAATCTGTGCAACTTTGTGTTTCACATCCATCTGGGGGCTGGGTACAGGCTCTCAATTTTACATAGTAGATTTGTGGAAATATCAGCTCCAGTGGATTAGATTATCATCACCTCTGCACAAATGATTCTTAGATCTCTGCCTTCTCACCTTGCCCTTTTGAATCAAAATCTAATTTAAGATTCTCTTCCTGCTTCCAGTCAACTTTTAGACAAATTCTTAGTCTCTCCTCTCCTGACTAAAGCAAAAAGAAAAAAAAAATCATAATCACTATAGTGGACCAATATACCAGGCTAATATTCAAAACGTCCTTAATTACTTATTGCTCAAAAACATTATCTTTGAATTTTTAAATAGCAAAGACACCTAAGGGAGAGATCAGATATATCATGGGCCTAAAAACTCAAACCACAAAGACCATCTTGACTACTTCCTCTCCAATCATAAAGAAAACAGTCCAGGATTTTGAGTCCTAAACTTTATGACTAGCAAGGCTAGTTATTGTCCCACAACTGGGATACAAGTTTGTGGAGATGCAGGCTGGCGACTGCTCCTGTAGCCTGTATACCCCTCCCTCTGCAAGACCCCAAAAAGGAAGGTTGTTGCCTCCAAAGTTTTGAGATCCATGAAATGGTCCCCAACACAAAGTAACAACATGTTATCAGTTAAAGTGCAGTTAAAATAAATGCATCATTATTTGTTGCTGCAAGCCTAGGACTGCAGGACCTCTCCATTTGACCTACACTTGAGACCTTCCAGGGTGGAACAGGGGAGCTCCTTGAGAACAGCAGCTGTCTTTGTTTTTCCTTAGGGTTGCCAGCCCTTAGCCTGGAGCTACCACAGTTGGCACTTGATTAATGCTCTGTGTCCATTCATTCCTTGTCCATGACCAGATTCCTATGGAAGAGCTAGGAAAGGGAAAGGCTTCTTCAGCAGAATCTCTCTATGCGAATTCCCTGCTTGCACTTGTGTCCCAAATCTCCCCATCACCTTCTAGGAATGATGGAATTGGGAAAATCAAATCTATGGTTATACTGAAGGTATCATATCTTTGGGGAAAACTCTGGAAGAACATGAGGGAAGATGCTGAAAGGGCCGGATTGGCAAAAAGAAAACAGCCGAAGACTTTCAGGGGATGATCCTAAAGCCGGGGAGACTCTAGTATAGATGTGGGGCTCACACATCCCAGTGAGGGGGATACAGGCCCGGGGGAGGCAGAAGGGCCCGGACTCGGCCACATCCAAAGCCCTTTTGAGGTCTCAGGTCTGTTCTCCAACCCGGGGGTCACTGCTTATAATCTGTTAAAAGTGCTGATGCTTTACCCGACCACTAGGTGTCCTCACAGGAGCCCGTGTGACTGGAGATAATGGAGCAGAAGTTCTAGAAGCAAACCTCTATCTGAAAATGACCCAAGCTTTACAATGATTGTTACAAGCTCACTGTGACGCCCCCAGGCTATCCTTCCCTGCCCCTTCCCTCTCTTGTCCTGTGCACAGATGCCTCCTTGTGGGATTGGGGAGCAACACAAAAAGTTATCAAACTGTGCATCCCCTTTGATCCAGCAGTGTTACTACTGGGCTTATACCCCAAAGAGATCTTTTTGTTGTTGTTGTTGTTGTTGTTGTTCTTGTTGTTGTTCTTGTTCTTGTTCTTAGTTTTATTTTTTTTATAATAACTTTATATTGACAGAATCCATGCCAGGGTAATTTTTTACAGCATTATTCCTTGCACTCGTTTCTGTTCCGATTTTCCCCCACCCTCCCTCCACCCCCTCCCCTAGATGGCAAGCAGTCCTATACATGTTAGATATGTTGCAATATATCCTGGATACAATATATGTTTGCAGAACCGAACAGTTCTCTTGTTGCACAGGGAGAATTGGATTCAGAAGATAAAAATAACCCGGGAAGAAAAACAAAAATGCAAATAGTTTACATTCGTTTCCCAGTGTTCTTTCTTTGGGTGCAGTTGCTTCTATCCATCACTGATCAATTGAAACGGAGTTAGGTCTCTTTGTCAAAGAAATCCACTTCCATCAAAATATGTCCTCATACAATATCGTTGTCGAAGTGTATAATGATCTCCTGGTTCTGCTCATTTCAATTAGCATCAGTTCATGTAAGTCTCTCCAGGCCTTTCTGAAATCATCCTGTTGGTCATTTCTTACAGAACAATAATATTCCATAACATTCATATACCACAATTTACCCAACCATTCTCCAATTGATGGGCATCCATTCAATTTCCAGCTTCCAAAGAGATCTTAAAGAAGGGAAAGGGACCTGTATGTGCAAGAATGTTTGTGGCAGCCCTGTTTGTAGTGGCCAGAAACTGGAAGCTGAGTGGACGCCCATCAGCTGGAGAATGAATAAATCATGGTCTATGGACGTTATGGCTAGAGAGAGAGAGAGAGAGAGAGAGAGAGAGAGAGAGAGAGAAAGAGAGAGAGAGAGAGAGAGAGAGAGAGAGAGAGAGAGAGAGAGAGAGGAGAGAGAGAGAGAGAGAAGAGAGAGAGAGAGACAGAGAGAGACAGAGAGAGAGAGAGAGAGAGAGAGAGAGAGAGAGAGAGAGAGAGAGAGAGAGAGAGAGAGAGAGAGAGAGAGAGAGAGAGAGGAGCAACAAATAGTGGTCGCCTTCTGGTTGTGGGGCCACTGAAGTTTGTTATAAATCTGGAGTAATCTAGGGACCTGCAGCCACTAGGAGGCGCTGTGTGACTGTCTCTGGGCAGGCAAATGGGACAGGAGGAGGCTGGGGATCTTAAGGGGGATGAGCCCAGCTGCCTGTGTCTGTGGCTGCTCTGAGCCCCCCGGATCCCTCATGAGGGACATCTCAGCTGGGCTGGGCAAGGGCTTCCATCCCCTCCCCCGAGAGACATGCCTTCTCCTTGAGACCTGTGACCCCAGATTTAGAAGCCAGGGTGTAGTTAAAGAAAACCCAGATTTGCATCCAGCCCCCGCCCCCTCCCAGCCCCATCCCAGGCTCCCAGGGAGAGGATAAGAGGGGCCTGGCAGAGCCCGGACCCAGCTGGTTCTCTCTGGGGAGCAGAGCTCTCGGGGTCCCCTGCACCATGGCCTGGCCTCTCGTCTGCCTCCTCCTGCTCACCTGCTGCTCAGGTCAGGGCTGACCCTGCTTGTCCTGCTCCCTCCTCCCTGTCCCGGGGTCCTCTGTGAGGGTCTCCCAGCACTTCCCCCCTCCCTCCTGTGCTGGGACATTAATGTCTGTCTGTGTTTCCAGGTTCCTTCTCCCAGCTTGTGCTGACTCAGGCTCCCTCCATGTCTGTGTCCCTGGGAGCCACGGCCAGACTCTCCTGCACCCTCAGCAGTCAGCACAGCAACTACTATATTTATTGGTACCAGCAGAGCCCAGCAAAGGCCCCTCGGTACCTCATGTATGTGGACAGTGATGGAAGTGTGAGCAAGGGCGAGGGGGTCCCCGACCGCTTCTCGGGCTCCGGCTCTGGGGCCAATCGCTACTTGTCCATCAGCAACATCCAGCCTGAGGATGAGGCCCATTACTACTGTGGGGCAGATTGCTGTAGTAATTTTGAGTATTCACAGTGCTACATTCAGCGAGGAAGTGGGACAAAAACCCCTCTGCCAGCCCAGCCCCCGCCCCACAGCTGGTCTGGACTTTTGGCCCAGCCCCAGCTGCTAAAGGGCCCCAAGGTTGTGCTTCCTGTTTCTGTGTCCCTGTCTCAGAGCTCCATGTCCACGACTTGCCAAGAACACACTGAGATAAGTCCCAGAAATGCACCCTGTCTCCCATGAGCACTTTCCTCCTTTCCCAACCTCCTTTCCAGGACATGGACACCAGGGAAGGGGTTTCTTTGAGCCTTTGGCCCTTGGGATTTGTCTGAGGGAGGGGGAGAGGGGCCCTGCCATGATGAGACCCCGCAGCTGCGCCCTCTCAGATCTCCCCAAGAGCAGCTGGTTTGGCGAAGGTGACCCCTGGACACTTGCCAGGGCTCAGAGGCTGTGACCTTCAAGGGGAAGCAGAGAAGCTAGAGAGGAAGTGGGGGAACCGGGAAGGGGGGCCAGCTGCTAACAGGCCCCAGCCAAGAGCTGCTCACTTCTGTTAGCCAGCACCCTCACCTCCAATGGGCCGTGACCAGCATCTCCTGAGGTCAGCCTGAGTCCTCCAGACTGGCAACTCTGCCCCAGATCTTGCTAATTAGGGCAGATGTCACCCAGCTCTGCCAGTCAGGCAGAGACTAGAACACACACCCCTCTCATTTATACTGCCCTGGCCTTCTAGGCTCTTGGCTCAATCCAGTCAGTGACCAATAGATCAGGTCATATCCTGCCCAGCAACAGATTCTAGAACAATAATGTTCTTTCAGAGTACCATGAAACACCTACATGGAGGGAGAGAGGGAGAGAGGGAGAGACAGACAGACAGACAGGGAGAGAGGGAGGAGAGATGCTTCTGGAGCTGGTATCAGGAAGAATTGACTCGAAATCTGTCTTCAGACAATTATTGAATCGTTTGCAACTTGACAGGTCAATTAACCTTTCTCAGTCTCAATTTCCCCATTTATTAAAGAGGCGCGATAGCCTCTGCTTCCTAATGTTGTCTTGAGGATGAAATGAGAGAGTATTTGTAAAGTTCCTTACAAACCATAAAGCTCTCTTTTAATCTTACTGTTGTTATTATCAATATTATTGTAAACATGATGAGTACCAAGGACAGCACCTACATCCCACCACTTGCACCCACAGTGGGTTCCCCTAGCATCCAACTGCAATGTGGTGCTCCTGTGTTTGTCCTCACACCACAAACAATACATCCCCAGGGCCATTTAACAATAAGACAAAGGGCTTAAGTAGCTCAAAACTGAGCACTTACCAAGTGGCACATCAGGGAGACAATAAGGAAGAAACCCTCAAGAAGGCTCTCCCACCAATGTGCTGAGTCTCCACCAGGGGAGGGGATCCCATGGAGGGCCCAGTGGCCAAGACAGCCCATTCCTGAGGCTCTGCGGGGTCCCAGGGCTTTTCTCCTCCCATGGGCACTGGGCACAGTCAGCCAGTCACTAAGCATTCATTAAGCACCTACTATGTGTCAAGTACTGTGCTGAGCTTTGGGGGTATAAATACAGGGAAACAACAATTCCTACATTCAGAGAGCTTACAATCCAGCATGGAAACAAAATGTGAAAACTGTGCATACAGATAAGATCGGACAAAGTGGAGGCGATCAGGGCAGAGACGGCACCCTCAGTGTTGGGAAGGCTTCTTGCAAAGGGAGATTGTACCAGGGAACTGAAGGAAGTCAAGGAGGCAGCCATGGGGAGGCTGAGCCTTCCAGTCCTGGAGGACTTGAGCAGGGAGATGGAGAGTCTGGTGGAAGGAACAACCTCTCTGTGGGCAATCACTCCCTTAAACTCTCTAAGGAATACTTCTCTTCAGTTGGCCTTTTCCCTAAGTGACCTCCCTGGGCCTTCAATTCCATCATCTCCTTGCACCCACTGAGACCAGGCTCTCTCGCAGCCTCCCTGGCCTCCCTTTCCAGCCCTGGCTGCACTGTTCCTCTTACTCCTCCTGTGCTGGGGGAGATGGGATCGTCCCTGGTCCCACTGGCCCTGCCAGGCTCTCCCCTGCCACCCCCACAATCAGGAACCTCTCCTTTGGGTTCTTCAATTTCCCTTCGATCCATGTTCTGGCCACTCTTGTCTTCTGACAGTCTCCTTGATGAAAATTTTGATTCTGCAACTTGTTCAGTCCAGGAGTCCAGAATCTTGGACTGGCGTCAGACTCCAGTTTTCTTTCCTGCAAATGCCGGGGTCGATCCTGGGGGCCTGTGGGCTTCCTTCCAGCTCAGAGCCTGGGTGATGATCTGATCAGGGTTTGTGTCCCCTCTGTCACTATTAGCAAAGCCATTAATGGCCTCACCAGAAAGCAAAGACTCATTTCCCTGTGTGGGGGTAGGGAACCTTGTCAGACCCATAACAGTTAAGGTGGCCCAGGAGGCTCTGGGCCATTATCAGGCTGTGACCAGGAAGGGAAGGCTGGACTCTGGGGAGATTCTGGGGTCCAGGACATGTGAGTGCCTGCCAATGAGAGGCAAAAACTTCAGCTTCGGGAGCCCCTTCATGCTCCCTCTCTGCTGGCTGAGTTGGGGCGGGGAGCTCCAGGCTAGAGGAGGGGATCGAGGAGCAGCAGAGTCTGGGAGCCTGAAGCTGCAGCTCAAGGGCTGGCTCTGCCTTTGAGAGGGGGCGACAGAGCAGCCATCAAGGGCCTCCTCAGTCTCTGTGGCTCCTGAGGTTTGCTTCCAAGAATGGGTTAGAATAGAGATGTTGGGGGCACTAGTCCTGGGCAGGGAGAGAGGGGACCATGAGGAGCCGGGGTATCTCAGCTGGGGATCAGCTTAGGTGGCTGTGGCTACTCAGGCTTCCTGTGATCACTCCAAGGCAGCATCTCAGCTGGCATTGGCCAAAGTATCCCAACACTCCATATCCTCAACCCCACCGTGAAAGATAAACCCTCCTTATGGCCCTGTGACTCTAGCAAGGACTCAGGGTGTACTTAAGAAAACCCAGATTTACATGAAGACACCCCCCTCCCCAGCCCCATCCCAGGCTCCCAGGAAGAGGATAAGAGGGGCCTGGCAGAGACCGGACCCAGCTGGTTCTCTCTGGGGAGCAGAGCTCTCAGGGTCCCCTGCACCATGGCCTGGCCTCTCGTCTGCCTCCTCCTGCTCACCTGGTGCTCAGGTCAGGGCTGACCCTGCTTGTCCTGCTCCCTCCCCCCTGTCCCAGGGTCTCCTGTGAGGATCTCCAAGCATTTTCTCCCTCCCTCCTGTGCTGGGACATTAATGTCTGTCTGTATTTCCAGGTTCCTTCTCCCAGCTTGTGCTGACTCAGACTCCCTCCATGTCTGTGTCCCTGGGAGCCACGGCCAGACTCACCTGCACCCTCAGCAGTCAGCACAGCAACTACTATATTTATTGGTACCAGCAGAGCCCAGGAAAGGCCCCTCGGTACCTCATGTATGTTGGTACTGGTGGAGCTGGAGGCAAGGGCGAGGGGGTCACCGACCGCTTCTTGGGCTCCAGCTCTGGGGTCGATCGCTACTTGTCCATCACCAGCCTCCAGCCTGAGGACGAGGCCCATTACTACTGCAAGGCACCTTATAGTAGTGGTAATAACTATGGTTAAACAAGTGCTACATTCAGTGAGGAAGTGGGACTAAAAACTCCCCACCAGCCCTGACATGGCCCAGAGTCTGACAACAGCCCAGGCTGCCGGGGAAAAGAAAGTCTCTGTTTTCTCTCTGTTTCTTCTTCTCCCACACTTTTTCTTTCTTCCTCTTTCTGTCTCTGCCTCTATATTTACACCTGACACTCTGCCTCCCTTTCCCTCTCTTTCCCTCTCCCTCTCTCCCCTCCTCCCTCTGTCTGTCTGTCTCCTCTCTTTCTCTCTGTGTTTCTCTCCCTGTCTCTCTCTCTCTCTCTCTCTCTCTCTCTCTCTCTCTCTCTCTCTCTCTCTCTCTGTCTGTCTCTGTCTGTCACTTTCTCTCTCTCTCTCTCTCTCTCTCCCTCCCACCCCCCCCTCTTTCTTTCTCCACGGAGTTCTGTGACTCACCTGAGATGAGACCTAGATTACATGACAGAAACAGGTCTTGCACCCAGTTCTTCTGACCCAGAACCTGGATTTTACCCATGTCCCATTTTGACCTCCAGGGTTCAGGCTTTGACAAGTGGAGAGGAGATGAGAGGGAGCTGTTCCCTACAACAGCCGGGCCTGGCTTCTTGTTGGAATGAGAAATGAGGTTTGGTGAAGGGACCCCTTGGACAACAACCAGTGATCATGAGGCCTCAGCCACAGATTCCTTGTAGAGCAGCAAAGACCCCAGTGTTGAAGTGGGAACAGAGAGGACTCCAACTGCTGATGATCCTGTGTACAGCCTCCCTTTTCTCCTCTGGTGAGAAGGTGTTGCAGATCTAATTACCTAACACTTGCTCTGTGGCCACAGGCAGCTGCTTGGCCCTTGCTTCAAGGATGTTCCCCTTAAAGTGCATCTTTCACTCTGTTGTCAAGTACATTCAAGCCTGGATCTGACTTATCACCACCTTGTCTCTTGCATTCAGTCATCTCCTCACCTCACTGTTACTTTCTGGATACAATTTAGAGTCTTCTCTTAGGCTTTCAAATCTTTTATGGCCAAGCCTTGTAGATAGTGGGGAACCCTGAGTGAGTTATTAGACCTTTAGTACAGTAAAAAGAACCCTGCTAATAGCATCTGGTTTGGGTCCCTAAAATCCCTAAGGCTGTTTCAGCTCTCCTAAGAAATCTGGGGTATGACAACCTGTGTTGTACCTGAAGCAGAGTTATGCTGATGTGGCAAGGAAACATTTGCGCACAATAGCAAGTTGCTCATGTGCAATATCCTATAGTTATGTAAGTGTATTACATAAGCAAAGGGTTTTTAAGACTGGGATTTTTTTTTTAATAAATGGAATCCTGTTTGACCATCCTAATCATTCCTCATCCATGATCAATACTCATACTGGTACTGAAATCCTCCTGTGAGCAGGTCCGGACAATTGGTATCCACCAGTTGGTGGAAAGTTGGGCCAGTCATAATCTTAAGAACAAACTTTGAGAAAAATACAAGAGTGAGACAAAATATAAATACCTATTAAAAAACAGTGATCAGAGCTAAATTTAAAGCTTACATCAAAAAAAAAATAGAGAAAGAGGAGATCAATGAATTTCATATACAAGTTAAAAAGTCTCAAAAAAGAAGAAATTAAAAAACCCTAATTCAACACTAAATAGGAAATTTTAAAAACTAAAGGTGAGAAAAGATAAAGTGCAAAAGATCTTGTGTGTTTGTATACTTGGGCAAGGACTGAAGATTACAGTGACATAGAATCCTGGAGACTCATTTGCCCTGGAGAGTGAGCAAGAGGAGGCAAATCTTGGTGAGAAAATCACGTTAAAAATAGATCACAGTGATGATGATGCTTCCCAGAACTCTCAGAGAAGAAAGCCATGGGAACTTACCTCAGTAACCATGATTATAATAATAACAAAATTTATAAGCTTTTACATAGCATTCCTAGATTTGGTGGGCACAAAATAAGTAATAACTTCTTTGATTCTCACCACAGCCTTGTAAAATAGGTTTATAAGCTCCATGTTACAGATAAGGAACCAAAGGCACAAACAATAACTTAAAGGTCATTTGAAGACAGGTATTCCTAACTCCAGGTCCACCCAGGTGCCTCTCTGCTCTGACTTCTGGGAAAGTTCCATGATGTGCTCCCATTCCACTTTGTCTGCATCCCATAATTCCTGTTCTTTCTTTTTTCCTTCATCTCTCTCTCTCTCTCTCTCTCTCTCTCTCGCTCTCGCTCTCGCTCTCGCTCTCGCTCTCGCTCTCGCTCTCACTCTCGTTACCACAGTTGAGCTTCTTAATAGCTCAATAGCCTTGTGTCCCCTCTCTTAGAATCAATGAGAACTTTTGATAACTGACCCACTCTACTTGCCTCCTTTTAAGCACATCATCCTTCCTGAATATTGCCATGGATTTCAGGCTAACTCCATTTCTTCTTATTTCATCAAATCCACCACCCCTGCCTGAAGCACAGAGAGGAGTATAATCCCACCACATTAGCTGTACTCAAACCTCATGCACATAAAATAAAATGGGAAGTCTTAAGGCAAATCCTTGATGAAACTTTTAATCAGAATAAGCTCAAGAAAGAGAAATCTTTCTCCAATTCCCAGCTGGCACTGATTTCTCAATCCCTATTTTTTTGGTCTGGTATTTTGGTCTGGTATACTATAGTGATTTTGATTTTTCTTTTTTAATTTAGGGAATAAAACAAACACTTTTGTAATCTAGTATAAAAATGTGATAGTCTATTATGTAGAATATGCTATGTTTTAAAAATATATGATAAAGTTATCATGTAAATTTCTTTAAAATTAGTCATTTAGCTTGCTTGTGTTATTCTAACTGCATATTCCATACTATAAATTGCTTTTGCAAAGCAATTTTTTGTCCCTTGTTTTTAAAGTCACCTTTATTTAAACTTTAAGATTCACAATAAGCTAATGTCTAAATTACTTTGGACCAAATTTCCTAAAACTTATACATATATCCAACAGAGCTGACAAAATTTTAAAGGATAGCTCATAATTTTTACAATTTACCCAATACATTTTAGAAAGCATCATATTTCATCTAAGTAGTGGACACAAACATATGACCTCTTAATTAAGTTACCAGAACTTTGTTTTAATAATCTATTTTTGACATAAAATCAAATCAAACATAGATTTAAACTTTTAGTAGCAATACTATAATATTAATGCACACATATTTTTAAAACCTTATTCTCAAATGCATCAAATGAAAATAATTTGATCATATGCCATTTGAATTTATACAGTGTTTTAAGTCACCTTTTTAGAAGAAAACTCCACTTTCTTTCAAAAGCTCCATTCTCCTAGACTGCCTGAAATCTCTAAAATGGCAATAAACTATTGAGGCCTGAGAGGGAGACACAGGCCCCTGGGGAGCAAAATGGCTATGGCTCCTATCTCCCCTCCTAAATTTTGTACTCTTTCCTATGAATTGCTGTATTGGGAAGGGGAAAAGATTTTAAAGTGTAAAATAGATTTCCCGAGATTTCCTCAACCACATGGAGATAAACCACCCTCTTTTACAGAATCCAACATCCCCTGAGAATTTTGGAATTCTAGGGGTTTGGGACCATAGTGACCCATCTAGAGAGAAACTGAGGCCGACTCCAAAGCATAGAGTTTTTGAGAAGCCTACTGTTCTTTGGAGAGGCTGGACTGGACATGAGTCTATACAGAGTGGCCCTGCTCATTCCCAGTCCCCTCTAGAGAGAGATGCTTTCAAGCTTTGGTCTCTGCACAGAGTTTCACTGGCTGCTACAGAAACCACTCCAGTTCCCTTGCTGTTTCCTGGATTCATCAGTGACCTCACTTTGTGGTTCTGGGTTCTTTGGACAAACTGTGAATGGGGAAATCCCAAGATGAGCCCCTAGGCCATTAAAGTCTCTTCATGCTTGGACAGAGCCACCCAGAATTCATAATGTCTGGATCCTGGACAGAGCCCAGTTTGTAAGAAACAAAATAGCTTAACCAAGAACTCACTGACTGGCTGATGAATGCAGGAAAGATTTATTTTACATTGTTGCAAGAATGGGAGCCTCAGAGAGTAGACCCCTCAGCCCATGTTTCAGTTCATGTTTGATGACCTCTCTGAAGGCCTTTGGATTTCCCTCCTACATTGTAGCCATTTAAGAGGCTCTCTCTGAACATGAACTTAATTTCACTGTTACCATGGTGTTTCCCAGGCCCCTCCTCCTTCTTCTCACCAGTTTTCATGGGATTTATGTTGAACTGATGCTGGGCTAAGTTTCTTTCTTGCTGCTACTCTGTTCCTAATTGATGTGCTCTGGATGATGGCCCAGACAGATACAATGACTGCTTTCTCGATGGGATAAGTGTATCTCATGTAAGTTCACCTTCTGTAGGCTCACAGAAAACAGACATGGGAAAACCTCCATAAAGCCTCTAGCAAGAACCTTTCTCTATGGGCAAGATGGACAGCTGGGCTGTGCTGGAAAGTAGCTCAATTTTATGAATTCAATACTCCATAAATGGCCAGACCCAAAAAATAGGGATTAAGAAATCAGTGCCAGCTGGGGATTGGTGAAAGATTTCTGTTTCTTGAGCTTATTCTGATCAAAAGTTTCATCAAGGATTTGCCTTAAGACTTCCTGTTTTATTTTATGTGCATGAGGTTTGAGTACAGCGAAAGTGGTGGGATTATATTCCTCTCTGTGCTGCAGACAGGGATGGTGGGTTGATGAAATGAAAAGAAAGCCTGAAACAGTCCTGAAACCAAAGTAATACATTTTCAAGCAATCCTGAAGCCAATGACTATGTCCACATATTGAAGTTGCTCCCTCTCTAGCTGACCTTCCTATTTAAGAAGACATTTTGAATGCCATTAGGGCCCTTTTATGTGGCATATAACCTGATGCTGACTCTATTCCAGCTGAAGTTATAAGGCAGGAGGGCACTACTCATACAACAGCTGATTGAAACTTGTTGGATTATATATCTAGAGGAGATTATTCTCCAGCAGCTCAAGGAAGCTTCCATTTTCCAACTATATCAAAGAAAAGGAAATCATTTATCCTATGGCAATCACTGAGGAATCTCTCTCCTAGGCTGTTCTTTCACCTGAAAGATGGTCATCTGTCCAAGAGTCAGTGTGGCTTCAGAAAGACTGGAGGAAAGGTTCATGTGGTGTTTGATGAGATACAGACTGACAACTGCTCCTGCAGGACCTGCAGTCACAAGTCTGGAAGATCCAGGAAAACATATTCTTTTTTAAAAAATTTTTTATTATAGCTTTTTATTTACAAGATCTATGCATGAGTAATTTTTCAGCACTGACAATTGCGAAACCTTTTGTTCCAACTTTTCCCCTCCTTCCCCCTTCCCTCTCCCCCAGATGCCAGGTTGACCAATACATGTTAAATATGTTTAAAATATATGTTAAATCAAATATATATATACATATTTATACAATTATCTGGCTGTACAAAAAAAAATCAGATCAAAAGGAAGAAAAAGAAAAACCGAGAAAGAAAACAAAATGCAAGCAAATAACAGAGAATGCTCTGTTGTGTTCCACACTCAGTTCTCACAGTTCTCTCTCTGGGTGTAGATGGCTCTCTTCATCACTGCACAAGGGGAACTGGTCCGAAGCATCTCATTGTTGAGGAGAGCCACGTCCATCAGTATTGATCCTCATATATTATTGTTGCTGTGTACAATTATCTCCTGGTTCAGCTCATTTCACTCAGCATCAGTTCCTGTAGGTGTCCCTAAGGCCTCTGTGAAATCAGAATGACTTGATTTTCAAAATCTTACACTCTAATTCTGGAACAGTCAGCTTTAACCTTTGAACGAGGGAGTGAATGACTGCACCAGGAAGAACTTGCAAGTCTAAGCAAAAAGTCCTCAACATCGCAATCACAAGCTTTACCAGACCGCTAGATGTCCTCATGGGAGCAAGTAAGGAAGAGAATACCTGGAAGCAAACCTTTGTCTGAAAATGACCCAGGATTTACAGTGACTGTTACAATCTCTCTCTCTCTCTCTCTCTCTCTCTCACATACTCACACACACTCTCACACACTCACACATATACACACTCACACACTCACACTCACACATACACACACTCACACACACACACTCACACACACTCAAACACACACTCACACACACTCACACAAACACAGTCACACACACTTACACACACACACAGTCACACACACACAGTCACACACACACACACTCACACCCATACTCATACACACACTCACACACACTCACACATACACACACACACTCACACACACTCACACACACACAGTCACACACACTTACACGCACAGTCACACACACTCACACTCACACACACTCACACATACACAGTCACACACACTTACACACACTCACACACACACACACCCATACTCATACACATACTCACACAACACACTCACACACACTCACACCCATACTCATACACACACTCACACACACACACACACTCACACATACACAGTCACACACACTTACACACACACTCACACACACACTCACACATACACAGTCACACACAGTCACACACACATACACACACTCACACACACACTCACACATGCACACACACTCATACACACACTCACACACACTCATACACACACACACACACACACACACACACTCACACACACGGCTCTCCCCCTGCCCCTCTCCCTCCCTTGTCCTGTGCACAGATTCCCACCTGGGGCCCGGGGAGTACGAGCAGGGTCAGCTTCTGGCTGTGGGGGCCTGACGTTTGCTTACAAGACTGGGATTCATCGCGGGCCTGCAGCCACTAGATGGAGCTGTGGGACTGACTCTGGGCAGGCAAAAGGGGCAGGAGGTGCCTAGGGGTCTCAGGGGGGATGAGCCCAGCTGGCTGAGGCTGCTCTGACCCCCGGGATCCCTCATGGGTGACAGCTCAGCTGGGCTGGGCAAGGGCTTTCACTGCTCCATCCCCTCCCCCTGGGAGATGTGCCTTCCCCATGGGACCTGGGACCCCACATTTAGGGCCCAGGGCTGCTTCAGAAGGCCCAGATTTGCATGCAGGCCCCGCCCCCTCCCAGCCCCATCCCAGGCTCCCAGGGAGAGGATAAGAGGGGCCTGGCAGAGCCCGGACCAAGCTGGTTCTCTCTGGGGAGCAGAGCTCTCGGGGTCCCCTGCACCATGGCCTGGCCTCTTGTCTGCCTCCTCCTGCTCACCTGCTGCTCAGGTCAGGGCTGACCCTGCTTGTCCTGCTCCCTCCCCCCTATCCCGGGGTCTCCAAGTACCTTCCCCCTCCCCCCTGTGCTGGGACATTAATGTCTGTCTGTGTTTCCAGGTTCCTTCTCCCAGCCTGTGCTGACTCAGTCTCCCTCCATGTCTGTGTCCCTGGGAGCCACGGCCAAACTCTCCTGCACCCTCAGCAGTCAGCACAGCACTTATAGAATTGGTTGGCACCAGCAGATCCCAGGAAAGGCCCCTCGGTACCTCATGTATGTCACCAGCAGTGGAAGTACAGGCAAGGGCGAGGGGGTCCCCGACCGCTTCTCGGGCTCCGGCTCTGGGGCCAATCGATACTTGTCCATCAGCAACATCCAGCCTGAGGACGAGGCCGATTACTACTGTCAGACCTATGGTAGTGGTACTTACCACAGTGCTACATTCAGTGAGGAAGTAGGACAAAAACCTCCCTGCCAGCCCCGACCCGGCCCAGGTTTCTGACACAGCTCAAGCTGCCAGGGGACCAGAAGGTCCCTCCTTCTCTCTGCTTCTTCCTCTTTCACATTTTTTTTTTCTTTCTGCCTCTTTCTGCCTCTGTCTCTATATCTATGGCTGATATTCTGCCTGTCTCTCTGTCTCTGTCTCTCTCTCTGTCTCTCTCTCTCTCTCTGTCTCTCTCTCTCTCTCTCTCTCTCTCTCTCTCTCTCTCTCTTTCTCTCTCTTTCTCTCTCTCTCTCTGTGCCAATGAATTGGGCTTGCAATTAAAAAAGCTAGAAAAAGAACAAATTAAAAAGCCCTAATTAAATACCAAATCTGAAATTCTGAAAATAGAGGAGGAAAACTTTTGAATTAATTAATAAATAAAACTAAGAGTTGGTGTTATGAACAAAACAACAAAATAGATAATAGTTAATATTATATTTAGTTTATATGATCAGAAAAAGCAAAGAAGAAAATCAAATGGTTAGTCTCAAAAATGAAAAAGGAGAACTTTCCGCCTATGAAGAGGAAATTAGAGCAATAATTGGGAGTTATTTTACCCAAATATGTCAATAAACACGATAATCTAAGTGAAATGGGGGAATATCTATAAAATATAGATTGCTCATATTAAGAGAAGAGGAAATAAATTACTTAAATAGTCCCATTATAGAAAAAGAACTAGAACAAGCCAACTTCCTAAGAAAAAATCTCCAGGACCAGATGGATTTACATGTGAATCTACCAAACATTTAAAGAACAAATAATTCCAATGCTATATAAACTATTAAAAAAAAACAGGGAAAGAAGGACTCCTATCAAATTCCTTTTATAACACATATATAGTGCTGATACATTGTCTAAGAGACAGAGGTGGGACACAGTCATGGTTAAGAAGGCACAAAATCAGACACAGATTTGTACCTAGACCCCTCATCTCTCAGACACTATCACAGGGTTTCAGCGAAAGGATAAGAGGGGCCTAGAAAAGCTCAGTTCTCACTGTGTGCTCTTTGGAGAGCAGATTCTTGGGACTCCCTGCCCCACAACCTGGTCTCTCGTCTGCCTCCTACTATTCACTGCTGCTCAGATCAGGACTAGTCAGAAGAACCCTTTCTTTGCTTCTATTTTCCTTCCTTCCTCTGAGGATCTCAAAGCAGTTTCCAAAAGTCTTTTATATCAGAGTCTTTAATGACTTTCCTTTCTCTAGGTTCTCTCTTCCAGACTGTACTGACTCAGTCTCCTCAGTCTCTTAATCTCTTGAAACCACAGATGGTGAGTACACATATTGCAGTGTTGGTTGATACTACCAGGATCCAGGAAAGGACCTTCATTATATAATGACTAAAGGGATGGAAATGAAGTCATACAAGGGTGATAGGATCCTCATGACTTTTCTGGCTCTAGATACTGGGACAATGGATATTTATCCCTCTGCAACATCCAGCCTGAAGATGAAAATGATTCCTGCCTTTTTCTTCTCTGTCACAGCCCCCACCATGGCACAGGTTCTCCTCACCTTCTGAGTTGTTGAAAAAGAAGATGTCCTTTGGGCTCAAACAATCTGCAGATGACTGCAGGCATGAATTTAAAAGGTGTTTGTTTCTTGGAAGGGAAATTATAGCAAATCTAGACAGTGTACTAAAAAGCGGGGTCTTCACCTTGCAAAGAAAGCGCCGTATCATCAAAGCTATGGTTTTTCCAACACTAATGTATAACTTTGAGTATAAATGTCTCCCCCACATCTCTTTCATGCTCATAATTTCTGTCTGGGATCGGCTCTCTTTTATTTCTTCATGTCCTGCTTGAACACAGCTGTTTGCATATTGCCCCACTGACCTTATGGTATAAAATCTTTTAGATGGGGTTGTTTGTGTCTTTCTCCATGAATCTGGAATATATTTCTGTTATTCTTAAGTCACTTCCCCAGTCATGTCTGACTCACAGTGAACCCATTTGAAATTTCTTGATAAAGATATTGGAAGAGTTTGCTATTTCCTTCTCCAGCTCATTTTACAATGAGGAACAGGGACAAATAGGAGTAAATGACTTACCCACAAATCCTGTGTCCCAGGTCAGACTTGAAGTGGGGAAGATGAGACTTCCTAACCCCTGTCCCAGCATCCTGTCCATTGTACCACCTAGCTGCCTCAAACATAGTAGGTACTTAATACATGCTCGTTGATATGAGTTTTCTGGGAAGTCAGAGACTCAGAACTCGAAGGGACCCCATATATAAGGAAATGTATTTGTCTCTGGTAGTCATCTCCAGGATGGGGCAGGAAGGGAAGAAATAAAAGAAATTTACCTGCTAACTTTATTATATACTTAAAAAGATAGCAAATTGTATATACCAGATTGCCATCTTTTTATATTAGTTTACAGAAATGCTCCTTTTATTTCCTAAATGAACATAAAATACATTAAAAAAACAAAATCACTATAGTGGAACAAGATATCATGCCAATATTCCAATGTTCTTATTTATTTATTGCTCAAGAAAAAAAATTATCTTTGGATTTTTAAATAGCAAAGACGCCAAGGAAGTGATCAGATGCAGGATGGGCTTAGAGTCAAACCATTACGACCATGCTCATTGTCATGAGGACAATGGTCCAGGATTTTGAGTCCTGAACTTTATGAATAGGAAGGCTCCTGCTTAGGGTCCATTGTCCCACAACTGAGAAGCGAACCTGTGGAGATGCAGTCCAGCAACTGCTCCTGTAGCCTCTATACTTATTGTTTTGTAAAACTCCAAAAAGGAGGTTCCCATCACAAATTCATAGAATTTTACGAATATAAGTGCAGTGAAAGGAGAATCATCATTATTTGCCGCTGCAACCTCAGGACCACGGGACCTCTCCATCTCACCGACAGTTGAGGCCTTCAGGGTAGAACAGGGGAGCCCCTTGAGAACAGGGGATGTCTTACTTTTCCCTTGGGGTTGCCAGCCCTTAGCCTGGAGCTACCACAGTTGGCACTTGATTAACGCTCTGTGTCCCTTCATTCCTTGTCCAGGACCAGATTCCTATGGAAGAGCTGGGAAAGGGAAAGGCTCTTCAGCAGAATCTCTCTAAGTGGATCCCGTTACTTGCACTTAGGTCCCAAGTCTCCCTGAGGCCCCGTCACCTTCCGGGACTGAGGGAATTGGGGACATGAATTCTGTGCTTGTGCTGATGACGTCACATCTTTGGGAAAACTCTGGAAGAACATGAGGGAAGATGCGGAAAGGGCCGGATCGGCCAGAAGAAAACAGCCGACGACGTTCAGGGGACGATCCTAGAGCCGGGCAGAGATTCTAGTACAGACGCGGGGCTCACACGTCCCAGTGAGGGGGACACAGGCCCGGGGGGAGGGGGCGCAGAAGGGCCCTGACTCGGCTTTGAGTCTCAGGCTCTCCTCCCCTGCACCTCTCCATCCCTTGTCCTGGGAACAGACGCCCCCTTGTGGGACTGGTGAGCAACAAGCACATGGCTACTTCTGGCTCTGGGGCACCTGAGGTTTGCTTACCAGGCTGGGGTGACCTGGGGGCTCGCAGCCACTAGGGGGCGCTGTGAGACTGGCTCTGGGCAGGCAAAGGGGGCAGGAGGAGCCTGGGGATCTCGGGATGAGCCCCGCTGGCCGTGTCTGTGGCTGCTCTGACCCCCTGGGATCCCTTATGAGTTACAGCTCAGCTGGGCTCCATCCCCTCCCCCGAGAGACTCGCCTTCCCCGTGGGACCCAGGACCCCAGATTTAGAACCCAGGGTGTAGTTAAGAAGCCCCAGATTTGCATCCAGCCCCCGCCCCCTCCCAGCCCCATCCCGGGCTCCCAGGGAGAGGATAAGAGGGGCCTGGCAGAGCCCGGACCCAGCTGGTTCTCTCTGGGGAGCAGAGCTCTCGGGGTCCCCTGCACCATGGCCTGGCCTCTCGTCTGCCTCCTCCTGCTCACCTGCTGCTCAGGTCAGGGCTGACCCTGCTTGTCCTGCTCCCTCCTCCCTGTCCCGGGGTCCCCTGTGAGGGTCTCCCAGCACCTCCCCCCTCCCTCCTGTGCTGGGACATTAATGTCTGTCTGTGTTTCCAGGTTCCTTCTCCCAGCCTGTGCTGACTCAGGCTCCCTCCATGTCTGTGTCCCTGGGAGCCGCGGCCAGACTCTCCTGCACCCTGGACAGTCAGCACAGAGGGTACACTATTCATTGGCACCAACAGAGCCCGGGAAAGGCCCCTCGGTACCTCATGTATGTCACCAGCAGTGGAAATGCAGGCAAGGGCGAGGGGGTCCCCGACCGCTTCTCGGGCTCCAGCTCTGGGGCCGATCGCTACTTGTCCATCAGCAACATCCAGCCTGAGGACGAGGCCGATTACTACTGTCAGACAGATAGTAGTGGTGCTTACCACAGTGCTACATTCAGTGAGGAAGTGGGACAAAAACCTCTCCTGTCAGACCCGACATGGCCCAGGCTGCTGACACAGCCCAAGCTGCCAGGGGACCAGAGGGTCTCTCTTTCTCTCGGTTTCTTCCTCTTTCATATTTTTTCTTTCTTCCTCTTTCTGCTTCTGCCTCTATGTCCATGCAGACATATTCTGCCTCTCTCTCTCTCTCTCTCTCTCTCTCTCTCTCTCTCTCTCTTCTCTCTCTCTCTCTCTCTCTCTTCTTTTTCTCTCTCTCTCTCTCTCTGCCAATGAATTGGGCTTGCAACTAAAAAAGCTAGAAAAAAGAACAAATTACAAAGCCCTAATTAAATATCAAATCTGAAATTCTGAAAAAAGTGGAGATTAAGAAAATTGAAAGTAAGAAAACTATTGAATTAAAAAAATAAAACTAAGAGTTGGTTTTATGAGAAAATCCCCAACAAAACAGATAAACCTTTAGTTAATTTGATTAGAAAAAGCAAAGAAGAAAATCAAATTGTTAGTCTCAAAAATGAAAAGGGAGAACTATCCAGCAACAAAGAGGAAATTCGAGCAATAATTAGGAGTTACTTTGCACAACTATATGTCAGTAAATATGATAACCTAAGTGAAATGGGGGAATACCTATAAAATATATCTCCAGGTTGCCCATATAAAGAGAAGAGGAAACAAATTACTTAAATAGTCCTATTTTAGAAAAAGAAATAGAACAAGCTATTAATCAACTCCCTAAGAAAAAATCCCCAAGCCCAGATGGAATAACACGTGAATTCTATTAAACATTTAAAGAACAATTAACTCCAATATTTTACAAATTGTTTGAAAAAATAGGGTATGAAGGACCCCTATCGTATTCCTTTTATAACATATATAGTGCTGATACCTAAACCAGGTAGGATGAAAACAGAAAGAAAATTATACACCAATCTCCCTAATGAGCATTGATGCGAAAATCTTTTTTTTTTGTGAATGCAAAAATCTTAAATAAAATATTAGCAAAGACATTATAGAAAGTCATATCCAAGATAATACATGATAACCAGGGAGGATTGATACCAGGAATGCAGGGCTGGTTCAATATTGGGAAAACAATTAGCATAATTGACTATATCAATAACCAAATAACAAAAAACATATGATCATCTCAATAGATGCAGAAAAAGCATTTGATAAAATCCAACTTCTATTCCTATTAAAAACACTAGTGAGTATAGAAATAAATAATTTTCCTTAAAATAATCAGTATCATTTATTTAAAACCATCAGCAAACATCATATGTAATGGGCACAAACTATTACCATTCCCAATAAAATCAGTGGTGACACAATATTGCCCACTATCACCATTACTATTCAATATTGTATTAGAAATGTTACCTTTAGTGATGAGAAGAAAAAGAGATGAAAGGAATTAGGCTATGAGGAAATCAAATGATCACTCTTTACAGATGGTATGATGGTATACTTGGAGAACCCTAGAGAATCAAGTAAAAAATCATTAGAAATAATCCATAACTTTAGCAAAGTGGCAGGATATAAAATGAATCCATATAAATCATCAGCATTTTTATATATTATCAACAAAGTCAATGGGTAATTGAAAAATTACCCTGTCAATAAAAAGGATACAATAATAAAAAGAAAGAGAGAAATAAAGAGAGAGAGGAGAGGGAGAGATGGAGAGAAAGAGAGGGAAAGAGAAAGAGAGAGAGAGAGAGAGGGAGAGAGAGAGAGAGAAATATAGAGACAGAGACAGAGACATGGAGATAGAGAGACCCAGAGACAGAGAAAGAGAAACAGACAGACAGAGAGAAAGACAGAGACACAAACACAGAGAACAGAGACTGGGGCTATGACTTAATAAGTATAGGGAATTTCCTGGTGAGGAAATCTCTACCAATATAGCTGGGTACTTTCTTTTGGCCTCTTAATTTTACAGGTTTGCCTGAAACACAGAGATTAAGTAACTTACTCAGATCAAACAGCCATTATATGTCACTTAAACTCAGGCCTTTCCAGCTCTGGAATCAAAAAAAAAGGTGGGGGGAACCACAGTCTACTTCAGTAGGGGCCAGAACTCTGAAACAAGGATTCTTACAAGGTGTTAAGTCAGTGGAATTTATATTTTTTTGTCAAAAAGCACTGGAATGCTTTGTCATTGCCTGCTCTGGACTCCTCATTTTACAGGTGAGGGAACTGGGTCAAATTGTAGTTAAATGACTTGCCCAGCTTCACGGAGATAGTAAATGTGTGAAGCCAAATTTGAATTCACATCTTCCAGAATCTGGATCCAGAACTGCCAACTGTGCACCTTCCTGCCTGAAGAATCTGGTAATACCCTCAAGAAATGAATGGACAAAACAGCATTATTAAGTATTCCTTGTGGCAGCACCACAAGGTGCTAAATGTAAATGGAAAATGAACACAGCCCTTGATCTCAAGGAGCTCCAATTCGCCTAGATTTCAGGGGGGGGGGGGGGAGGGTCAAATGGAAAAGTCCTGTGGTCCTTGTGAAGTGTGTTGGGGTCCCTTTAAGAAACTGTATTTCTTATTGATCTGTGATTCCCTTCAGATTCCCAGCCCCTCCTGGCTGAGGCATATCCTCCCCAGACAAGTTGTCTTTCCCGGAGGCCAGAGCCTTTGATTCAGTTACAAATCCTGGTCAAAAAGCATCCCTTTGAATTCCAATAGGAGATCCAGGCTCTCCCAGCCCCACTGGGTCTGATCTGCTCCGATTGTCCCAGTCCCCACCAAGACACTCAATATAATAAGCTTCCATCAACTAAAGTCTTTGCACATGGGCCCTGGCAGCTCCGTTTGCTGCCAGGACCTTCTGTCCATCGAGAACTGCATTCTCAGTGCAAAACTCCATTTCCCCTAGATCTGCCACCATAGAAGTCAGTCTCTGCTTAAACTGGTTTCTATCTAACAATAAACTTTCATTTGCAACTAATATTCGGGAGTGAGTGAATTCTTTCGCTTCTAAAACCTGAGGCCGATTTAAACGGGGATTCTTAACACCTCTCTTATGGCCGCTAACCTCGAGACGACCAGGCATCTAGTCCACTCAAACAGCATCATTTAGGGTACAGCAGCAAAGCAGGTGATCCCGCCTCTTATTTAACCACCTTTATTCATATAAAATTACATCACTTTGTGGTGGGAAAAAATTTGGAGAACTGAAGTCTATGGGTCAAAGGACCTTTTTGCTGCGTCTTCCAAAATTGTGACTACAGGACTGCAGGCACCATTGCCAATCTGTAACTCGGCAAACACCTTATCGGCCTCCCCTCCAGACTTTCTGAAGCCACACTGGCTCTTGGATAGATAACCATCTTTCACGTGAAAGATCAGCCTATTAAGGAGATATCAGGCAAGAATCTTGACAGTAATTACTGAGAGAGATGCCTCTGTGATTGCCATAGGACAAGAGATTTCTTTTTCTTTGAAAGAGATGGCAAATGGAGGCTTCCCTGAACTCCTGGAGGAGAATCTCCTCTTGCTAGATAACCCAAAATGCTTCTGTCAGCTTTTGTATGAGTAGTGCACCCCATGCCACAACACTCAGCAGGAACAGAGTCAGCACCAGGTGCTGTGCCCCAAGAGGGCCCCAATGGCATCCAAAATGTCTTCTTGAATAGGAAGGTAGTCTAGAGAGGGATAAATTTCAACATGTGTACAATGTCAAGCACTTCAGGAGCGCTTCATAATGGTGTAATGACAACCCTATGTTTGGTTCATTTCTTTAGGATCATGTTCTTATCACTAATCAATATTTTTTTTTGAGGCAGCTGGCTGGCAGAGTGGATAGAGTGCCTGGTCACTACAAAAAGGGCTGCTTCAGATATTTTGCACAACTGGGTCCTTTCCCTTTTTTTAATGATCTTTTTGGTATATAAACCTGGGAGAAACACTGAGAAATCAAAGGGTGTGCACAGTTTGTATACCTTTGAGCATAGCTCCATCTTGTTCTCCAGAGTAGTTGGACAAATTCACCATTCCACCAACAATGTATTACATTCCATATTTTCCCATATGCCTTTCAACATTCATCATTATCGTTTCTTGTCATCTTAGCCGATCTGAGAGTTGTGTGCTGGTACCTCAGTGTTGTCTGAATTTGCATTTCTCTGATCAATAGTGATTTGGAGCATTTTTTCCTAACTGGGAATGGTTTTAATTTCTTCATCTGAAATCCTATCTTTTGACCATTTATAGGATGGCTTCTATTCTTATAAATTTGAGTCAATTCTTTATATGACTGGAGCGCATGTGACTGGAGAGTAATGAAGAGAAGACCTGGGAGAAACCTTTGTCTGAAAATGACCCAAGCTTTTCAATGCTTTGCTGCTGTACCCTAAGTGATGCTGTTTGAGTGGTCTAGATTCCTGGTGGTCTCGAGGTTAGTGGCTATAAGAGAGTTGCTAAAAATCCCCTTTAAATCGGCCGCAAGTTTTAGAAGTGAAAGAATTCACTCACTCCTGAATATTAATTGCAAAATGAAAGTTTATTGTTAGATAGAAATCAGTTAAAGCAGCGACTGACTTCTATGGTGGCAGATCTAGGGGAAATGGAGTTTTGCACTGAGAATGCAGTTCTCTATGGACAGAAGGTCCTGGCAGCAAACAGAGCTGCCAGGGTCCATTTACATTGTTATTCCTACACACCCCAAGGTTGTCCTCCCCTGTACCAATCCATCCCTCTGTCCTATGCATAGATACCCCCTTGTGGGACTAGTGAGCAGCAAGCAGGGATCTCTGGCTACTGGACCCCTGAGGTTTGATTGAAAGAGGGTGACCTGAGGTTCTACAGTCACTAGGAAGTGCTGTGGGACTGGCTCTAGGCAGGCAATAGAGACAGGAGGAAACTGGGGGTCTGGAGGGGGAGAAGGGGCATGACCCAGCTGACTGTCTGTGGCTGCTCTGACCCCCTGGGATCACTCATGGGAGACATCTGAGCTCTGCTGAGGGCAAGGTCTTCCAGTGCCCCATCCCTTCCCCCTGAAAGACATGCCTTCTCCATGGGCCAGGATTTAGGACCCTGGGTATAGTTAAAGCAACCCAGATTTGCATCTAGCCCTCACGCACCTTCCCCAGCCCCATTACAGGCTCACAGGGAGAGGATAAGCGGGCCCTGGTAGAGCTCGGACCCGGCTGATTATCTCTGGGGAGCAGAGCTCTCGGGGTCCCCTGCACCATGGCCTGGCCTCTTGTCTGCCTCCTCCTGCTCACCTGCTGCTCAGGTCAGAGCTGACCCTGCTTGTCCTGCTCCTTCCTCCCTGTCTTGGTTTTTCCTGTGAGGGTCTCCAAGCACCTTCTCCTTCTCTCCTATGCTGGGACATTAATGTCTGTCTCTGTTTCCAGGTTCCTTCCCCTAGCCGTGCTGCTCATTCTCCCTCCATATCTATGTCCCTGGGAGCCACGCCAGACCCACCTGCACCCTCAGCAGTCAGCACAGCAGCTACTTTATTCATTGGTTCCAGCAGAGCCCAGGAAAGGCACCCAGATTTGTCATGAGGGTGAAGAGTGATGGAAGTGTAGACAAGGGCAAGGGGATCCCTGACCACTTATGGGGCTCCAGCTCTGGGGCCGATCACTACTTGTCCATCAGCAGCCTCCAGCCTGAGGATGAAGCCCAATACCACTATGGAGTTTAACATAGTGTTACATTCAGTGAGGAAATGGGACAAAAACCTCCCCTTCCATCCCAGACCTGGCTCAGGCTTCTGACTCAGCCCAAGCTGCCAGGGGACCAGTGGGTTGGTCTCTCTCTCTCTCTCTCTTCTCTCTCTCTCTCTCTCTCTCTCTCTCTCTCTCTCTCTCTCTCTTCTCTCTCTCTCTCTCTCTCTCTCTCTCTCTCTCTCTCTCTCTCTCTCTCTCTCTCTCTCTCTCTCTCTCTCTTTCTCTCTCCAGGAGAAAACTGATACACCAGGTTTCGTGCATTTCAATTAGCATCAGTTCATGTAAGTCTCTCCAAGCCTCTCTGTATTCATCCTGCTGGTCATTTCTTACAGAACAATAATATTCCATAACATTCATAAGCCACAATTTACTCAGCCATTCTCCAATTGATGGGCATCCATTCATTTTCCAATTTCTGGCCACTACAAAGAGGGCTGCCACAAACATTTTGGCACATACAGGTCCCTTTCCCTTCTTTAAAATCTCTTTGGGATATAAGCCTAATAGTAACACTGCTGGATCAAAGGATATGCACAGTTTGATAACTTTTTGAGTGTAGTTCCAAATTGCTCTCCAGAATGGTTGGATCCATTCACAACTCTACCAACAATGCATCAGTGTCCCACAGACCAAAGCCTTACACCTTACCCAGAGTTCCCCCCCTATCTGTGGCCCTCTACAATTTTCAGTAGCAAAGAAGGGAAGGGAGGGAGGGATAAGATGGAACATGGGACTAGCAAGGTCACCCACTAAGAGAATTCTGACCACTCTCTCTCAGTAGATCATGAGAACAATGGCCCAGGATTTTGAATTCCAAACTTTGTGAATATCATCTTCCAACTTAAGATCCTTTGTCCCTTGCCTGGGATACAACCTTGGGGAGATGGAGCCTGGAAACTGCTCCTGCAGATACTGACTCATGATTGTTCAAGACCCAAAAGAAGAAGGTTCTTGTGCCAAAAGTTTTCAGCTCCAGGAAATGGCCCCGCCACAAAGTTCAAGCATTTTCCAGGTAAATGCAGTTAAAGGAGAAGCATCATTATTTGCAGCTGCAAACTCAGGGCTGTGGGACCCCTCCACCTCACCAACAGTTAAGACCCTCCAAGGTAAGAACAGGGGAGATCCTTGAGAACAAGGGGCTGTCTTAATTTTTCAGTTGGATTCCCAGCCCTTAGCATGGAATAAAACAATAGGCACTTAATTCATGCTCTGTGTCTATTCATTCCTTGGCCATTACCAGATTCCTTACAAAGAACTGGGAAAGGGAAAGACTTCCTAGTCAGAATCTCTCTAAACATATCTCATTGTTTGCACTTATGCCCAAGTCTCTCTGGGGGCCCCGTCAGAACTCATGGAAGAGCTACATGGAGACAGGAACTCTGTGCTTGTGCTGATGATGTCATATCTTTGGGAAAACTCTGGCAGGACATGAGGGAAGATGCTGAAAGGGCCGGATGGGCCAGAAGAAAATAGGGGACGGTTTTCAGGGGACGATCCTAGAGCCGGGCAGAGATTCTAGTACAGATGTGGGGCTCATACATCCCAGTAAGGGGGATACAGGCCGGGGGGGGGGGGCAAAAGGGCCCGGACTCGGCCGCATCCAAAGCCCCTCTGAGGTCTCAGGTCTGTTCTCCAACCTGGGGGTCACTGCTCATAATCTGCTAAAAGTGCTGGTGCTTTCCCAGACCGCTAGATGTCCTCAGGGGAGCACGTGTGACCTGAGAGTAATGAAGCAGAACCAAACTTTTGTCTGAAAATGACACAAGCTTTACAATGACTGTTATGATCTCACACATACACACATACACACTCACACACACATTCACACACTCACACACACACGCACACACACACATACACACACACGCACACACGGCTCTCCCCCTGCCCCTCTCCCTCCCCTGTCCTGTGCACAGATTCCCACCTGGGGCCCGGGGAGTACGAGCAGGGTCAGCTTCTGGCTGTGGGGCCCTGAGGTTTGCTTACAAAACGGGGATTCATTGTGGGCCTGCAGCCACTAGGTGACACTGTGGGACTGACTTAGGGCAGACAAAGGGGGCAGGAGGGGGCTGGGGATCTCAGGGGGGATGAGCCCAGCTGGCTGAGGCTGCTCTGACCCCCGGGATCACTCACGAGCGACATCTCAGCTGGGCTAGTGCAAGGGCTTCAAAAGCTGCATCCCCTCCCCCTGAAATACAGGCCTTCCCCACGGGACAAAAGATTTAGGGCCAGGGCTGCTTCAGAAGACCCAGATTTGCGTCCAGCCCCGCCCCCTCCCAGGCCCATCCCAGGCTCCCAGGGAGAAGATAAGAGGGGCCTGGCAGAGCCCAGACCCATCTGGTTCTCTCTGGGGAGCAGAGCTCTCGGGGACCCCTGCACCATGGCCTGGCCTCTCGTCTGCCTCCTCCTGCTCACCTGCTGCTCAGGTCAGGGCTGACCCTGCTTGTCCTGCTCCCTCCCCCCTGTCCCGGGATCCCCTGTGAGGGTCTCCCAGCACCTCCCCCCTCCCTCCTGTGCTGGGACGTTAATGTCTGTCTGTGTTTCCAGGTTCCTTCTCCCAGCCTGTGCTGACTCAGGCTCCCTCCATGTCTGTGTCCCTGGGAGCCACGGCCAGACTCTCCTGCACCCTGGACAGTCAGCACAGCTATTACAGAATTGGTTGGCACCAGCAGAGCCCGGGAAAGGCCCCTCGGTACCTCATGCTTGTCTACAGCGATGGAAGTGCAGGCAAGGGCGAGGGAGTCCCCGACCGCTTCTCGGGCTCCGGCTCTGGGGCCAATCGCTACTTGTCCATCAGCAACATCCAGCCTGAGGATGAGGCCGATTACTACTG
Organism: Antechinus flavipes; assembly: GCF_016432865.1. NCBI lineage: Eukaryota > Metazoa > Chordata > Mammalia > Dasyuromorphia > Dasyuridae > Antechinus > Antechinus flavipes. The sequence continues at coordinate 722,613,720 of NC_067398.1, forward strand.
TGAGACATATAGTAGTGGTGCTTACCACAGTGCTACATTCAGTGAGGAAGTGGGACAAAAACCTCCCTGCCAGCCCCGACCTGGCCCAGGATGCTGACTCAGCCCAAGCTGCCAGGGGACCAGAACGTCCCTCCTTCTCTCTGCCTTATTTTTTTCTTTCTTTCTCTTTCTGCCTCTGTCTCTATATCTATGGCTGATATTCTGCCGGTCTCTGTGTGTCTGTCTCTCTCTGTCTCTGTCTTTCTCTCTCTCTCTCTCTCTCTCTCTCTCTCTCTCTCTCTCTCTCTCTCTCTCTCTCTCTCTCTCTCTCTGCCAATGAATTGGGCTTGCAACTCAAAAAGCTAGAAAAAGAACAAATTAAAAGCCCTAATGAAATACCAAATCTGAAATTCTGAAAAAAGAGGAGGAAAACAATTGAATTAATTAATTAATAAAACTAAGAGTTTGTTTTATGAAAAAAAAAAAAACAAAACCTGTAGTTAATATGATCAGAAAAAGTAAAGAAGAAAATCAAATTGTTAGTCTCAAAAATGAAAAGGGAGACCTTTCCACCTATGAAGAGGAAATTAGAGCAATAATTAGGAGTTTTTTTACCCAAATATAATCAATAAACACGATTATCTAAGTGAAATGGGGGAATATCTATAAAATATAGATTGCCCATAGTAAGAGAAGAGGAAATAAATTACTTAAATAGTCCCATTATAGAAAAAGAACTAGAACAAGCCAACTTCCTAAGAAAAAATCTCCAGGACCAGATAGATTTACATGTGAATTCTACCAAACATTTAAAGAACAATTAATTCCAATGCTATATAAACTATTTTTTTAAAAAACAGGGAAAGAAGGACTCCTATCAAATTCCTTTTATAACACATATATAGTGCTGAGACACTGTCTAAGAGACATAGAGGTGGGACGCAGACATAGTTAAGAAAGCATAGATTTGCACCTAGACCCCTCACCTCCCAGACACTATCACAGGGTTTCAGGGAAAGGATAAGAGGGGCCTAGAAAAGCTCAGTCCTCACTGTGTGCTCTTTGGAGAACAGAGTTCTTGGGACTCCCTGCCCCACAACCTGGTCTCTCGTCTGCCTCCTACTACTCACTGCTGCTCAGGTCAGGACTAGTCAGAAGAACCCTGTCTTTGCTTCCATTTTCCTTCCTTTCTCTGAGGATCTCAAAGCAGCTTCCAAAAGTCTTTTATATCAGAGTCCTTAATGACTTTCCTTTCTCTAGGTTCTCTCTTCCAGACTGTACTGACTCAGTCTCCTCAGTCTCTTGATCTCTTGAAACCACAGCCGGTGAGTACACATATTGCAGTGTTGGTTGATACCAGCAGGATCCAGGAAAGGACCCTCATTATATAATGACAAAAGGGATGGAAATAAAGTCAGACAAGGGTGATAGGATCTTCATGACTTCTCTGGCTCTAGATACTGGGACAATGGATATTTATCCATCTGCAACATCCAGCCTGAAGATGAAGATGATTCCTGCCCTTTTTCTCCTCTGTCACAGCCCCGACCATGGCACAGGTTCTCCTCACCTTCTAAGTTGTTGAAAAAGAAGATGTCCTTTGGGCTCAAACAATCTGCAGGCGACTGCAACCATGAATTTAAAAGGTGTTTGTTTCTTGAAAGGGAAATTATAGCAAATCTAGACAGTGTACTAAAAAGCGGGGTCTTCACCTTGCAAAGAAAGCGCCATATCATCAAAGCTCTGCTTTTTCCAACACTAATGTATAACTTTGAGTGTAAATGTCTCCCCCAGATCTCTTTCATGCTCATGGTTTCTGTCTGGGATCGGCTCTATTTTATTTCTTTATGTCTTGCTTGAACACAGCTATTTGCATATTGCCCCACTGACCTTATGGTATGGAATCTTTTAGATGGGGCTGTTTGTGCTTTTCTCCATGAACCTGAAATATATTTTTGTTCTTCTTAAGTCACTTCCCCAGTCATGTCTGACTCACAGTGAACCCATTTGAAATTTCTTGATAAAGATATTGGAAGAGTTTATATTTCCTTCTTCAGCTCATTTTACAATGAGGAACAGGGACAAATAGGGGTAAATGACTTACCCACAAATCTTGTGTCCCAGATTTGAAGTCGGGAAGATGAGACTTCCTAACCCCTGTCCCAGCATCCTGTCCATTGTACCACCTAGCTGACTCAAACATAGTAGGTACTTAATACATGCTCTTTGGTATGAGTTTTTTGGGGAGTCAGAGACTCAGAACTTGAAGGAGCCCCATATATAAGGAAATGTATTTGTCTCTGGTAGTCATCTCCAGGACGGGGCAGGAAGGGAAGAAATAAAAGAAATTTACCTGCTAACTTTATTATATACTCAAAAGGTAGCAAATTGTATATAACAGATTGCCATCTTTTTATATTAGTTTACAGAAATGCTTCTTTTATTTCTGAAATGAAAATAAAATACATTAAAAAACCAAAATCACTATAGTAGACCAAGACATTATGCCAATATCCCAATGTTCTTATTTATTTATTACTTAAGAAAAAGTTTTATCTTTGGATTTTTAAATAGCAAAGACACCAAGGAAAAGATCAGATGCAGGATGGGCTTAGAGTCAAATCACTACATCCATGCTCATTGTCATGAGGACAATGGTCCAGGATTTTGAGTCTTGAACTTTATGAATAGGAAGGATCCTCCTTAGGGTCCATTGTCCCACAACTGAGAAGCAAACCTGTGGAGATGCAGTCCAGCAACTGCTCCTCTAGATGCCACATTTATTATTTTGTAAAACTCAAAAAAGGAGGTTCCCATCACAAATTCGTAGAATTTTACAAATATAAGTGCAGTGAAAGGAGAATCATCATTATTTGCAGCTGCAACCTCAGGACCACGGGACCTCTCCATCTCGCCTACAGTTGAAGCCTTCAAGGGACCTCCTTGAGAACAGCAGCTGTCTTTGTTTTTCCTTAGGGTTGCCAGCCCTTAGCCTGGAGCTACTACAGTTGGCACTTGATTAACGCTCTGTGTCCCTTCATTCCTTGTCCAGGACCAGATTCCTATGGGAGAGCTGGGAAAGGGAAAGGCTCTTCAGCAGAATCTCTCTAAGTGGATCCCGTTGCTTGCACTTAGGTCCCAAGTCTCCCTGAGGGCCCGTCACCTTCCGGGACTGAGGGAATTGGGGACATGAATTCTGTGCTTGTGCTGATGACGTCATATCTTTGGGAAAACTCTGGAAGAACATGAGGGAAGATGCGGAAAGGGCCGGATCGGCCAGAAGAAAACAGCCGACGACGTTCAGGGGACGATCCTAGAGCCGGGCAGAGACTCTAGTACAGATGCGGGGCTCACACGTCCCAGTGAGGGGGACACAGGCCCGGGGGGAGGCCCTGACTCGGCTGCATCCAAAGCCCCTTTGAGGTCCCTGGTCTGTTCTCCAACCTGGAGGTAACTGCTTATAATCTGCTAAAAGTGCTGGTGCTTTTACCCAACCACTAGATGTCCTCATGGGAGCACGTGTGAGTGGAGAGTAATGAAGCAGAAGAACTAGAAGCAAATGTTTGTCTGAAAATGACCCAACCTTTGCACTGACTGTTACAAGGTCTCACACACACACACCCCGAGGCTCTCCTCCCCTGCACCTCTCCATCCCTTGTCCTGGGAACAGACGCCCCCTTGTGGGACTGGTGAGCAACAAGCACATGGCTACTTCTGGCTCTGGGGCACCTGAGGTTTGCTTACCAGGCTGGGGTGACCTGGGGGCTCGCAGCCACTAGGGGGCGCTGTGAGACTGGCTCTGGACAGGCAATGGGGGCAGGAGGAGGCTGGGGATCTCAGGATGAGCCCCGCTGGCTGTGTCTGTGGCTGCTCTGACCCCCTGGGATCCCTTATGAGTTACAGCTCAGCTGGGCTCCATCCCCTCCCCCGAGAGACACGCCTTCCCCGTGGGATTCATGACCCCAGATTTAGAACCCAGAGTGTAGTTAAAGAAACCCAGATTTGCATCTAGCCCCGCCCCCTCCCAGCCCCATCCCAGGCTCCCAGGGAGAGGATAAGAGGGGCCTGGCAGAGCCCGGACCCAGCTGGTTCTCTCTGGGGAGCAGAGCTCTCGGGGTCCCCTGCACCATGGCCTGGCCTCTCGTCTGCCTCCTCCTGCTCACCTGCTGCTCAGGTCAGGGCTGACCCTGCTTGTCCTGCTCCCTCCTCCCTGTCCCGGGGTCCCCTGTGAGGGTCTCCCAGCACCTCCCCCCTCCCTCCTGTGCTGGGACATTAATGTCTGTCTGTGCTTCCAGATTCCTTCTCCCAGCCTGTGCTGACTCAGGCTCCCTCCATGTCTGTGTCCCTGGGAGCCGCGGCCAGACTCTCCTGCACCCTCAGCAGTCAGCACAGAGGGTACGCTATTGATTGGCACCAACAGAGCCCGGGAAAGGCCCCTCGGTACCTCATGTATGTCAGCAGCGATGGAGGTGTGAGCAAGAGCGAGGGGGTCCCCGACCACTTCTCGGGCTCCAGCTCTGGGGCCAATCGCTACTTGTCCATCAGCAACATACAGCCTGAGGATGAAGCTGATTACTACTGTGGGGCAGATTATGGGAGTGATGGTAACTATGGTTACCACAGTGCTACATTCAGTGAGGAAGTGGGACAAAAACCTCCTCTGCTAGTCCAGACCTGGCCAAGCTGTTGGCACAGCCCATGGTTCTCTCTTTTTTCTCTGCTTCTACCTCTCTCACACTTTTACTTTCTTTCTCTTTCTGACTTTATCTCTAAGTGCAAGCCTGATATTCTGCCTCTGCCACCTCTCCCTCAACTTCTCTCCCTTTCTTCCTTTCTGTCTCTTTCTGGCTCTCTATCTCTCTGTCTCTGTCTCTCTCTTTATCTGTCTCTGTCTCTCTCTGTCTCTCTCTGTGTGTCTGTCTGTCTGTCTGTCTGTCTGTCTCTCTCTCTCTCTCTCTCTCTCTTTCTCTCCCCCCCCCCAGGATGTTCTATGACTCAACTGAGAACATTACTAGAGTATGTGACAGAAACCAGGTTTGTACCCAGGACTTCTGACCCCAGAACCTGGATTTTACCCACATCCCATTATGACCCAGGGGAGAGATTTAGCTGAGCCTTCAGGTTTCAGGCTTTGACATGGAGAGAAATAGGAGGGAACCTCTGCCATGGTTTCCCCACAAAGCTTCTTCTTGGAAAGAGAAATGAGGTTTGGTGAAGGGGCCCCTGGGACAACAGCCAGTGGTCATGAGGCCTCGGCCACAGATACCTTGTAGAGCAGCAAAGACCCCAGCACAGAAGTGGGAACAGAGAGGACTCCAAGAGCTGCTGGTCCTGGGTCCAACCTCCCTTTTCTTGTCTGACAGCAATCAGGTGGAGCAGTTCTTGTCACCCAACACTTGGCTGTGGCCACAAGCAGCTGCCTGGCCCCTGCTTCAAGGCTGTTCCCATTAAAGCCCAGCCTCCACTCTGCTGTCAAATACATTCAGACCTGGATCTGACCTTATCACCACTCGGTTTCCTTTGTTCCCTCATATCCTCAGCCTCCCTGTTATTTCCTGATAAATGAGCTTTCTTGGGCTTTCAACACCTCTTTTGGCCAAATCCCTTCCCACATTCCTGAGGTTCTAGCTATTTAACCCTCCAATCACTACCTATTCCACGTTCCATCGACAATGAGTTCATGTTTCCCAGGCCACAGTCTGTCAACTCTGCCCATTGGCTTTGGCTGTGTTCCTTGCCTATCTATCTAACTCTGCTTATCCTCAGCTTCTTTCTTCTCTCCACTCTCAGGTCAGATCCCAACTTCCTCTGCAAAAAGTCTCTCCCAGCCCTCCTTAATCTTAGGGCTTTCCCTCTTTCCTCCAATTTGTCTCTTTTATGTGCTGTTTGGCTGTGGCTGTTTATATGTTGTCCCAACTCCACCTTAGCCTGTCTCGTATATCTGTAGAACTTGCAACACAGGTGATTAATAAATATTTGTTGACATTAATTAATTTTTGCAGGTTATGGAATCATATTGTGGAAGTTGACAGGACCTCAGACACAAGGAATCCCCATCCAGTGATCTTATGGATGAAGGAACTGAATCCCAGAGAGCCTGAATGAATTTCTGATTTGCACATCCTGAGAACATTTTCTTCCCTTAAAAAGGAGTTTAATTTTAAGAAGCTTCATAGACTGAGTCAGTCTTGTAAAAAGTGGTGTTTATTTGCTTATTTTATTCCATCCTTCCAAATCTGGTGCTAACCTGAGGCAGGAAAGTTAGACCTGTCATAACCATAAAAGCAAACTTTAAGAAAAGGACAAGAGTTACACAATCTAGCAATGCCTACAGGATCACCGCATTTTTCAGAGGAAAATGCAAATTTCCCAAAGTTTACATCAAAAAATAGAGAAAGAGCAAACCAATGAATTGAACTGCATTTTAAAAAGTCTAGAAAAAGAGGTGATTGAAATGCTCAATTCAACACTAAATAGGAAATCTTAAAAATTAAAGGTGAGAAAGGGGAAAGAATCAAAGGATATTTGTGTGCTTGGGCAAGGAATGAGGGCCACAGAGACACTGGATCCTAGAGGCCCATTTGTCCTGGACACTGAACCAGGCAAATCTAGGTGAGAAAACAATAGGAGGAATAGAAGGCAACAATGATGTGGCTTCCCAAAGAAGCCAGAGAAGAATGAAATGGACTGCTATGTACAGCAGGAACTTACCTCAGCATAATAACAAGAACAATATTCATCAGCATTGACCTTTTAAGGTTGGGTACTTTATAAATTAATTATATGTAATTAATAATGTTCTATATAATTACAATTATAATTAAGTAGAAATTATTACAAATTAAAGGCACTTTAGAAATAATAATTTCTTTTGATTCGCACCATCATCTTGTGAAGTCAGTGCTGCAATCTCCATGGTAGAGAGGAGTAGAGTGACACAAAACTATTATCTGAAGGTCCCATGAGTTGGACAGGAGTAAAAAAAAAACTACTAAGAAACAAAAGAAGCTCAGCTGCTGTCTGTATAAAGTTACCTACATCAGGATTCTGAGAAAGACAAAGTCTGTTCACTAGAATTTCCTGCCAGAATCCCAATGTGGGCTCCCCACCACCACCCGCCCCACCCACCTTCGCCTCCTCCCCCCTCTCCTGTACATGATACATTTGTATCTTCATACCTTGAGAAAGCAACAAAGAAACCAGGGAGATGGAAGCAACATTGTAGCAGACCCAATGTGGTGATTTTCTTCTTTAAAATAATAGGTTCAATTCTCCCTTTGCAGAGGGAGAACTGTTCGGTTCTGCAAATATGTATTGTATCTAGGATATACTGCAACATATTTAACATATATAGGACTGCTTGCCATCTTGGGGGGGGGGTGGAGGGAGGGAGGGGAAAAAACGAAACATAAGCGATTGCAAGGGATAATGTTGTATAAAAATTATCCTGGCATGGATTCTGTCAATACAAAGTTATTATTAAATAAAATAAAATTTAAAAATAAAATAAAATAATAGGTTCTCTCTGGGAGAAAGCAGGTTTCTCGGGGAGGTTTTCTGGAGGCAGCCTTAGTTGCAGTTGAAAGGAATAATCACTCCAAAATGCAGCCAGCTGATAAAATGCAAATGTTTATTTTCTCCTTCCAAAATAGCCTGGTTACTTTTTCTTAGTGGCCTATCTTTCTGCTTGGTTCTAAGAGCTCCCTCCGAATGTCTCCAAATCCAAAGGTTTGTCCTTCAGCCTCCAGCCAGCCAGGTGGAAGTTGTAATGAATCTTTCTTGCCTCCAAGAGAGGGCTTCTGGCTGAACTCACTTGACAGCTCCCCTCTCAATCTAAATTCAGCTGAACTCTCCTCACTGGGCTTCTGCTTTCTTCTTATATATCAGAGAGTGGGATTATGGGTTTTCTCCCATAGTGCTCTCTGGCCCTAAGAGCTTCAAGGGAGGTGTGAATTCGGATATCTCATACTAAACCCTGAAATCTCCCAAACGGGTGAACTCCACAAGCATTGTACCAATTAGTTCTACTTAGTACCTTGTTTCAGGTTCTGACCCAAAACATCTCCTTGTAAGATTAGATCAAGGATACTGAACCATGCTAAATTAGATAATTATTGTCTTTATGAACTCTAATGACTTAACAGTTTGTAAATATTCCAACACCCCAACACTGAGCAATCTCGGTTTAAAAACATTTTGAAGTAATAAAGCTTTATATGTGTCTCCATGTTTGTAGATCTTTCTGAACATCTGTTGTTCCCCCATAAATCTTGTCATTTGCCCTTTGACAATTATGACCCCAAAGACCCGAAAGCCCTCCCTCAAGTCTGAAACATCAGGCCAGAAGTCAACTAACGCCCAACAAGCGGGCAGAGGCCACAGACAACCCCAGCCTCTGCTTCCAACTCCTCTGCCACTAGTCACATGGCCATGTTTGTTCAGAGTCCTTTCCAAAGGGCTAGGTCTCCATTTGTGTCAAAAGAAATTCTGGCAATGAAGAGTCAAGTCCTTTCATGGAAGAGAACCTCACTCCTGGAAGCTTTGTGCAATCACTGGACCAGAAGTCAAGAAAGCCTGATCTCAAAACCAGCCCCGGGCAATTTCAAGCTGTATGACTCAGGCTAAGTAAAATAACCTTCCTTAGTATCCTCTCCCTAATCAATAAAGCAGGATTTTAGGGGGTCCATCCCTAATGTTCACAAGGACACAAATAGTCTGACTAGTGGTTTAATAGTACTTTTTTTGTCCATTCCTTCCTAGAGGCTATTATTGGTTCCTTCTGGCAGGAAGTTGCACAGTTGACAGTTCTGGGCCAAGATTTTGGAAGATGGAATTCAAATCAGGCTTCAGACATTGACTATTTGTGTGATGCTGGCAAAATCAATCAACTACTATTTGACTCAGTTTCCTCATGTGTTAAATGAGGACCCCGGAGAGGGAAATGACAAATCATGCCAATAAATTTGAGAAGAAAACCCCATAAAAACAGGATCCCAAAGTTGGACATAACTAGTACAACTTACACTAATATAGCTTAAGGAATGGTACAGCAAAAGAGAAAAGATCAATGGTAAAAATGGCAAAGGTAACGACTTCTTTCTCAGAATCTGTCCAACTGGATTCTTCTTATTTGCACACATGACCCCAGGACACTTATCTACCACATTCTAAAGAGCAATGGAGCAGTTCCTGGGAGATATGAACTCTGCAAATGTTGATGGAATCCTATTATTTGGGAAAACTGGGAAGAGCATGAGGAAAGCTGCTGAAAGCGGCAGATCAGCCAGGAGAAAATGATCTAGATTTTCAATGAGAAGTTTCTAGAGCTGAATAAGTCTAGCTCACATTCTTCTCTGATCCCCCTACTAGAACAGCTCAGTGAACCAATTCACACAATTATTTTTGATAAAGTGATAGTAACAGAGGTGATACCTTACATACAAAATTGAAATTATTTCATTATTTAGAGCATTTCCCCTCTATAACTGTATACAAAGGGGAGAATGATCTCCAACAGAAAATACTTTAAGCATTGTGTCCATGGAACTAATTTTGATTCTAAATGATGCACAGTTTATTAGAGTAGGGTGCGTGTAGTTCTGTAGCCAGCAGATGACACTGTGAGACTATATCTGTGCAGGAGTGGGTGCATGAGGAGCCTGGTAAGCTCAGAGGAGGATCAGCCCAGCTGGCTGTGTCTATGGCTGCTCTGACCCCTAAATCACTCTTGTGTGACATTTCAATTGGACCAGTTCAAGATATCTCAAGACCTCTCCCTACCACCAGACAGAAACAGCCCACAAGAAGCCTAGAGGTGGGACCCAAAAGGTGGTTAAGAAAGCACAGGATCAGACACAGATTTGCACCCAGACCTCTCACCTTCTCCCAGACACCATCACAGGGTTTCAGAGAAAGAATAGGAGGGACCTAAAAAAGCTCAGGCCTTGTTTTGTGCTCTTTGGAGAGCAGAGTTCTTGGGACTCCCTGCACCATAGCCTGGTCTCTTGTCTGCCTATTATTGTTCACAGTCTGCTCAGGTCAGAACTAGTCACGAGAGCCCTATTCTTTGCTGCTATCTTTCTCATGCTTCCTAGGTGGATCTCAGAGCGGTTTCCAGAAGTCTTTTATGTTTAGTGTCTTGAATAAGTTTCATTTTTCCAGCTTCCCCTTTCCAGATTGTGCTGACTCAGTTTCCCTTAGTCTCTGTATCTCTTGAATCCACGGTCAGATTCACCTGCACCATGAGCAGTGGGTACACATATTACACTCTCAGTTGGAATCAGAAGAGGACCCTCAGTATATCATGTCAAAAGTCATGGAAATCACGTCATGACTCCACTGGCTTTAAATAATAGAATTATTTGTCCATCTGACAAACCCAGCCCAAAGACATAGATGATTACTATCCCTTTTCTCCTCTGACACAGCTCCCAACATGGTACAGGTTCTTAGCACTGAACATTTAGACTATTGCAAGAGTCTTAAGTCACCTTCTGAGTTGTTGAAAAAGGTTGCTTTCTTTCGAATCAAACAATATGGAAATAATTGCAACCGTGAAATTAAAAGATGTTTGTTCCTTGGAAGGAGAGTTATGGCAAATCTGGACAATGTACTGCAAAGTAAGGACTTCATTTTGCCCACAAACAAGTTCTGTATCAACAAACCCCATCACCTTCCAGGCCTGAGGGAATTGGAGACAAGAACTCTGGGCTTGTGCTGATGACATCATAGCTTTAGGAAAACCCTGGAAGACCATGAGGAAAGATGCTGAAAGTGTTGGATCAGCCAGAAGAAAATAGGGGACGATCCCCAGAGCCGGGCAGAGACTCTACTACAGATGTGGGGCTCACATGTCATAGTGAGGGGGGATACAGGCCCGGAGGAGGCAGGAGGGCCCTGACTTGGCCACATCCAAAGCCCCTTTGAGGTCTCAGGTCTGTTTTCCAACCTGGGAGTTACTATTTATAATCTGTTAAAAAGTGCTGGTGCTTTTACCCAACCACTAGATGTCCTCATGGAAGCACATGTAACTAGAGAGTAATGGAGCAGAAGACCTAGAAGCAAGTCTTTGTCTGAAAATGACCCAACCTTTGCAATGACTATTACAAGGCCACCCCATATACCCCAAGGCTGTCCTTGCCTGCACCAATACATCCCTTTGGATTTTGCACAGATGCCTCCTTGTGGGACTGATGAGCAACAAGCAGGGTATCCTTCTGACTGTGGGGCTCCGAACTTTGCTCAGGTTGTGGTGACCTTGGGCCAGTAAGCACTGTGGGCGCTGTGGGACTGGCTCTGGGCAGGCAATGGGGACAGGAGGAACCTGGTGATCTCAAGGGGGGGGGGAGTGAGCCCCACTGGGTAACATCTCAGCTGGGCTGAGGCAAAGTCTTCCAAGGCCCCACCCCCTTCCCCTGAGAGACATGCCTTCCCCATGAGATCTGGGACCCCCAATTTAGGATTCAAGGCTTGGTTTAAAAAACTCAGATTTGCATCCAGCCCCAACCCAGCCAGCCCAGTCCCATCACAGACTCACAGGGAGAGGATAAGAGGGACCTGACATTCAAGACTCTGCTGGTTCTCTCTGGGGAGCAGAGCTTTTGGGGTCCCCCAGCAACATGGTCTGGCCTCTTGTCTGCCTCCTCTTGATCACCTTCAGCTCAGGTCAGGGCTGACCCTGCTTATCTGCTCCTTCCTCCTTGTCCTGGCTTCTCTACTGAGGATCTCCAAGCACCTTCTCCCTCTCTCCTATACTGGGACATTAATGTCTGTCTCTGTTTCTCCTTCTCCCAGCCTGTGCTGCTCATTCTCCCTCCATATCTATGTCCTTGGGAGCCATGGCCAGACCCACCTGCACCCTCAGCAGTCAGCACAGCAGCTACTTTATTCATTGGTTCCAGCAGAGCCCAGGAAAGGCCCCCAGATTTGTCATGAGGGTGAAGAGTGATGGAAGTGTAGACAAGGGCAAGGGGATCCCTGACCACTTCTCAGGCTCCAGCTCTGGGGCCGATCACTACTTGTCCAACAGCATCTCCAGCCTGAGGATGAAGCCCAATACCACTATGGAGTTTACCACAGTGTTACATTCAGTGAGGAAGTAGGACAAAAAACCTCCTCTTCCATCCCAGACCTGGCTCAGGCTTCTGACTCAGCCCAAGCTGCCAAGGGACCAGTGGGTTGCTCTCTCTCTCTCTCTCTCTCTCTCTCTCTCTCTCTCTCTCTCTTTCTCTGTTTCTTTCTGTGTGTCTCTCTGTCTCTGTCTGTCTGTGTCTGTCTGTCTGTCTCTCTTTGTCTCTGTCTCTCTCTCTTTCTCTCTCCAGGAGAAAACTGATACAGCAGTGTCGATAGAACAGTGACCCTTAGCAAGTGATAGAATTCAGGCCTTATCAGATATAGTACAGAGCAACTTGACCAAGGATACTTACAACCTTCTCTAAGTCCTTGGAATTCCCCAGTATTTGTTGTAAGAAAGAAATCTGGAAAATGGAGGATGTTGACTGATTTAAGAAAGGTAAATGAACAGATGGAAACTATGGGAACTCTTCAGCCTGGGCTTCCATCTCCGACGCAGTTGCCTAGAGAAAGGCCTCTTTGGGTTATAGACATAAAGGATTGTTTTTATTCTATCTGTCTGGATAAGGAGATATGAAAAGGTTTGCCTTTTCAGTGCCCAGCGTTATCTTAGCTGAGCCTTATAAAAGATATGAATGGACAGTTTTGCCACAGGGGATGAAAAACAGCCCTACTATGTGTCAAATGTATGTTGCTGCTGCTCTTACTCCAGTAAGAAAAGCATTTCCAAAAGTAATGTTATTACATTACATGGATGATATATTGGGATGTGCACCTGAGGAACAAATGTTAGAAGCATTTCTACAAAAGACCACAGAAACACTAAGGAACTACCAATTGCACATAGCTCCAGAAAAATTCAAAGACATACTCCTTTTCAATATTTAGGATATGAAGTATATCCTAAGGGTCTCACAGTACAAAAGCTTTCCTTAAGAACAGAGAAATTAAACACCTTAAATGACTTTCAGAAATTGATAGGAGCTATCCAGTGGATGCGTCCAGTGTTAGGCTTGACTACCTATCAATTGCAACCATTATGTGACATTTTAAGGGAAGACAGTGCTTTAAACTCACCACACCAGCTTATAAAAGAAGCTCAAAAGGCTTTGAGAGAAGTTGAAATGGCTTTATGCGGTGTGGTTGAAAGAGTCACTCAAAAACCCTTAGAAATAACAGTTTTTGCTACAAAGAAGGCACCGACAGCAGTCCTTCATCAAGCAGACAGTGTGATAGAGCGGGTGAACCTTCCAGTACAACTAGAACAAAGCCTTTTTTCTTTCATCTCTTACATTCTTTCATATATATATATATATATATATATATATATATATATATTATATATTATATATATATAGTTATTTTATTGACAAAACTGATGCATGGGTAATTTTTCAACATTGACCCTTGCAATCACTTCTGTTCCAAATTTCTCCCTCCTCCCCAGCTCCTCCCCTAGAAGGCAGATAGTCCTGTACATGTTAGACATGTTAAAATATATGTTAAATACAATATTTGTGTGTGTGTGTGTATATATATATATATACATATACATATATATATATACATATATATATATTAATACAGTTATCTTGTTGTACCAGAAAAATCAGATTTAGAAAGAAGGTAAAAATAACCTGAGGAAAAAACAAAAATGCAGTCCACACTCGTTTCCCAGTGTTCTTATGCTGACTGTAGCTGGTTCTGTTCATCACTGATCAATTAGAACTGATCTGGACCTCTCATTGCTGGAGATGGCCCCGTCTATCAGAATTGATCCTCATATAGTATTGTTGTTGAAGTGTATAAAGATCTCCTGGTTTTGTGTATTTCACTTAGCATCAGTTCACATAAGTCTCTCCAGGCCTGTCGTATTCATCCTGCTGGTCATTTCTTACCAAACAATAATATTCCATAACATCCATAAGCCACAATTTATTCAGTCATTCTCCAATTGATGGGCAACCACTCAGTTTCCAGTTTCTGGCCACTACAAAGCGGGCCGCCACAAACATTTTGGCACATACAGGTCCCTTTCCCTTCTTTAAAATCTCTTTGGAATATAAAGCCCAAAAGTAACACTGCTGGATCAAAGGGTATGCACAGTTTGATAACTTTTTGAATATAGTTCCAAATTGCTCTCCAGAATGGCTGGATCCATTCACAACTCTACTAACAATGCATCAGTGTCCCATAGACCAAAGCCTTACACCTTACCCAGAGTTCCCCCCCCTATCTGTGGCCCTCTATAATTTTCTAGCAAAGAAGGCAAGGGAGGGAGGAATAAGATGGAACATGGAACTAGCAAGTTCACCCACTAAGAAAACTTTGACCGCTGTCTCCCAGTAGATCATGAGAACAATGGCCCAGGATTTTGAATTCCAAACTTTGTGAATATCATCTTCCAACTTAAGATCCTTTGTCCCTCGCCTGGGATACAACCTTGGGGAGATGGAGCCTGGAAACTGCTCCTGCAGATACTGAACTCGTGATTGTTCAAGACCCAAAAGAAGAAGGTTCTTGCGCCAAAAGTTTTCAGCTCCAGGAAATGGCCCCACCACAAAGTTCAAGCATTTTCCAGGATAAATGCAATTAAAGGAGAAGCATCATTATTTGCAGCTGCAAACTCAGGGCTGTGGGACCCCTCCACCTCACCAACAGTTAAGACCCTCCAAGGTAAGAACAGGGGAGATCCTTGAGAACAAGGGGCTGTCTTAATTTTTCAGTTGGATTCCCAGCCCTTAGCATGGAATAAAACAGTAGGCACTTAATTCATGCTCTGTGTCCATTCATTCCTTGGCCATTACCCAATTCCTTACAAAGAACTGGGAAAGGGAAAGACTTCCTAGTCAGAATCTCTCTAAACATATCCCATTGTTTGCACTTATGCCCAAGTCTCTCTGGGGGCCCCGTCAGAACTCATGGAAGAGCTACAAGGAGACAGGAACTCTGTGCTTGTGCTGATGATGTCATATCTTTGGGAAAACTCTGGCAGGACATGAGGGAAGATGCTGAAAGGGCCGGATGGGCCAGAAGAAAATAGGGGACGGTTTTCAGGGGACGATCCTAGAGCCGGGCAGAGATTCTAGTACAGATGTGGGGCTCATACATCCCAATGAGGGGGATCCAGGCCCGGGGGGGGGGGAGGCAAAAGGGCCCGGACTTGGCCGCATCCAAAGCCCCTCTGAGGTCTCAGGTCTGTTCTCCAACCTGGGGGTCACTGCTTATAATCTGCTAAAAGTGCTGGTGCTTTACCAGACCGCTAGGTGTCCTCAGGGGAGCACGTGTGACCTGAGAGTAATGAAGCAGAAGTTCTAGAAGCAAACCTCTGTCTGAAAATGACCCAAGCTTTACAATGACTGTTACAATCTCTCTCACACTCACACACACACACACACTCACACACACTCACACACACTCACACACACTCACGTACATACTCACACTCATACACACACTCACATACATACTCACACTTACACATACACACACTCACACACACTCACATTCACACACACACACTCACATACATACTCACACACACACTCACACACACACTCACATACATACTCACACACACACACTCACACACACAGTGTCACACACACTCTCACTCACACACACACACACACTCACACACACTCACATACACACACACACTCACACACACACACACACACACACACACACACACACGGCTCTCCCCCTGCCCCTCTCCCTCCCTTGTCCTGTGCACAGATTCCCACCTGGGGCCCGGGGAGTACGAGCAGGGTCAGCTTCTGGCTGTGGGGCCCTGACGTTTGCTTACAAGACTGGGATTCATTGCGGGCCTGCAGCCACTAGATGGCGCTGTGGGACTGACTCTGGGCAGGCAAAGGGGGCAGGAGGAGCCTGGGGGTCTCAGGGGGGATGAGCCCAGCTGCCTGTGGCTGAGGCTGCTCTGACCCCCGGGATCCCTCATGGGTGACATGTCAGCTGGGCTGGGCAAGGGCTTCAAAAGCTGCATCCCCTCCCCCTGAAATACAGGCCTTCCCCACGGGACAAAAGATTTAGGGCCTAGGCTGCTTAAGAAGGCCCAGATTTGCATCCAGCCCCGCCCCCTCCCAGCCCCATCCCAGGCTCCCAGGGAGAGGATAAGAGGGGCCTGGCAGAGCCCGGACCCAGCTGGTTCTCTCTGGGGAGCAGAGCTCTTGGGGTCCCCTGCACCATGGCCTGGCCTCTCGTCTGCCTCCTCCTGCTCACCTGCTGCTCAGGTCAGGGCTGACCCTGCTTGTCCTGCTCCCTCCCCCCTGTCCCGGGGTCCCCTGTGAGGGTCTCTCAGCACCTCCCCCCTCCCCCCTGTGCTGGGACATTAATGTCTGTCTGTGTTTCCAGGTTCCTTCTCCCAGCCTGTGCTGACTCAGGCTCCCTCCATGTCTGTGTCCCTGGGAGCCACGGCCAGACTCTCCTGCACCCTCAGCAGTCAGCACAGCAACTACTATATTGCTTGGTACCAGCAGAGCCAGGGAAAGGCCCCTCGGTACCTCATGTATGTGGACAGTGATGGAAGTGCAGGCAAGGGCGAGGGGGTCCCCGACCGCTTCTCGGGCTCCAGCTCTGGGGCCAATCGCTACTTGTCCATCAGCAACATCCAGCCTGAGGATGAAGCCGATTACTACTGTGGGGCAGGTTCACACAGTGATACATTCAGTGAGGAAGTGGGACAAAAACCTCCCTGCCAGCCCCGACCTGGCCCAGGCTGCTGACACAGCGCAAGCTGCCAGGGTACCAGAAGGTCCCTCCTTCTCTCTGCCTTTTTTTTTTTTTCTTTCTTTCACAGTTTTTTCTTTCTTCCTCTTTCTGCTTCTGTCTCTATATATATGGCTGATATTCTGCCGGTCTCTCTTTCTCTGTCTCTGTCTCTGTCTCTGTCTCTGTCTCTCTCTGCCAAAAAATTGGGCTTGCAACTAAAAAAGCTAGAAAAAGAACAAATTAAGTACCAAATCTGAAATTCTGAAAAAAGAGGAGAAAAACTTTTGAATTAATTAATAAATAAAACTAAGAGTTGGTGTTATGAAAAAAAAAAACAAAATAGATAATAGTTAATATTATATTTAGTTTATATGATCAGAAAAAGCAAAGCAGAAAATCAAATTGTTAGTCTCAAAAATGAAAAGGGAGAACTTTTCACCTATGGAGAGGAAATTAGAGCAATAATTGGGAGTTATTTTACCTAAATATGTCAATAGACACGATAATCTAAGTGAAATGGGGGGATACCTATAAAATATAGATTGCTTATATTAAGAGAAGAGGAAATAAATTACTTAAATAATCCCATTATAGAAAAAGAAATAGAACAAAGTATTAATCAACTCTCTAAGAAAAAATCTCCAAGCCCAGAGGGATTTACATGTGAATTCTATCAAACATTTAAAGAACAATTAATTCCAATGCTATATAAATGATTAAAAAAAAAAAAAACAGGGAAAGAAGGACTTCTATCAAATTCCTTTTATAACACATATATAGTGCTGATACATTGTCTAAGAGACATAGAGGTGGGACGCAGGCATGGTTAAGAAAGCACAAAATCAAACAGATTTGCACCTAGACCCCTCACCTCCCTATCACACTATCACAGGGTTTCAGGGAAAGGATAAGAGGGGCCTAGAAAAGCTCAGTCCTCGTGGCATGCTCTTTGGAGAGCAGAGTTCTTAGGACTCCCTGCCCCATAACCTGGTCTCTTGTCTGTCTCCTACTGCTCACTGCTGTTCAGTTCAGGACTAGTCAGAAGAACCCTTTCTTTGCTTCCATTTTCCTTCCTTCCTCTGAGGATCTCAAAGCAGCTTCCAAAAGTCTTTTATATCAGGCTCTTTAATGACTTTCCTTTCTCTAGGTTCTCTCTTCCAGACTGTACTGACTCAGTCTCCTCAGTCTCTTAATCTCTTGAAACCACAGCCAGTGGGTACACATATTGCAGTGTTGGTTCCAGGAAAGGACCCTCATTATATAATGACAAAAGGGATGGAAATGAAGTCAGACAAGAGTGATAGGATCCTGGCCTGGCCTGCAGGACAAAGAGTGTGTAGGCCCTGAAAAAGAAGAGAAGGGGCAGGACAGGAGACGCGTAGAACAGAGACAAGACAGGCTTTCTGATCAAGTCTCGTTTTGTGGGCAAAAGTACAAGTATTTATGGTGGGGTGTAAGGGAGTGAGGGTCATGCAAACTCACTACAGAGGGGACCCTAGACAAAGGAATTGTTTCTTGCTGAAAGGCAAAGTGATCAGGGGCCTTTGATGACGTAGGAAGCTCCAGGAGGCATCTAGATGTCTGTTTATTCAAGGTTAGAGTAGTTTTAGGAATGTTGCTTTATCACCTGTAGATTAGTGCCGGTTCCCCACAGGATCCTCATGACTTCTCTGGCTCTAGATATTGGGACAATGGATATATATCCCTCTGCAACATCCAGCCTGAAGATGAAGATGATTCCTGCCCCTTTCTCCTCTGTCACAGCCCCGACCATGGCACAGGTTCTTATCACCTTCTGAGTTGTTGAAAAAGAAGATGTCCCTTGGTCTCAAACAATCTGCAGGCGACTGCAGCCAAGAATTTAAAAGGTGCTTGTTTCTTGGAAGGGAAATTATAGCAAATCTAGACAGTGTACTAAAAAGTGGGGTCTTCACCTTGCAAAGAAAGCGCCGTATCATCAAAGCTATGCTTTTTCCAACACTAATGTACAACTTTGAGTGTAAATGTCTCCCCCAGATCTCTTTCATGCTCATGGTTTCTGTCTGGGATCGGCTCTATTTTATTTCTTTATGTTCCGCTTGAACACAGCTATTTGCATATTGCCCCACTGACCTTAGGGTATGAAATCTTTTAGATGGGGCTGTTTGTGCTTTTCTCCATGAACCTGGAATATATTTTTGTTCTTCTTAAGTCACTTCCCCAGTCATGTCTGACTCACAGTGAACCCATTTGAAATTTCTTGATAAAGATATTGGAAGAGTTTGTATTTCCTTCTTCAGCTCATTTTACAATGAGGAACTGGGACAAATAGGGGTAAATGACTTACCCACAAATCTTGTGTCCCAGATTTGAAGTCGGGAAGATGAGACTTCCTAACCCCTGTCCCAGCATCCTGTCCATTGTACCACCTAGCTGCTTCAAACATAGTAGGTACTTAATACATGCTTGTTGATCTGAGTTTTCTGGTGAATCAGAGATTCAAAACTCAAAGGGACCCCATATATAAGGAAAGATATTGTCTCTGGTAGTCATCTCCAGGATGGGGCAAGAAAGGAAGAAATAAAAGAAATTTACCTGCTAACTTTATTATATACTTAAAGATAGTAAATTGTATATAATAGATTGGCATCTTTTTATATTAGTTTACAAAAATGCTTCTTTTATTTCTGAAATGAAAATAAAATACATTAAAAAACCAAAATCACTATAGTGGACCAAGATATCATGCCAATATTCCAATGTTCTTATTTATTTATTACTTAAGAAAAAGTTTTATCTTTGGATTTTTTTAAATAGCAAAGACACCAAGGAAAAGATCAGATGCAGGATGCGCTTAGAGTCAAATCACTACGAAGGTGCTCATTGTCATGAAGACAATGGTCTTGAGTCCTAAACTTAATGAATAGGAAGACTCCCAGCTTAGGGTCCATCACCCCACAACTGAGAAGCAAACCTGTGGGGATACAGTCCAGCAACTGCTCCTGTAGACGCCATAATTATTGTTTTGTAAAACTCCAAAAAGGAGGTTTGGATCACAAATTCATAGAATTTTATAAATATAAGTGCAGTTAAAGGAGAATCATCATTATTTGCAGCTGCAACCTCAGGACCACGGGACCTCTCCATCTCACCTCCAGTTGAGGCCTTCAAGGTAGAACAGGGGACCTCCTTGAGAACAGGGGATGTCTTTGTTTTACATTAGGGTTGCCAGCCCTTAGCCTGGAGCTACCACAGTTGGCACTTGATTAACGCTCTGTGTCCCTTCATTCCTTGTCCATGACCAGATTCCTATGGAAGACCTGGGAAAGGGAAAGGCTTCTTCAGCAGAATCTCTCTAAGTGGATCCCGTTACTTGCACTTAGGTCCCAAGTCTCCCTGAGGCCCCGTCACCTTCTGGGACTGAGGGAACTGGGGACATGAATTCTGTGCTTGTGCTGATGACGTCATATCTTTGGGAAAACTCTGGAAGAACATGAGGGAAGATGCTGAAAGGGCCTGTGAGGGATGTAGAAGACCCTTACCCAAAATGACTACTCAGAGATCCCTCAGTAGAAGGCAGAAAAGTTGTTTATTGAAAAACCTCCGGAGGATGAGCCGTCCCATCGCAAGATAAACTCGCGGTAGGAGGGCTAAAGAAGTAGTAAAGATACATAGCTTTTATACAAGAAATTACATCACAAGTAAGAGAGCATTGAAAGGGGAGGGGGAGGCATCTAATTGGTTGTTGCTACTTGGGGAGATTGGAATGGAAGGTTTCTGTTTCCCTGAAATCTCCTGATTTCTGGGAAACAAAGTCAGGCCTTCAGGCTTAATCAAGCAGACAGTGGTCCAGCTAATAGACTAAATATTGATAAATGTCATCAGTTCAGGTTAAGTAAATATGTTTCTAGCTGGCCAAGGCTCAAGTAGATATGAACCTGCACATATACAGGTCATAGGGGAGACACAGAAATAATAAAATACAGAAAAAGAATTCATACATCCCTGTAAGTTCTTCACCTTATCTATTCCCCACAGCTCCCCCCTTCTAACATGTAAATGATTTTTATCATATTTCTATGAAGAACTTACACACTTTTCAAAATCAGTTAATATATCTATACATTGTTTATCAAGTTCACAATCAAGATCATCCCTCTTTAATACATTCCAGTCTTTTCTCTGAAGAATTATCATTTTAATAGCATCTTCTGTATACAATATTTTGATAGGGACCACTGAACTATTCTGGTTACTAATGTAATTATACAGGATAGACATAGCAGCAACAGGATAATACCATTGATTGCAATAAGTTCATACCATAAAAATTGCTTCCATCAACTATCTTAGAAACAGTTATCACAGAACAGATTGGCATTTGGCAAACATAAAAATACAAAGATAAATAAAGATGACAATCTAGGGAAACTGAGGTACAACATTACACACTCTTCTTCTGAATATTTGAATTATTGAATTACCTTCCCTAGAAACCTGGGAGGTCTCAGCACCATAATTTTGACCAATCCAATGTGAGGCAAATAAGTCAAAATGAAACTCAAGGACAAGTCTCTTCCTGACAACCCCAGAGTTATCAGCAGTACAAAAGCCCTCATCTCAGCCAGAGAATCCAGTTTGAGATGGACAGTTCACTGTGTTAGGTGGTCTGCAGTTATTTGTGCACTTAACTCAGCTTCTGCTTATAAAGGGAGTAGCAGGGCTCGAGACAGTCATGCTGCCCATTCAGTGGGGCAACCCACTCCAGGGGAGAAGGGTGAGGCTTAGTGTAGCTCCACCTGTCCCCACCCAGGGGGACAGACAGGGCTGCTACTAGAATACAGATTTCTGAGCAGAGCTATCAGAGCATGCACAGTTAGAACATGAAGGCAGGCAAACTCCAAACTTTAGAACTTGATCTCAAAAGGGCAATGTTATAAAAATGCTGAGATACCAGTTAAGAAACTGGGGTTACAGGGCTGGAGACTGCCAGTCCCAAGATAAGTGTCTTTATCTTGGAGATTTCTTAAAAATAGAATAGTTCCCAAAACTGAGTCTGCCAGGGCAATTCCACAGAATGAGGGGTTTCAAAGCTAAAACATAGTAAAAACAAAAAGAATTGCTTAAGGACTTCCAATTTAATCTGAATGTATAGGGGATGGGGCAGAAGTACGTAAGGCAAAAGTGAAAGAAAACTAAGGGTTCCCACTCTTTTAGGTATTTTGAGAAAAATCCACCAGTTTCCCTAGTTCCCTATCTCTTCCTCTCCTTTTTTTTCCTCATGGAAAGGAATCATCCAAAAAAAAAAAAAAAAAAGTAAACAGTCAAATAACCATCAACATATAAATCCCAAGAGTGAATTAAAGTTCCTATACATAATAGTCTAGTACAGGAGGAGTTTCCTAAAATCAATCAAATCAAATCAAATACCTTAAACAATTACATATTCTGAAGTGAACATAGATATTATAAACATTTTATAGCTTCCTTAACAGCAATAGTTACCATTTTTAATAATTTCCATCCCAAATCTTAAACACACAGTAATGTTTGCATTTTTTTTCTAACTCTAGTAATAGAGTTGTAATTTTAACAATAATTCATCAACTACTTTCCCACTTCCCCCATATCAGTCCAAATTACATCAGGAGCACTGGCGATGGTCTCGATCTTAGCTGCTTCAGGCTGAGAAATGGGCGAAGGTGCTCAATCCATGCAGGGGTGTGGGTGTGGTGTCAATCTAAGCTTCAGATGGGCCGATCCATGTCTCAGAAGAGATTCAATAATCTGTAGTTTGACCAAAATCTAGAACAACAAAAAACTAAATCTAACAAAGTTAGAACAGTCTGGACCTGCAATAACATGTGGGGAGGCCAGTATAGATTGGCCAGCAATTCCTGTGTGAAGGAATAAGCGTGCTTCACAGGATAGGCAGACAACTATAGTTCCAATAAATAGCAGTTAGGTTTCACAGACCATTGTAAATTGTCCTCTTATTATTTAAAAAAAAAAACATTTTAAAAATAAAACACAAATATCCAGTAACAGACAGATGACCAGGCTAAATACTTATTTGCCTAAGTATTTAGGATATAATGATTACATATAACCAGATTGGAAACAGCAAGGTATGACATATTTGAATTACATTAACAGTTCTTATTAACTATTGTTCTGATCATAGAAATCAGTCACAGGAGGAAAAAATGCAAGAACGTAACTATAACATAATATAAGCAGTTAAAACTCAATCTTCAGCACACTGAAGATTGGAGCTTTAAAACTTCCAAATAGCATTAATTACAAGCCCAAAGAATTTCGTCTCCAAAGTTTCAAATAAATCTCAGTTATTTACCATGACCTTATATCAATAACAGTAAGAAATTTATCCCAGAAAATTCACACAATTCTTATATACCCAAGTAGATGTTGCATCTTGAATAAATTTAATATGCCAATCATTTTGCTTTTAAAATACCCAATATATAGAAAAATCCCAAATCACATATGGTTCACAACAAAAACATTTTCAAAAGGAAGAAAGCAAAAACTATTATCCTTGAAGTCCCATTTCAGATAATTGGCATCAATACAGTTAATTAAAACTTCCTATTTTCACATAAAAAGAATCTGAAAAGTTCTTGAAAACATCAATTAAACTTTTTGAAATAACCCTTTCAAACTATATACCACATTTCTGATCATATTCTTTAATATTCATAACCATTATGTATCTAAAGAAACAAATATTCAATCAATTGACATCTTGTAAGAGCAATTTGTCTCTTTAAATAACCTTTTGTTTTCTTCAGCCAAGGGAACCAAGCGGCTGCAGCTTTCTGCTGCTGCTCACTCGCTCTCCTCCCACAAAAACACATCCCTTCTCATAGCCATCTCTCTGTGACTACCCTTTCCAACCAGTTCCTTCTTTTTCCCACTGACGACTTCTTGAAATCATTTGTTTCTACTAATCAATCCTTCTTAAATTACCTTCATTCTCCTATCCCATCTCTCTGTCTCTCTCTCTTCCCAATGCTTACTTGCTCAAAATTTATTACATACTTTAAACACTCCTAAATCAAAAATCCTTCTGACTAGATGCTCTATTTAAACTATTAATTGCTTTTGTAAATCAATCTCTTTTCCCTTGTCTTTAAATCATCTTTTTTTTTAAACTTTAAACTTCAAGATTCACAATTAATTTTGAATCAAATTTCGTAAAACTTATAATATAGTTTACAAATTACTCAATACTTTTAAAAAGCAACATACCATTTAAGTAGGGAGATACAAACACAAGCCCCCCCTAAGGTAAGCTACTGGCATTTTGTTTAATAACCTATATTTCAATTTGAAGTCCAACCAAATAATAAAAAAAAAGAAAGGTTTTTCTCTTCAGTTGTAAAGGCCACAATATTCGAAAAATTCTTAAGATTTTATACTCAGAATAAATCTAACATGTATAAGGCAACAGTAAATTATTTCCCCCAATTTTAATTTTATTTCAATTTCAAAATTATAGTACCTCTTTAAAATATAGTAAATTCCCAAAACTCTTAATCAAATATTGCAAACAATTACCCAGTTTAGTCTTCTTAAACTTTCTTTTCTCTAATTCCATGAAGGCAAATTTACTAATAATGATTTCTCTTTCTTTTCCTGCAAATTTTTTTTCTTTAGAAGTATGCCTAGTTTTCCCACAGGTCCAACAGGTCAGAATGCCCCTGTGTTCAACTATTTACCTCTCTTACTCTATTTTTATTCCTCCCTTCCAATATCTGCAGTTTCTTATTTCCAATCTTAAATTTTCCAATCTTAACACACACACCAATTTAAAGTTATTTTACTTCAGTTTGTGAAATTTCCTAAAATTTACCTAGATACTTTATTCCCATGTCTTTTCTTTAGTAACCAGAAAAGAGTTAAGCACCAATCCTTGCTTTACCTTGAGAATTCTTTTCTCTGGCTGAGTCCTGATAACAGGCTCCTTGTTTACAGGAGCAATAGCCACTGTTCTTCTATTTTCTCAAAACTTTCCAAACTTTCAATCTATGTTTTTATTTTCCCCTTCTCTCCCCCTTCCTGCAAAGCCACTGCCAGAGACAGAGGGAGAGAGAGAAAAATGATTTTCTTTTCTTGAGAAGCCCAAAACTAGTTCCCAAATTCTAAGACCAATACATTCTGAGCCACTCTGAAAGAATTACTACTCTGAATGAATTCCAGTTCCCACAATTCAGCCTGATATTTTTCTAAGCCTGTAACACAGAGCTGAATTCTTATCTTTTATGAGCTTTCTAACTTTTAACACAGAACAAAGGCAATGCAAAGCAGACATACACACAGACATTCACAAAACTCTTTTCACCTTTTACATACAGATTTAAGTCTGATATACCCAAATAATCCTGGGATATACATCCTCCCAGTTTTCTTCCCTTGTATATCTGGAAGTTCATTCCAGTCTTGAATTTCCTAGCTAACGTCCTGATACAAATTTTCGGACTGCTTCTATACCACCCTGGACTTGATCCAGGTATTGGTGGAGGCCCTATGTTACCCTCACGCCCAGGTGGAGGCCCTATGTTACCCTCACGCCCCCACAGCCACCCGAGAGCTTCCTTAGGAAAAGTCCTTTATCGTTGGGGTTAACAGCAGTCCACACCAAAAATAAATTTAAGAGGGCTAATCCCTCAGGGTCTCCCTCGACCCAGCCAATAAACCCCCAGACTTCCCAAGAGCTTTACCTCGAGAACATATGTTTCTTTTCAGGCTGCAAATGCTGGCCATCAGGACTCTACTTCTTTCAATCTTCAATTCTGCATTCCACTGAGTATTCCTGCTTCGGGTTGTTGTCTAAAAGGGGAGGGAGGCTGCTCACCCAGAGCCAGAGACGATGGAGAAAACTACTCCATGGGCGCCTGTCCCTGTTCGGGGTGTACATAGCTGTCTCCCCCAAAGACCCCATCCCGGACGAGCCCCCATCTGTGAGGGATGTAGAAGACCCTTACCCAAAATGACTACTCAGAGATCCCTCAGTAGAAGGCAGAAAAGTTGTTTATTGAAAAACCTCCGGAGGATGAGCCGTCCCATCACAAGATAAGCTCACGGTAGGAGGGCTAAAGAAGTAGTAAAGATATATAGCTTTTATACAAGAAATTACATCACAAGTAAGAGAGCATTGAAAGGGGAGGGGGAGGCATCTAATTGGTTGTTGCTACTTGGGGAGATTGGAATGGAAGGTTTCTGTTTCCCTGAAATCTCCTGATTTCTGGGAAACAAAGTCAGGCCTTCAGGCTTAATCAAGCAGACAGTGGTCCAGCTAATAGACTAAATATTGATAAATGTCAAATACCAATAAATGTCATCAGTTCAGGTTAAGTAAATATGTTTCTAGTTGGCCAAGGTTCAAGTAGATATGAGCCTGCACATATACAGGTCATAGGGGAGACACAGAAATAATAAAATACAGAAAAAGAATTCATACATTCCTGTAAGTTCTTCACCTTATCTATTCCCCACAGGCCGGATCGGCCAGAAGAAAACAGCCGACGACATTCAGGGGACGATCCTAGAGCCAGGCAGAGACTAGTATAGATGCAGGGCTCACACGTCCCAGTGAGGGGGACACAGGCCCGGGGGGAGGGGAGGGGAGTTCTGACTTGGCTGCATCCCTCTGAGGTCTCAGGTTGTCCTCCCCTGCACCTCTCCATCCCTTGTCCTGGGAACAGACGCCCCCTTGTGGGACTGGTGAGCAACAAACACATGGCTACTTCTGGCTCTGGGACCTGAGGTTTACTTACCAGGCTGGGGTGACCTGGGGGCTCGCAGCCACTAGGGGGTGCTGTGTGACTGGCTCTGGGCAGTCAATGGGGGCAGGAGGAGGCTGGGGATCTCAGGATGAGCCCCGCTGACTGTGTCTGTGGCTGCTCTGACCCCCTGGGATTCCTTATGAGTTACAGCTCAGCTGGGCTCCATCCCCTCCCCCCGAGAGACTCGCCTTCCTCATGGGACCCAGGACCCCAGATTTAGAACCCAGAGTGTAGTTAAAGCAACCCAGATTTGCATCCACCCCCGCCCCCTCCCAGCCCTATCCCAGGCTCACAGGGAGAGGATAAGAGGGGCCTGGCAGAGCCCGGACCCAGCTGGTTCTCTCTGGGGAGCAGAGCTCTCGGGGTCCCCTGCACCATGGCCTGGCCTCTCGTCTGCCTCCTCCTGCTCACCTGCTGCTCAGGTCAGGGCTGACCCTGCTTGTCCTGCTCCCTCCCCCCTGTCCCAGGGTCCCATGTGAGGGTCTTCCAGCACCTTCCCCCTCCCTCCTGTGCTGGGACATTAATGTCTGTCTGTGTTTCCAAGTTCCTTCTCCCAGCCTGTGCTGACTCAGGCTCCCTCCATGTCTGTGTCCCTGGGAGCCACGGCCAGACTCTCCTGCACCCCCAGCAGTCAGCACAGCAATGATGGAATTGAATGGTACCAGCAGAGCCCAGGAGAGACCCCTCAGCACATCTTATATGTCGGCAACAGTAGAGCTGGAGGCAGGGGCGCCAGGTTCCCCAACCGCTTCTCTGGCTCCATCTGTGGGGCTGATTGTTACTTGTCCATCAGCAGCTCACATTTCAGTTGATGACTGACTCTCTCAGCTTGCCTGAGCCCATCATCCTTCCTGAATATTGCCATGGATTTGAGGCTATGCCCATTTCTTCTTATTTCATCCATTCTACCTTCCCTGCCTGCAGCACAGGGAGGAATACTATCTCATCACCTTAGCTGAAATCAAACCTCATGCACATAAAATGAAATGGGAAGTCTTCAGGCAAATCCTTGGTAACACTTTGATCAGAATAACCTGAAGAAATAAAGCAATTTTATCAATTCCCAGCTGACACTGATGTCTTAACCCTATTTTTGTGGTCTGATCATTTACCAAGTTTTGAGTTTATAAAACTGCTACTTTCCAGCACAGCCCAGCTGTTCATCTTGCCCATCAGGACAGGTTCTTGCTAGAGACTTAATGGTGGTTTCCCATGTCTGTTTTCTGTGAGGCTACAGAAAGTGAGCTTACATGTGACACACTTATCCCATCGAGAAAGCAGTTGTTGTGTCTATCTGGGCCATCATCCAGAGCACATCAATTAGGAACAGAGCAGCAGCAGGAAAGAAACTTAGCCCAGCATCAGTTCAACATAAACACCATGAAAACTGATGAGAAAGAGGAGGAGGAGGAGCCTAGGAAAAAACTATGGTAACAATGAAATTAAGTTCATGTTCAGAGAGAACCTCTTAAATGGCTACAATGTAGGAGGGAAATCCAAAGGCCCTCAAAAAGGACAAACATGAACTGAAACATGGGCAGAGGGGTCTATTCTCTGAGGCTCCCATTCTTGAAACAATGTGAAATAAATCTTTCCTGCATTCGTCAGCCAGTCAGTGAGTTCTTGGTTAGGATATTTTGTTTCTCACAAAGGGGGGTCCATCCAGGATCCAGACATCATGACTTTGGGGTGGCCCCGTCCAAGTAGGAGGAGACTTCAACAGCCTAGGGGCCAGGCTTAGGCTTTCCCCCCTCGTAGACAGTCCAAAGATCCCAGGACCACAAAGTGAGGTCACTGATGAATTCAGGAAACAGCAAGGGAAGTGGACTTGATCCTGCAGCAGCCATGGAAACTGTGCAGAGACCACAGCTTTCAAGGTTCTCTCCCTAGAGGGGACTGGGAATGAGCAGGGACGCTCTGTGTAGACTCATGTCCAGTACAGCCTCGCCAAAGACCAGTAGGCTTCTCAAAAATTCTATGCTTTGGAGTCAGCCTCAGTTTCTCTCTAGACGGGTCGCTATGGTCCTAAACCCCCAGAGTCCCAGAATTCTCAGGGGATGCTGGATTCTGTTAAAGGGTGTGATTTATCTCCATGTAGCTTGGAGAAATCCAGGAAAATTTGGTTTACACCTTAAAATCTTATCCCCTGGACCCACACTTAACACCATATACCAAGATAAGATCAAAATGGGTCCATGACCTAGGCATAAAGAACGAGATTATAAATAAATTAGAGGAACATAGGATAGTTTATCTCTCAGACTTGTGGAGGAGAAAGAAATTTGTGACCAAAGATGAACTAGAGACCATTACCGATCACAAAATAGAAAATTTTGATTATATCAAATTAAAAAGCCTTTGTACAAACAAAACTAATGCAAACAAGATTAGAAGGGAAGCAACAAACTGGGAAAACATCTTCACAGTTAAAGGTTCTGATAAAGGCCTCATTTCCAAAATATATAGAGAACTGACTCAAATTTATAAAAAATCAAGCCATTCTCCAATTGATAAATGGTCAAAGAATATGAACAGACAATTTTCAGAGGATGAAATTGAAACTATTACCACCCATATGAAAGTGTTCCAAATCATTATTGATCAGAAAAATGCAAATTAAGACAACTCTGAGATACCACTACACACCTGTCAGATTGGCTAAGATGACAGGAAAAAATAATGATGAATGTTGGAGGGGATGCGGGAAAACTGGGACACTGATGCATTATTGGTGGAGTTGTGAACGAATCCACCATTCTGGAGAGCAATCTGGAATTATGCCCAAAAAGTTACCAAATTGTGCATACCCTTTGATCTAGCAGTGTTTCTATTAGGCTTATAGCCCAAAGAAATACTAAAGAAGGGAAAGGGACCTGTATGTGCCAAAATGTTTGTGGCAGCCCTCTTTGTAGTGGCTAGAAACTGGAAAATGAATGGATGCCTATCAATTGGAGAATAGCTGGGTAAATTGTGGTATATGAATGTTATGGAATATTATTGTTCTGTAAGAAATGACCAGCAGGATGAATACAGAGAGGACTGGCGAGACTTACATGAACTGATGCTAAGTGAAATGAGCAGAACCAGGAGATCATTATACATTTCGACAACGATATTGTATGAGGATGTATTCTGATGGAAGTGGATTTCTTTGACAAAGACTCAGTTTCAATTGATAAATGATGGACAGAAGCAGCTACACCCAAAGAAAGAACACTGGGAAACAAATGTGAACTATTTGCATTTTTGTTTTTCTTTCTGAGTTGTTTTTACCTTCTGCATCCAATTCTCTCTGTGCAACAAGAGAACTGCTCAGTTCTGCAAACATATATTGTATCTAGGATATACTGCAACAAATCTAACATATATAGGACTGCTTGCCATCTAGGGGAGGGGGTGGAGGGAGGGAGGGGAAAAATTGGAACAGAAATGAGTGCAAGGGATAATGTTGTAAAAAAATTACCCTGGCATGGATTCTGTCAATATAAAGTTATTATAAAATAAAATAAAATATTAAAAAAAATTAAAATCTTATCCCCTTCCAAATACAGCAGTTTATAGGAAAGTGTACAAAATTTAGGAGGGAGATAGGAGACAGAACCGTTTTGCTCCCCAGGGGCCTGTGGCTCCATCTCAGGCCTCAATTGTTTATTGCCATTCCAGAGATTTCAACCAGGTTAAGAGAATGGAGTTTTTGAATGAGAAGAGGAATGTTTTTCCCAAAAATGGGATCAAAATACTGTGTTTAAATTTAAATGGCATACGATCAAATTACTTTCAATTGTATTTGAGAATAAGGTTTTAAATATATGTGTGCATTAATATTATAATATTGCTACTAGACGTTTACATCTCTGTTTGATTTGACTGGAAGTTAAAAAATAGGTTAT
This sequence comes from Antechinus flavipes, assembly GCF_016432865.1. Classification (NCBI taxonomy): domain Eukaryota; kingdom Metazoa; phylum Chordata; class Mammalia; order Dasyuromorphia; family Dasyuridae; genus Antechinus; species Antechinus flavipes. The sequence goes on from NC_067398.1 coordinate 722,644,180, forward strand.
CACAACAAAGTACTGGTAATTGACCTCAAGAGATCACATGTTCTTATCCACTAATGAAATGAAATATGTTTTTTTCTAAAATATACATTGGGCAATTTCTAAAAATTATGAGCTATGCTTTAAAGTTTTGTCAGCTCTGCTGGAAATAAATTTTATGAGATTTGGTCCAAAGTCATTTAGATATTATCTATATTGTGAATCTTTTTTCCCCCTGAGGCATTTGGGTTTAAATGACTTGCCCAGGGTCACACAACTAGGGAGTGTTAAGCATGTGAGATCAGATTTGAATTCGGGTTCTCCTGACTTCAGGGATGGTTCTCTATCCACTACCTGCCCCTATATTGTGAATATTAAAGTTTTTAAAACGTGACTTTACAAACAAGGGACAAAAAAGATTGATTTGCAAAAACAATTGGTAGTTTGAATGGGACATCTAGTTAGAATATCACAAGCTAAAGAAATGATTTTTTAAATTTGTTATTGGTGTATATGTTAAAATTGGAAACTTGGCTTTAAATTTCATAAGAATCCTATCCATTTTTGTGATAGGCTATCTTATGTTTATTTGGCCATCACTCATCACAACTGTGAAATTGCTAATTAACTTATTTGGGGTTATTTTCATAATATTGAAACCTAAAATTGTTAGGGATAATTGATGTGATAGGTTGAGAGAGAGAGAGAGACAGTGAGAGAGAGAGAGAGAGAGACAGACAGACAGACAGACACAGACACAGAGACAGAGAGAGACACAGAGACAGAGACAGAGAGAGAGACACAGAGACAGACAGAGAGAGACAAAGAGGGGGGAGAGAGAAAGAGAGAGAGAGAGAGAGAGAGAGAAGGCCAGAGACAGAGAGAGAGAGAGAGAGAGAGAGAGAGAGAGAGAGAGAAACAGAGAGAGAGACAGAGAGACAGAGAGAGAGACAGAGAGAGACAGAGAGAGAGCGCGAGAGCAAGCGCAACAGAGATTGAAGAAATGTTTTTAAGGGCATAGAGAGGAGCAGGCTGGTTTAGCTCGTACCAAAAGATGTGGTTGCAGAACCCCAAAATGAAGGGATTAGAATACACCCCAGGAATGGTAAGCAGGAAATAGAGTGGGAGAGCATAGAAAGTTGTTTTTTTTTTTTTTTTTAATTACTGATGGGAAGGGCAAGGTCTTGAGCAGAATTTGCCATTTGTCTAAAAAAAGAGAAATACCTCATGACATTGGTGCAAGCTTAGCTGGCAGGGACAACTTGAAAGGGACTTAGCACCCTAAAAGAGTTAGCCACAAGGACAAGTGGGGTTGGAAAACATAGTGGAGTTAGGAGAGATACCCCGTTGTGTTATGGAATGGAGACAGGGAAAGAACACAAGATGGAGTTCCCTGGCAGGCTGATGAGGGTGGGGAGGGAAGGGTGGGTATGGTAGACATGGGGTGGCCCACAAGAAGCTTTTATGGGGAAGATTTAACCCCAGGGACATGATAGGAATTTATGGCAGGGCATGGCTGGATGAGACTGCTTCTCTGCACAAGAGCAGGAGTTTGATCTCACTTTCAGGTCTCAGGATTTTGACCCAACTTGGATTTCTGACTGGAGCACCTCCCCAAAGGGTGGGACCATGGAGCTGAAATGATCTCTGTGCCTTCTCCCTGCTTGCCTCAGGGACTCTAAGGTGGGGTTGGATAGACAAGGGAAACAGCTCCTGCTTGGGTCCATCCCCTTGCTTTCTGGTCTTGCTGGGTTGCAAAAACCTTGGCTCTGGGTTAGAGTTCCAGTCTCTTCACATTGAAAACTGTATACTAGTTATTTGCATGATCTGTGGAAAGTGAAAGCTGAATCCACCTTTCCCTCACTGGCTGTGGCTGTTCCTTAGAAGTGAAAAAAACAAACCCATTCACTGGAGTCCCCTCCACTTCTGCCTTACCTCCCTTTTCAAAGAAATTACTTTAACATGAATTGCTTTTATAGAAGGGGTCCTCAAACTATGGCCCGTGGACCAGATTCGGCAGCTGAGGACGTTTATCCCCCTCACCCAGGGCTATGAAGTTTCTTTATTTAAAGGCCCACAATACTATAGTATACTATAATCAGGCCCTCCAACAGTTTGAGGGACAGTGAACTGGCCCCCTATTTTTAAAGTTTGAGGACCCCTGAATGGCTTAACCTACATGGTGTTAAGAAATTAATATCTATTTTTATAATGTAAGCCCCATCTGGGCAGGACTCTTCATATTCTTCTTGTCTCCAGCTCCAGCTGATGGAAATGAACTGAATGGAGAGGGGGCCTGGGGTCAGAAGTCCTGGAATCAGACTCTGCCTCTGCCAGAGGTCACTGTGAGCCCGGAGGGGAAGACTTTGATGTTTGGAAGAGGAGATGGGGAACAGAAAGCTGGGAGAGGAGGCTGGACTGCAGCCTCCTCTGATTGGGTCACAGACCTAACCCCACCCCCACCCTCTGGACAATGGGCCCAGGAGCTGGGAAACTATTCCGAAGTCAGAGGTGGGTTGTGAAGTGTTGGAATCCTTACAAAGTGTTAAGTCATTAGAGTTGAGAGAGACAATAATTATCTAATTTAGCACGGTTCAGTGTGATTGATCTGATCCTACGAGGAGATGTTATGGGCCAGAACTTGAAACAAGGGCCTAAGTAGAATTGATCCCATCCCCCCCTTTGCTGGCTGCTCCAGGACATACAACTTCCTGCTTCATCTCACACATACTTACCCCTCCATATGTTCCCCCTCCCACTACATCTATCACAGGATCATGAAGATGAGCCTAAGCTCCTCCTGGGGAGGAGAAATTAATATTCATAAAGAAATTAAGCATGTGACCCACAGCTAAGCTACAAACTTTCCCCTACTTTTCTGTCTTCACAACCCCCAGCCACTTTAGTTAGGATTTAATTCTAAATTTGAGTTCTAAGATTTACAAAAGGATGCTCTCTTCACAGGATATTTCTCTCCTTTGTATATTTCTGTGGAAACACAAGGTCTCACACCTCAGGCTGTACAGTGACAACCAGAAGCAACTAGGGCAGCAGAGGGATGGCAAAGAGAGTTCAAACCCAGCCCCCGACCTATCAGGGTGACCTGGAGGAAGTCCCTTTACCCATTTACCTCAGTTTCCTCAGTTGTAAAATGGGACTAATGATAGCATCTACCTCCCAGGATAGTTGTGAAGATCAAATGAGATAATAATTGTAAAGTGCTTTGCACACATTAATCACTATTTGTAGTTATTATTGTTATTGGACAGTAGGTGGAACAGCAGATAGAGTATTCTGGATAGAGGGAAAACAGTACTGAGCATTAGGTTTGGAACAGAGAAGACTCATGTTCATCAGTCCAAATCTGATCTCAGACACTCACTAGCTGGGTTACTTTGGATAATTCACTTAATCCCATTTCCTCTTCTGTGAAATGAGCCAGAGAAGGAAACAGCCAATTGTTCTGGTATCTTTGCCAAGAAAACTCCAACTGGGTCACAATTTCACTAAAACATTTGAACAACTTTCTGATTGTTAGAGTGGAACAAATACTGGCTTTGGGACCCGAAGACCTGAGTCAGTATCCTAACTCTGCTGCCTATTACCTGAGTGATCTTGCATTAATAAAGTTAACCTTCTTGGGTCTACGTTTTCTCATCTATAAAGTGAGGAGGAGGATAGAATAGATGATCTCAAAGGAAGTCGTCTCCTAACTTCTTTTGATCACACTCACCTCTATCACTAAAACGTTTTTGAACCTCTACTGTGTGTGCTTATTTATAAATTATATGTGTGTGTGTGTGTGTGTGTGTGTGTGTGTGCATGTATCCCTGATAAGAATGGTACCTATTATGAAGCTTAGTCCAAATTTGAAATCCTGAAGGAAGGAGATCAACATGGAAATTCTAATATTGGATGTTGGTCAGGGAGGAACCACGAGGATTTCCTGAACCAGGCACTGACATGGGCAGCTTGGAACTTTGGGCATCTCATTGCAGCTTCAGGGCATAGACAATGGAATGGAGGGAAGAGCTTAGCAGCAGGAAGACCAAGAACCCACTCCTGCAACGTTCCAGAAGGAGGGCTGGGGGCAGGAGAACCGCTACTTGAGCATCAAGCTGACAGACAAGAGAGATGTGAGGGAGAAGAACCAAGAATTGCTGCCGATTGGAAATGTCAGCTGGGAGAGGATGAGGAGTGGACGATGACACAGATGTTGGGCTGAAGTTGACAGTGTGAGAGCAGGAAGGATGGCCACACAAAGGAAAAGTGAAAAGAACAGGTTGGAGGAGACACAATGTGATCTCCTGACAAAGATCCACGTGGGAAAGGACAAAGACACATGTGGAAATCCAGCCATTCCTGCTTATCAGCGGGGATATTAGACTCTGTAGTACTCAAGAGAAAGTGGGAGGGTGGAGCAGGAAGAGGCACTCCCACAAGCTGGTTATTTCTCAGGAATCCATTTCTCTCTCTTCTGGGGGAACAGGCAGAGGGTGCCTGCAGCAGCCATGGGAATCGGAAGGGTGGGGGAAGACCTGAAGGGGAAGGAGGGCCATTTTCTCAAGGGTACCAGGGGAGCTGCTATTGGGAGCTCCTGAATATAATCCTTATCATCATGAATTAACGATTACATAAGCCCTACCTACTATAGTGACAGTGAGAAGAAGGGAGGAGAAAGTGCCAAGATGGCAACTGAGAAATGTCATTTTTCATTTCATTAATTAATCTTTTTTCAAGTGGCAGCATAGGGCTTTTCCATACAGGAGAAAAACTTTATAAATGTAACTAATGTGGAAAGACTTTTACAAAAAAAGGACTCACACTGGACCTCCAAGAATCCACACAGGAGAGAAACATGAATATGATGGATGTGGAAACCTTTAAAAAAAATAATCTTGCTTGACATGACACAAGATCTACACTGAAGAAAAGCCTTATAAATAGAAGCTATGTGGAAAGATTTTTAGGCAAAGAGGAGCACTTACAGGATATAGGAGAATTAATATTGTAGAAAAACCTTAGGAATGTAACTGATTTCATAAAATTTTTAGACATAAGGGAACTCTTATTGTACATCAGTAAATTCACTCAGGAGAAAAGCCTTATGAATATAACCAATGTGCAAAGGCTTTCTCAAAAATTAATCTCTAACTTCACATCAGAGAATCCACACTGGAGAGAAACTATATAAATATACCCCATGTAGAAAGATTTTTAGACATAAGGGAACTCATGGAATCCACACTAGAGGAAAACCTTATGAATGTAACCAGTGTGGAAAGATTTTTAGAAAAAAGAAGTCTCTTTCTTACTGGACAGCAGAGGCTCCACACTGGAGAGAAAGGTTCTAATTCACAGCTGGGAGGTGACTGAGAGGCCATCTAAACCTCTCCCCCCAAAACACAATCTTATGCCCTTCCTGACTCCCAAACCCAGCTCTCTCTCCACCAGGCCACACGGCACTCGTGTTATTCCCACCTCAAATCTCAGGAAGCCCCCGAGAAATCACCAGAAGCACACTTATAAACAAATCAACAACTATTATTTGAAACAAATCCTAGAACTTAAGAAAAATAGGTTAGCAACTGTGGATGAGAGGATGAGAGAAGTGCTTTCAAAATGAATACCCCACCCCAATTCAAGCAGCTTTACAATGCTTAATACATTCAAGTGAAACAGGAACCCATTTTATCAGCATTCCCAAGGGGGTAGAGAGATGTTCAACTCAAAAAGCTCCCGAGGAGACAGAGCAGAGCCCAGCTGACCTGCAGCCAGGGAGTGTCTCCCAAGAACACTCACAACCTGACCCATCCCCCCACACACACACTTCTCCTGAAAGCCAGTAGCTAGAGCAGACCAAGGTAACCTATTGGCATTTTATTTAATAACCTATATTTCTAATTTGAAGTCCAACCAAATAATAAAAAAAAGAAAAGTTTTTCTCTTCAGTTGTAAAGGCCACAATATTCAAACAATTCTTAAGATTTTATCTTCTTAATAAATCTAACATGTGTAAGGCAACAGTAAAATTATTTCCCCCAATTTCATAATTTCAAAATTATAGTACCTCTTTAAAATATAGTAAGCTCCCAAAACTCTTAACCAAATGTTGCAGACAAACAATTATCCAGTTTAGCTTTCTTAAACTTTCTATTCTCTAATTCCATGAAAGCAAACTTATTAATAATGATTTTTCTTTCTTCTCCTGGCACATTTTCAGAAACATACCTAATTGACCAACAGGTTAGAGAGCCCCTGTATTCAGCTATTTAGCTCTCTTACTCTATTTTTATTCTTCCCTTCCAATATCTGCAGTTTCTTGTTTCCAGTCTTAACACACATACCAATTTGAAGTTATTTTAAAATTAACCAGTACTTAGGTTTGTGAAATTTCCTAAAATCTACTTAGATATTCCATTCAAACTTATTGTCTTTAGTAAGCCAGGAAAGAGTTAAGCACCAATCCTTGCTTTACCTTGAACAATTTTTTTTTCTGGCTGAATTGTGATAATGGGCTCCTTTTTTCAGGAGTGATAGCCACTGTAGATCTATTTTCTCAAAACTTTCCAAACTTTCAATCTCTGTTTTTTTTTTTTTCCTTCTCTCCCCCTTCCTGCAAAGAAGCTGCCAGAGGCAGAGGGAGAGAAAGAGAAAAAAGATTTTCTTTTCTTGAGAAGCCCAAAACTAGTTCCCAAATTACATTCTGAAGTACTCTGAAAGAATTACTACTCTCATGAATGAACTCCAATTCCCACAATTCAGCCTGATATTTTTTTAACACAGAGGCTGAATTCTTATTGCTAACTTTTACACAGAACAAAAGCAATACAAAGCAGCCATATACACACAGACAAATGCAGAACTCTATTTTCACCTTTTACACACAGAATGAAGTCTGATATACCCAAATAGTCCTGGGATATACATCCTCCCAGTTTTCTTCCCTTTTATATCGGGGAAGTTCATCCCAGTGTTGAATTCCCTAGCTAATGTTCTGATACATATTCTTGGACTGCTTCTCTACCACCCTGGACCCAATCCAGGTGTCAGCAGAGACTCTACATTACCCTCACACCCAGGTGGAGGTCCTTCATTACCCTCACACCCACACAGTCACCCAAGAGCCTCCTTAGGAAAAGGCCTTTATTATTAGGGTCAACAGAAGTCCACACCAAAAATAAATTTAGAAGGGCTAATTCCTCATGGTCTCCCTTGACCCAGCCAATAGAGCCCCAGACTTCCCAAGAGCGTTATTTTGGGAACATGTGTGTCTTTTCAGACTGCCGCTGGCTATCAGGACTCTACTTCCTTCAATCTTCAATTCTGCTTTCGACTGAGTATCCCTGCCTCGGATTGTTGTCTAAGAGGGGAGGGAGGCTGCTCATCCAGAGTCAGAGACCATGGAGAAACCTAATTCATGGGCTCCTGTCACTATTTGGGGTGCACATAGCCATCTCCCCCAAAGACCCCATCCCGGACGAGTCCCCAACTGTGAGAGATGTAGAAGACCCTTACCCAAAATGACTGCTCAGATATCACTCAGTAGAAAACAGAAAAGTTATTTATTAATAAATTCTCATGAGAATGAGCAATTCTACTGTGAGGGAAAGAGAAAGCTCACAGTAGAAGGGCTTAAGATTTAGGAAAGATTTACAGTTTTTATAGATTGGTTACAAAGGATTACAACATAGGTTGGGGAGCATTGAGAAATAGGTGCCTTCTCCCCGAATTGAATATTAAACAGTGGTACCAAAGGCAGATTAGAATGGAATGCTTTGTGTCCTTGATTCTGAGAGGAATCATCAGTCAGACTTTCAAACTTCAGATTACTGAGCTGACAGCATTTAATAATCTAAATATTGATAACATTGAACAAGAATAAATGTGATCATTTCTGATTAAATATATCTAAAGTTTTAAGTAAATATTGGCTTGCACACACTGTACTTATGCAGGTCCCAGAGACATAGAAATAATAAAAAATACAGAAAAAGAATTTAAACATTCCTGTAAGTTCTTCACTTTATCTCTCCATTCCTAAATAACAAAGAGGCCTCTAAGTGATCTTAAAGACTGGGAGACAATGGACAAAGCACTGGAGAATTTGGATTCCAGTCCCAGATTTGTCCCTTCCTAACTGCTGGATTTTGAGCAAGTCACTTTCTCTGAGTCTGGTTCCTTTTTTAGAAGATATTTAGATGGCTCCTGAGGTCTCTTTTAGCTCCAAATTAGTGATCATATGATCTCATCTCTGTGACCATAGAAAGTATCCATGAATGTTTCAGTTTCCCCAATTATAAAATGAAGGAATCAGACATGACTTCTGGAATGCCTCTCAGGCCCAGGACTTGGTACTGGGAGGCAGCATGGAATAGTGAATAAGAATAGGAGCTGCCATTGATGGAACCTGAAGAATTGGAAAAGCAATTAACACACAGCCTCACAACAACCCTGTCACATCAATCCAAGAAGGATTATTGTCTTACAAATGAAGCATGAATGGGTCCAATGACTCACTTCTGCTTCCCCAAGTGAATGTCCCAGGAACACAGGTGTTCCTGACTCCAAGGAAGGAGGGTAGGAAAACAGAGGGAGGGCAGGATGGAAGGATGAAAAAAATGAGAGAAGAAAAGCACCCCAAAGAAGCCCCTTCGCTGCGGTGGTCTCTAAGGACATTTGATCTCCCCATCTCTTGAGAACGCCTCAGCAGCTGAAGCTCCCTCTGCTCTCGGGCCCTTCGAAGCCCCTCCCACTTCCAGGCATCATTGGTCTTCGTAGAAGAGCAAAGGAGACGACTGGAGAGGAATCTAGGACTCAGGCTCATAATGACGTCCTCGAAGCGACCCCCAGAGCACCCGAACACGTGCTGAGAAAGCCCCCGCCGCCCCCGCCCCCTCTCCCCTCACCCAGGCGAGGCTAGCAGAGCCAGAAAACAGCAGTCTTCGCCTCCCCACGTGGCCAGCCCCCACGGCCTTAGTTCGTGACGAGCCGCCCACATCCCGGGGCCCCCTCGGGACTTTGGGAGACGTGTCATCTCCGCAGAGTCTGTAACACCTGCAAAGGCGGCCCTGGACACAAAGATGCCACGCTCCAACTCGGGGAACGTGCCTTCAAGTTCCACAGCTGAGAAGGGAAAGCAGCCCCGCTCGGGCGGCCTGAGACGCATCCGCCGCGGCTCTGTACAAAGCCGGAGCAAAGCGGCCTCTGGCCTCCGCCTTGTCAGCAGCAGTCAGGCCCCAGGGTCCGCTGGTCTTCAGCGTGTAAAGGGACGCGCTCGTTCGAATGGTGAGCCCATAACTGCAAGAGCATGATGGGAAATGTGTCCGGGGCTTTTTCTGCCCAAAGGGGACTCGGGCTTCTCTTCTCCCTTGAGCCCGCTGCTTCCCCAACGGTCTTGCCCAGCTTCACGGTGTTAACCTCTCGGGAGCCTCGGAGCAAACAGCCAAATCTCTAGTGGCCTCCGTATGTAGAGAGCCCAGCCCGGGAGCACCGCGCTAGGATTGTCAGAATTCCCTTCCTCTTTATCCACATTGGCTCCCTGATTACACCCCCTCACACACACACACATTCACCTGGTCTCTCCAGAACAATTTCTGTGGAACCAGATGTGTGATGAAAAAGAGATGTTTGAAATCCAGGACCAATGATTAGATTATGGAATTAGAGCTGGAACGATATTTTCTGGGCCATTTTGTCCTTCTCTGTCTCTGAAACACACCTATTATTATAGAGGGAGAAATTGAGAAGCTGAGATCTAGATGAGTTAAATGTCCTCCTCGGGGCACAGAAGCATCCAAGAAGATATTTGAACCCAACTACCCTGATTTGTAATTGGTGGCGTGGTTGTTTTTTCCCCCTCTTCCAAAAGTATTCTTTAAAAAAAAAAAATCACAAATGCAGTTCAATAAATACTTCTTAAGCCCTGGCAGTCTCTCAATGCCCTCAGGCAATTCTTGGAGCTCCAGATGAAGAAAGGATATTCCATAACAGAAATTTTTACACTAAGTTCTGACTGCTGGTGAAATCACTGTCTGGAACCCTACACTGCCACTCCCATCCCTAGCATAAATAACTTAATGAATGAATAAATAATTTAGGAAAAAGGGGGACCCAATGCATTATTTTGGGCAGGAGCATTATAGAAATGAAGCAAAACAGATTTTACTTTCAAAAAGGGCAAAGTGTGCAAATAATAAAAAATGTTCTATTACGGTAAATACATAGGAGAGGTCTAGAGTAGTATGCCATATAGTGGTAGGGTGGGGCTTCATGGAGAAAGTTGTACCCAAGTTAGAACTTGAAAGAGGGAGAGGAGTTCAATGCAGAACTATGGGATGTTTGTCTGGCCACTGTGGAGAGTGTGCTGAAAGGGGAAAATGATCTTCTCTCCTCTGAGAGTGCCCCACTTGACTTCAGGTATTCATTACCTCATATTTAGACTGTGACAACAGCCTGCTGGTAGATTTCACATCAGGACAGTCTATCCAACGTCCAGCTGCCAGTGTCAGAAACAAGCCTGACCATGCCCTTAGTTAACCAACTTCAGGAGCTTCCCATCACCTAAAAGCTCCAATATAAAAATTCATTTGTCTTTTAAAGGCTACTCTAACATTGTCTCCTCTTCCTTTCCTTTCTTTTTATAACTTACACTCCACATACATCCAGTAATACTGACCTCCTTGCAGTTCCCTATACAGGAACTCCATCTTCCAAATCCATTGGCTATTTCCATTGGTTGTCTGTTATGCCTGAAAATCTCTTCTACCTCATCTCCACATCTCTGTCTTCTTTCAAGTCTCAGCCAGAGTCCCACGTTCTGCTAGAATCCTTTCCCATTCAAGCTAAAGCCTTCACTCTGGGGATAATCTCCAAAGTATGCTGTCTATAGCTTGTGTGTGTGTGTGTGTGTGTGTGTGTGTGTGTGTGTGTGTGTGTAGTTTGTTTAATTTCTCCCTCATATTGCATATTGTCTATGAGCAATATGAAAGTACAGATTGTCTTTTGCCTTTCTCTTCATCCCCCATCACTTAGCCCAATATATAGTCCTTAAAAATGACCTTTAGTTGATTGACTAATAAGAGGTAGTGGCTATCCCAGCTTCTCTGGAGAATTCATGAAAAGAAACAGATTAAGCTGCCAAGGAGGTTGGAAGTAGACAGTACTGTACTTCAGAAGCCATGGGACAGCAGGTAGAAGAAAGTCAATATTACAAGAAAATGTTTTGGAGATTTGGGAGAAGTGACACACAGTCCAACTGAATCAACATGTATTAAGTGGCTCTGTTAGGCAAATATATTTGAGAATGAGACTTTTGGGTTTTAGATCTGCCATTGCCAATGTAGGTCCCAGTCATTCACTTCTGTACTACTCAGTTTTCTGCCTGAGTATTAAAGTTGAAAAAAAAAAAAAGAAAAGAAAAGAAATAAAGAAAACTAACTCAAGTGACCTGATTTCTGAGCCACAAGTAACTTTAATCAACAAGACATTTATTGACTCTGAGCCTCAGTTTTGTCATCTATAAAATGGAAAATAATAATCCACACCAACCCCTAACTTAAAGGTGTTTGTGAATCTCAAATGAGATTCAAATGTGCATTTCAAACCATCTTTGGTTTCATTGAAATTGATAGAAGGAGAGCAAGTGAGTGTGGGTGTGTTGTTTTTCTTCTTTAAAATATAATGGTTCATGACAGGGAAAGATAATGTGGAATGTTGGAGGGGGTGTGGGAAAACAGGGACACTGATACATTGTTGGTGGAATTGTGAACACATCCAGCCATTTTGGAGAGCAATTTGGAACTATGCTCAAAGAGTTATCAAACTGTGCATACCCTTTGATCCAGCAGTGTCTCTACTGGGCTTATACCCCAAAGAGATACTAAAGAAGGGAAAGGGACCTGTATGTGCCAAAATGTTTGTGGCAGCCCTGTTTATAGTGGCTGGAAGCTGGAAAATGAATGGATGCCCATCAATTGGAGAATGGTTGAGTAAATTGTGGTATATGAATGTTATGGAATATTATTGTTCTGTAAGGAATGACCAGCAGGATGATTATAGAGAGGACTGGAGAGACTTACATAAACTGATGCTAAGTGAAATGAGAAGAACCAGGAGATCATTATATACCTCAACAATGATACTGTTTGAGGATGTATTCTGATGGAAGTGGATCTCTTCGATAAAGAGAGCTAATTCAGTTTCAATTGATCAAAGATGGGCAGAAGCAGCTACACGCAAAGAAAGAACACTGGGAAATGAATATAAACTGCTTGCATTTTTGTTTTTCTTCCCGGATTATTTATATCTTCTGAATTCAATTCTCCCTGTGCAACAAGAAAACTGTTCGGTTCTGCACACATATATTGTATCCAGGACATACTGTAACCTGTTCAACATGTAAAGGATTGCTTGCCATCTGGGGGAGGGGGTGGAAGGAGGGAGGGGAAAAATCGGAACAGAAGTGAATGCAAGGGATAATGCTGTAAAAAATTACCCTGGCATGAGTTCTATCAATAAAAAGTTGTTAAATATATATATGTGTGTGTGTGTGTGTGTGTGTGTGTGTGTGTGTATATAGATATATATACATATATATTGGTTTTCTGGGAGCAGGTTTCTCAGGGAGGTTTTCTGGAGGCAGCCTTAGTTTCAGTTGAAATTAATAATCACCCCAAACGCAGCCAAGTGATAAAAGTTCAAACATTTATTTTCTCCTTCCAAAATAGGCCGGTTGGTTTTTCTTAGAGGCCTCTCTTTCTGCTTGGTTCCAAGAGCTCTTGCAGTTGTCCTTTGCCTCTGCTTTCTTCAGTCTTCAGCCAGGACCAAGGTGAAAGTTGGAATGAATCTCTCTTGCCTCCGAGAGAGGGCTTGTGGGTTTCCTCCTAGAGTGCTCCTCTCTGACCCCTGGGAATGCTCCGAAGTAACGGAAGCTCTATTTATGCTCCTTCTCTGAGAGTGGGATTGTGGGATATGAGAATTGGATTATGGGTTTCCTCCCAGAATGCTCTCTGGCCCTAAGAGCTTCAAGGGAGGTGTGAATTCACAATGTTACAAAGTTAACTTTGTGAATCTCCCATGCTTGTGAACTCTAATGAGCACTTAAATATGTCTTGCTTATATGAGCTCTCTAAAGGTGTGAACACAAGCATTGTATCAATTCCACTGAGTTAACACTAGGAGTCTAACATCTCCCTTGAGTTATCACCTTGTTTCAAGTTGAGTTAACATTAGAATTCCAACTTGTGGGAAGAATTAGGGAGTCAGTGTAGATAGAGAGGGAATTTTGATATCTGTGAGTGGAACTATTGGCTGGTCTCTGCAACTTTAAATAATATAGTTAAAACATCTGCTAACCTATTCAAAAGTGGTCTGATTTGCCTCTATTTTTATGTAGTACATAGAGAGCAACAGAAAGAGAAGGAATATTTTAACACCAGGTCAGATTTTTGTGATTCTTTATACCTCACATAACTTTGCTCTACAGATAAGTTAAGAAAACAATACCTTCAAGGAGGAGCTTCATAAGAACCAAATAGGTCTGAGTTGCTACTAGAAACTAAAAATAGAAAAATCTTTTTAGAGGACCCAATCTACATGGTGTCTGAAGGCACATTTGAACATATGAATATATGTTCATATATTTATCCTTTTCTCTATTCCATGTATAATCTCTCTCTCTCTCTCTTTCTCTCTCTCTCTCTCTCTCTCTCTCTCTCTCTCTCTCTCTCTCTTTCTCTCTCTTTGTCTTCCCCCCTCTCATTGTGTTCATCATTTGACTTTCTAAGTCAAAAAGTGGCAACTACCTCATGCATTCTAAATTTGCTGATCATTTATTGGAAAGAATGGACAACACATTGGAAGACACAGCCAGAAGCCTAAAGATCTTTACAAGTTAGAAAATGTTACAACATGAATTGTAATAGGAATAAAAGGACTTGAAAATATTAACTGTGTAATTATTAGATGGAAGAGAACTGTCTTAAACTTGAGAACTGTCATAAAAATCTATTTTAGTCGATCACAAAATCAATATGAATCAACAGTATAAGAAAGCAGCTGCCAATAGCTAATATGATCTTAGGGTCCATTAATAGGAGCACAAAATCCAGAATTAGGACCATGATGATCTTGTATACTGGGTGCTATATTTTGGAGTTTTTTTAATTAATTACTTTTCCATAAAAAATAGGATTTCTTTCCATTAAGAAAGAAAAATGATCCTTTTTGTAAAGATGGAGAGTCAAGCAAAATAAATTCAAGTATTACCTATGGACAAAAAAAACAGTATCAATTAGCACTCTGAATCTGTCAGTTCTTTGTTTACAAAGGTCAGAAGTATGTTTCATCATTAGTCTTCTGTAATGATGGTTGGTCATTGAATTGATCACAATTCCCAAATCTTCCTTTCTTTTAAATTAAAAAAAAATATTTTTTTTATTATTGGGGTAAAACAAGCATTTCTGTAACATAGTATATAACATATGATGGCAAAGATTGTCTTTATAATAAAGCGGTCCTCCTGTCTTCCCCACAGAAATCAAGACACATTCAAGAGGATCTCAAGAAGCTGGCAGAGGCAGAGAAGATAAAGGAATGACCACAAGAGCTCAAGCTCTTGGAACCAAGGAAAGAGATAGGCCTCTAAGAAAGCTAATTGGGCCCCAATGAATTATGTCAGGAAGCAATGCCGTGTGGCACTTGAATTAATTGGAACAATGTCACAATTTGTTTGATTGACTCACACAATAAAATCAACAACTTCTTCCATCATTCAAGAGCTTTTAATAGGCAACACTTGCCTGCAATCACTTGATTTACATGATTTGGCATTGAATTTACAAGATTTGATACATTTACCTTAATTCATCATCAAGAAGAAAGAATATATTCAATAACATATATACTTTTGATGGGTACTTCAATTTTTCTCAAGGTAGCATGGGTTATTCCTTTAATTTAGGTGAGGCCCCAGGTTAGTGATGCATATTTATCTCTACCTTTTAGATAAATTCATTAAGCTTGTGTTAAAATGTATGATGCAATGTCATGCAATGTTGCATTGTGATATTTAATTCTGAAATGTACAAAAGACTGGCCCCCTCATCCCTGGGTCAAGGGGCCTCAGGCTATGAGGCAGACATTGCTCAAACTAAATTAAGGGAAGTGTTATATTCAGACTGGGACCCATTCCCCCAGTTCATGAGAACCTAGATTTTCCGAGAAATAGTTGATGTCCCAGACTTTTTGGGAAGTGTGTGCCCAACAGAGTCAAGACAATATTGCAAAACATGTCAACAGATTTCTTTATGTGCTCACTCCCATTCAGACATTTCCCTATTGTAAATGAGAAACTTTGTCAGTGATTCCAGAAATCTAACCACAAGGCTGTACCCAGATATGATAAATGCACTTAAAAATGTACCTCGCTAAAGGTTCGGGGCTGTTCTCTTCCAGCCTGTCTAGTGGAGGTCAGTCCTGGCCAGCCAGCTATTAAAGGATGCTTTAAATTAAACAATCTGGTCTGAGCTGTCTATCTCGTGCCTGTCCATTTCAATTCCAATTTAGGAATTTCAGTAGTTTTGAAACATTTTTATTTCTTGCTATAGAAATATATTTAATCAGGGTTCAG
Source organism: Antechinus flavipes (assembly GCF_016432865.1). NCBI lineage: Eukaryota > Metazoa > Chordata > Mammalia > Dasyuromorphia > Dasyuridae > Antechinus > Antechinus flavipes. The sequence continues at coordinate 722,659,787 of NC_067398.1, forward strand.
CATTCCCATTGATGGGGCAAGACTTTCACGCCCATTGGAAGTCAACAATCCCTCCCAAAACATTTTTTGGGGATGTTTTATAATCTGAAGAAGCTTAGATCTTACAGCTTTTTATGGCTTTCTTTTGACAATGATGCTAATATGATCTTGGATGAAATCGGGCAATATCATCACTAAAAATTTCCTTTGTTCAATCTTCAGCACCCTAGTTTTTGTGTTCTTTTGTTTGTCACAAGGCAATGATTAGCAGTTGTTTTTTTTTTTTTTTTAACAGTCAAAAAGAGATATGTCTACCCTCCTACAAGAGATTCCTAGTTTCTTTTCTCCTAAGCTCTTAATTCCGTATCAGTTGCCACTGCATATCTCCAACTGGATGCCCCACTGAGACCTCAAAGTGAACATGTCGAGAATGTAGCACATTATTTCCTCTCTCCCTCAGATTCATTCATTCTCCAAACTTAAGTTTTCTCCAAACTTTTTTTATAGGCACAACTATTCTTATAGTCTGCTGAGTTCAAAACTATTGAATCATTTTCAAATCTTCTCAGCCCTTCATAAATTTGTTCAGTTAATTGGTAAATTACATATAAAAATATGACCATGCTATGTCTTGCATCCAATTCCCTCTCTCCATTCAGACTGCCACTCATTCAGCCCCTAATTATGTCTTCCTTGTAATATACTGTAAAAAGCTTCTTATTGAACTCATGGCTTCCTGTTTTCCCCAACTTTCATCCCATTCCCCTAATCCATTTTTCACACTCTTATTTAAAAACATTTAGATAGCTGCCTATTTCTCAATCTCTGATGAAACATCCTGAACAATCTGGGTGCCAGAAAATTGATGAAGAAATAGACTTACCTTAACATTTTAAGCCTATCAGTTTGCTTCCTGTTTACCCTTCCAGGTTTATTGCATATTATTTGTTTCTTCCCTAATTAGATTGGAAGCTCCTTGAGGACAGACATTGTCTTTTTCCTTTTTTTGACTCCACTCTACTTGTATCCCCCGTCCTTAGCACACTACCTGACATGCTTTTCTTGTTTGTTCAGTCATGTAACACTCTTGATGAGTGCATGGATTGTAGCACACCAGGTCCTTCTAGCTTTGACCACCTTTTGAAGACTATGCAAACTCATATCTGTTGCTTCTGTGACACTAAATGTCCATCTTGTCTTCTGCCATTCCTAGTCTCCTTATCCCTTTAATCTCTCCCAGTGAATATGAGATTCAATTTCACGTTTTGCCCTTCCAATGAGTAGTCTGAAGTATTTATTCAAGAATTGACTGATTTGATTTCCTTGCTGTCCAAGGAATTTTCTTTTTTTAAAAAAGAAAATTAAATATATATGTATATGATAAATGCTAATCCCTTCCTTCACAGATGATAATATAAGTTAAATAATAATCAATTCAGACAGCACCGCAAAAGTTAGTTTTAGATGGAAACTGAAATAGTGAAATGTTAAATATGTCAGTCAAGGGACAGATTGCAGAAACAGGAACAGCTTCAAAGACAATGGTAAAAGTGAGTCAATATTCCAAAATTGCTGGCATACACTAAAGCAGGCACCAAAAGGATAAATTATTGCTCAAAAGCCATATACTAATAAAATACAAAGAATGAAGAGAATATCATTTATTAAATACAATAATCAATATATCAGATACATCAATTGCATTTTTGAAATATGCTAATAAATTAGAAATCAGACTAAAGAACTTATAAAAACCAAATCAAATTCTGAGGCAAGACGATGTTACTTCATCCCCTCTTCTTTACAAGTATGGTGGACTCAATGTGAAACAATACATACAATGTCAGTTTTTTCATGTGTTGGATTAGGAGGGAATGAAAAAGGCCCAGGTCGAGAAGTGCAGGTGGCATGTTAACCAAAAAGAGCCACAATAAATTATTTTAGGAAGAATAGATTTTTTTCCTACTGAGTTGCCAGAATCATATGAATTCTCTGGTGACAGTGAAGGGGTGGTTCCTGTCTGAAATTTCTCTATTTCAACAAATTCTGTTTCTCTTTAGTATGAATTTTCTGATGAGTAATAAGACTAGAGTTCCTACTAAAGCCTTTCCCACACTCATTACATACAAAAGGTTTCTATCTGGGGTGAGTTCTCTGATGTACAATAAGGCCTCCTTGATGGTTGAAGGCTTTTCCACACTCATTACATACAAAGGGTTTCTCTCCAGTGTGAGTTCTCTGATGTACAGTAAGGTTTCCTCGACGGTTGAAGGCTTTTCCACATTCATGACATAGAAAGGGTTTTTCTCCAGTATGAACTCTCTGATGAACAGTGAGATCAATCTTCCGAATAAAACCTTTCCCACATTCCTTACACACAAATGGTTTCTCCCCAGTGTGAGTTCTCTGATGTACAGTAAGATATCCTCGATCACTGAAGGCTTTTCCACATTCATTACATTCAAAGGGTTTCTCTCCAGTGTGAGTTCTCTGATGTACAATAAGGTTTCCTTGAAAGCTGAAAGCTTTTCCACATTCATTACATAGAAAGGGTTTTTCTCCAGTATGAACTCTCTGATGAACAGTGAGATCAATCCTCCGAATAAAGCCTTTCCCACATTCCTTACACACAAATGGTTTCTCCCCAGTGTGAGTTCTCTGATGTATAGTAAGATATCCTCGATCACTGAAGGCTTTTCCACACTCAATACATAGAAAGGGTTTTTCTCCAGTATGAACTCTCTCATGAACAGTGAGATCAATCCTCCGAATAAAACCTTTCCCACATTCCTTACACACAAATGGTTTCTCCCCAGTGTGAGTTTTCTGATGTACAGTAAGATATCCTCGATCACTGAAGGCTTTTCCACATTCCTTACATTCTAAGGGTTTTTCTCCAGTATGAATTTTTTGATGACGAATGAGGTGTGGTCTCTGGCTGAAGGCTTTTCCACATTCCTTACATTCAAAGGGTTTCTCTCCAGTATGAATTTTTTGATGACGAATGAGGTGTGGTCTCTGGCTGAAGGCTTTTCCACATTCCTTACATTCAAAGGGTTTCTCTCCAGTGTGAGTTCTCTGATGTACAGTAAGGGATCCTCGATCACTGAAGGCTTTTCCACATTCATTACATACAAATGGTTTCTCTCCAGTGTGAGTTCTCTGATGTACAGTAAGGGATCCTCGATCACTGAAGGCTTTTCCACATTCCTTACATTCTAAGAGTTTTTCTCCAGTATGAATTTTTTGATGACGAATGAGGTTTTGTCTCTGGCTGAAGGCTTTTCCACATTCCTTACATTCAAAGGGTTTCTCTCCAGTATGAATTTTTTGATGACGAATGAGGTGTTGTCTCTGGCTGAAGGCTTTTCCACATTCCTTACATTCAAAGGGTTTCTCTCCAGTATGAATTTTTTGATGACGAATGAGTTGTGGTCTCTGGCTGAAGGCTTTTCCACATTCCTTACACACAAATGGTCTCTGTCCAATGTGAGTTTTCTGATGTACAGTAAGGTATCCTCGATCACTGAAGGCTTTTCCACATTCTTTGCATTCAAAGGGTTTCTCTCCAGTGTGACTTCTCTGATGTACAGTAAGGGATCCTCGATCACTGAAGGCTTTTCCACATCCCTTACATTCTAAGGGTTTTGCTCCAGTATGAATTTTTTGATGACGAATGAGTTGTTGTCTCTGGCTGAAGGCTTTCCCACATTCCTTACACACAAATGGTTTATCTCCAGGCTGAGTTCTCTGATGATCAGTAAGTACATCTTGATGAGATCCACTGGAGTCTCTGCTCTTGGGACTCAAGGCTGCTTCTTGCTTCTCCAACACAGAGATCAGATCCAGGCTAGAAACAGGAATCCCCACAGAGACCAGGTTCTGGTAGTTCTCCAGCATCACGTTCCTGTGCAGGGCCCTCTGGGCAGGCTCCAGGATCATCCACTCCTCACAGGTGAAGTCCACGGCCACGTCCTGGAAGGTCACTGGTTCCTGAATGGGGGCCATGGGAAAGCCAGAAGTCACACCCTCCATGGGCTCCATCTGCTGCCTGGGGATCATCAGAGTCTTCATAGGTCTTGGGGACTTCTCCACTGAGCTAAACAATCCTGTCAGTTGAGCTGCTGAGAATAAGGCTTAACGTCCAGAGCCTCACTTCTAGGGCCTCACTTGGGCACCAAACACAGTGTGCTTCCTTGAGCCCCAAATTGGGGAGACAAAATATTCTACGCTTTCCAGAGGCCCACGTCGGGTGCCAAAAGGTGGTGTCCGGACTAGCTCTCTGGAGGATCTCGGGACCAGCCTTGGTCTTCCTGGAGGAGAGAAGGAGGCAGGAGAGCCACCAGGATGGTCCAAGATGAAGTGACTCTTTCCAGTCTTCCCAGCCCTTAAATACCTCAGCATGATTACATCCGCCAGCACACTGGGCAAGTGCTAACTATGGAGCATCCCACAGCCCCCTGAGTTAGCACCTGGGGGAAGTATAAGCCCCTGCTGTTGATGTGCAAATAGAACACAGGTGGTCCCGCCCTCCTTGCCTTCTCAGGAAAGGTGACAACACCAGAGGGAGGTGGGGAGCCAAAGCAGACCTTGTCAGCAGCTTCCCTCTGGCTTCCCCAGAGTCCCCCGCTCCCTGAGGCCCCCTACCAATGGCCACAGACACAAGTAGGAGAAATGTCTGGTGGCCTCCAGCTTCGGGCTGGCTCCCGCACTTGGAACATCCACCTGGGCTAAGTCAAGTTGGAAGACCCCAAGTGTTCTGAGGGAACAGATCCTTCTCTTTCCCAATGATCACTAACAACCAGCTCCCAGGGGGCCGGCAAGTCAAACCCCTGCCTGAGCCGGGCCACAAGTCATCCCCCCAGTGTCCCTTGGGGAGGGGGGTCTCAAAGCACGGCCAGGGCTGCAGCAACTGCCAACCACCTGACCTCCCACCGGGGCCTCGGAGCCCAGGAGGAGCCGCATCCCCAGGGCCCCGGGCTCCTTGCAGCCCAAACCTCCCCAGGGCGGGGCAGGGAGCGGCCTGGGGGGAGGGGGCAGCCGCAGGACAGCGGGGAGTCCCACAGCGTGGCTCAGCTCCTTCCCCTAAGGGGCTGACGTCACCCTGGCCTCCGGCCCTTCCTTCTGCCGGGACCCCGAGGCGCGCGGTCTCCCCCTTTTCACCAAGCCCAGCAATGACCCTAGAAGAGGCTTCTTGGAGGGAGGAAAGACGGGCTGGGCGCGGCCAGGAGAGGGCTTCCGGGCTGTACAGAGGAGGCAGAAGTGACCAGGGAAGGATTGGGGGCGGGGACCCCGGGGCAGGAGAGGAAAGCCGCAGCAACAACAGGACGCCCCGTGGGGGAGGGGAGAGAGGGCAGGGAGAGGAGGCAGCGTGGGTCCCGCCGCAATGGGGGAGGGGCTGCTGAAAGGGGCGCTGGCCAGACCCGAGGGGGGAGGGGAGGCTGCGGGACATGGGGGGGGGGGGCAACACACACGCACGGGCACCTAACAAACGCTTGTTACTGGCACAGACTCAGGAGCTTATCCACATGCACTGTGCGCACACGCGCGGGAGAGAAACCGTGGCCACACACAGGGTCAAGGGCCAGGGCTCAGCAGTGCCCACGCGCGTGCGCACTGTCAGCTCTGAGACTTACCTGCCCTCACTCTGCTACCTCTGCTACAGCCGGAGCCGGAGTTGCGCCTGCGCACTGTCACGACTGAAGCCGGGGGCCCCTCCTTCTGAGCGAGGCTGACAGCGGGAGCCGAGGCCACGCGTGCGCAGTGACACAAACCGCAAGGGTGGCTCAGTCCCGGGAATTTTGAAGGTTTTCTTCAGCCCCACATCCAGCCCTCAGCTCTCCGCCATTGTCCTCCAACGTCCGCGCTCGCTCTCACTACTGGGGAACCTTCGCTTCGACCATACGTTTGTGGGAAAGATCCCGTCTCTGCTTTCTAGGACGCTGCCCCGATTCCCCCGGCTTTCCTCCCAGGAGCAAACAGCCTTAAATGTCGCGGCCGCCATCTCTGCCCGCAGTGATCCGGTTTCTTTAATGGTGAGCTTGAAGCCACCTCGCGTATTCTCTTTCACCTTCACCTGCTCTCGTGCCAAAGTTCCCTTTTAATGTCGTGACCCAGTTTCTCCAATTGTCCGATGTGGTTTTTCTGCCTCAGGTTATAACCTTCCCCTCTTAATGTTTGAGATAAAGGTTTTATAGACATTCCTTCTTAATGGTTGACAAGATAAAGGTTTATCCATTCTAGATGTCATTAGAACATCAGTAACCTCCCCCACCATTAGGTTATCCCCATCTAGGTGCCTCCCCAACCATGTCATTGTTCTTGTTATCCTATAAAAAGCTTGCTGTCCCAATACTCGGGGCTAGACTCTTTGAGATGATAGTCTGGTCTAGCCCTGGGATCAACCATGAATCCATTGGTCCCAGTATTTCTCTCCATTTAATAAACTATTGAATTGGTCTCTAATCCCTTGTCTTGCTCAGTTTCTTCAGCATTACACTGGTACATAATAGGTGTTTTAATAAAGGTTCATTGACTTGATTGCCTGGAGTTTGGGAGCGTCTCAGGTCTGACAGAGCTCGCCTCTGGCTCCCTGTTGCTCACCTCTGCCTGCAGCTCTTTGGAGATAATGGGAGGCCCCGGAAGGTGCTCATTACAGCTTGTGCTGCTCTTTAAATCCGGCCAGGATTGGGAATACATTAAGACCTCACTGCCTTGCGGTCTCGGAACAGGACAAGCCCTGAGTCTCCGACTATTAGACTGCAGCTCCTTGAGGACCAGAACTGTCTTGCTTCTTTCTGTTTCCTTGCACTGAGCACAGTCTCTGGGACATCGTAGGCACTTAATCAGTGTTTATTAGCCTATGTGCTGCCCCAAAGGGGAAGCCTTTCCTTATGTCCATGGTCCCTAGCATTAAGTGGTCCCTGTTCCAGTTACCATGTGTATACCTGTAAGGGGCGGGATGATTGATTTAAACAAGGTGTTAACTCGGCGGAATTGATGAGACAGTGGCTGTCTGGTTTAGCCTGTGGGTTCTCTAGTTCAGTACATGTGCTTAGTTCTACAAGATTGACAGCTATTCTACAGGTTTCCTACCTACGATGATGTAATGATAATAGAGTATATAATAGCCAACAAGGGCTGGGAGAGAGGCGTTCCATCTTTGCTCAGAATCCTGGTGTTTCTCCTCCTTCCTACACTTTGAGAGAGACTGGTTTAGACTCGGAGAAGACAGAGGACGGGAGAAGCCCCAGTTTGGGGGAGACATTCACCCCATCTCCCTTCCCTGTGGTGGTTGGCCTGTCAGCCTGCATTTCTCTACAGTCACTTTTGCAGAACCTCGTGTTCCGATTTTTCCAGACGTTGTGAAGTGAATAGTGCGGATTTTCCGGCATCGGCGGCAGCTGCAGAGACTGGAGCGGGGAGCCGAGGATGCGGGAGCGCGGGCAGCAGACAGCGTGTAGTGGTGGCGGTGGCGTAGTGATGAGAACAACGAACAATCCCCCAAAAGGAAGAGGACCTTGTTATCGCCTGAAATCCAAAATCGGGTAGAATCTCTAACATTCAGAGTAGGAGAAAAGGGTACTTTCTCCTTGCAGAGCAACTGGAGGGCTCAGCTGGTGCTTTGGAAGCTGATCTTCCCGACCCCGAGAGCGAGATTCTAAGAATCCTTTGTACCATTGCTCGTCTGCTTCCTTTGAAATTGACGCTGTATACAACCTCGCACTGCTTAATGCCTGAAATCGCAACTTCGGCGGGGAAGCTGTGGGAGCCATGGAAGCCGTGTTCCGGCAGCTTCAGACCTAATCAGTTGGAAAAATATCATGTGTTCCTGGGTAGGCCAAGCGAATAGAATAAAAATGACAATACTACCTAAATTAATCTCCTTATTTAGTGCCATGCCTATCAAACTCCCAAGAAATTATTTTACTGACCTAGAAAAAATAACAAAATTTACCTGGAAAAACAAAAGGTCAAGAATTTCAAGGAATTAATGAAAGATAATGCTAATGAAGGTGGCCTATCTATGCCAGATTTAAAACTATATTATGAAGCAACCATAATCAAAACATTTGGTACTGGCTAAGAAATAGAGGAGTCGATCAGTGGAATAGGTTAGGATCACAGGACAAAATAGACAATAACTATTGCAATCTAATGTCTGACAAATGCAAAGACCCCAGCTTTTGGCATAAGAACTCACTTTTTGGCAAAAACTGCTGGGAAATTTGGAAACTAGTATGGAAGAAATTAGGGCTTAACCCACACCTTACACAGCATACCAAGATAAGATCTAAATGGGTTCATGATTTAGACATAAGGAGTGATATTATAAGCAAATTAGAGAAAGATAGGATAGTTTACCTCTCAGATCTGTGAAGAAGGAAGGAATTTGTGTCCAAAGAAGCATGGGAACTCACAATTGAATGCCAGATAGAAAATTTTGATTATATTAAATTTAAAAGTTTTTGTAAAAAAAAAAAATAACCTAATGCAGAAGAGATCAGAAGAGAAGCAATAAATTGGGAAATCATTTTTAGATTTAAGGGTTCTGATAAAGGCCTTATTTCTAAAATATATAGGGAATTGACTCAAATTTATAAGAATTCAAGCCATTCTCAAGTCATAAATGGTCAAAAGAATGACCAATTTTCAGATGAGGAAATTAAAACTATTTCTAATCATAAGAGAAAATGCTCTAAATCACTATTGATCAGAGAAATGCAAATTAAGACAACTCTGAGAGATGACTACATACCTCTCAGATTGGCTAAGATGACAGACAAAGACAAGGACAAATGTTAGAAGGGATGTGGGAAAACTGGTGGATTTCTAATACATTGTTGGTGGAGTTATGAACTGATACAGCCATTTTGGAGAGCAATTTGGAACTATGCTCAAAAAGTTATCAATTTTTATTATCCCTATATCCCAAAATGGTCTTAAAGGAAGGAAAGTGACTCATATGTCCAAAAATGTTTGTGGCAGCCCTTATCATAGTGGCAAGAACCTGGAAAGTGAATAGATGCCTGTGGTATTTTTCTTCTTTAAAATAATATAATGGTTCTCTGTGAGAGCAGGTTTCTTGGGAAGGTTTTCTGGAGGCAGCCTTAGTTTCAGTTAAAAGTAATAATCAGCCAAAATGCAGCCAGCTGATAAAATGCAAATGTTTATTCTCTCCTTTCTTGGGCCCGGGTAGCTTTAATAGAGGCCTCAGTTTTCCTTGGTTCTGAGAGCTCTTGCAGCTTGTCCTTTGCCTCTGCTCCCTTCAGCCTCCAGCCAGTACAAAGATCGAATGAATCTGTCTTGCCTCCAAAAGAGGGCTTCTGCCTCTCAATCTCCCAGAGTGCTCTGTGTCTGTCCCAGCGTGCTCCTCTCCAACCCCTGGGAATGTTCTGAAGTAAAAAAATCTCTGACTGGGCCTCTGCTTCTTATATGTGATCCCTTCTGAGAGAGAGGGATTATGGGTTCCCTCCCAGAGTGCTCTCTGGCCCTAAGAACTTCAAGGGAGATGTGAATTCACAAAGTTACAAAGTTTACTTTGGGAATCTCCCATACTTGTGAACTCCAATGAGTACTTAAAATACTTCTTGCTTATATGAGCTCTCTAAAGGTGTGAACACAAGCATTGTATCAAATCCATTGAGTTGACACTAGGATGCTAACATCTCCCTTGAGTTATCATCTTGTTTCAAGTTGAGTTAACACTAGGATTCCAACAGATGCCCATCAGTTGCAGAATGGCTGAATAAATTATGGTATATGAATCTTATGGAATATTATTTTTCTGTAAGAAGTGATCAGCAAGATGATTTCAGAGAGACCTGGAGAGACTTACATGAATGATGCTAAGTGAAATGGGCAGAACTAGGAGATCATTGTACACTGTAATGTAATGGGCCAGAACTCTGAAACAAGGATTCTTACAAGGTGTTAACTCAATGGAATCAATAAGACAGTGGTTATTTAGTTTAGCATAGTGATTCATAGTTCTCTAGTTCAATATGATTGAATTAATCTTACAACAAAAAATGGTTCCCACTGATGTAATGATTGACTTATACTCAGTATGATGAATGTATTTAAATGTAAAAGAGTATTTAAGAGGCCAGAATCAGACCTAGAGGCCGACTGGAACAGACTCAGAGAAGACAGAGGACTGGAGGCTGGAGCCCAAGGTCTCAAAGCCAAGGAGAGACATTCATTCCATCTCACACCACCACGATAGCTCTCTTCCTTTGCTTCTCCACTGAAACCAAGATTCTGGGGGACTGGCACAGACTTGGGGAAGATAGAGGACTTCCAGGACTCAGGAGAATTTCAAAACAGAGACCTTTGTGGTGGTCCTCCTACCTCCCCACAGAAACCAAGACACATTCTGGAGAACCTCCAGAAATCTAGCCCGGGCCCCAGGGAAGGAGACAAGACTTTGAAAGAGATAATAAAGAAATTGTTCTTTATCTCTGGCTATTGTCATGATGATTACTCTGCTGAAATGAAGGCTGGTCCAGAGACCTCCGAAAAACTAACCAGAACATTACAGCACAAAGCAAAATCAAAATTATACAATGATCAATTCTGATGAAAGAAACTCTTTCTAACAATGATGATTGATGCTAGTTCCAATGATCTTGTGATGACGAGAGCCACCTACAGCCAGAGAGAGAACAGTGGGAACTGAGCATGGACCACAACATAACATTCTCACTTTTTCTATTGTTCGCTTCCTTTTTGTTTTCTTATTCATTTACTTTCTTTTTTGATCTGATTTTACTTGTGCAGCAAGAGAATTGTATAAATATGTTGGAACTAACATATATTTTAACATGTTTAAAATATATTGGATTGCTTGCCATCTAGAGGATGGGGTGGGAGGAAGGAGGAGAAAATCTGAAACACAAGGTTATGCAAGGGTCTATGTTGTCAAATAATCTCTGCATATGTTTTGAAAATAAAAAACTTTATTTAAAAAAAAGGAAAAATAAGGAAAAGCATTTATTAAAACCTACCATGTGGCACTGTAATAAGTATTTGAACAAAAAATGAGACTAAAAAAAAAAAAAAGATGCTGAAATTGTTGGATCAGCCAGAAGAAAATAGCCAATGACTTTCACAGGATGATCACTAGAGCTGTGCAGAGACTAGTACAGATGTGGGGCTCACATATGACAGTGAGGGGGGACACAGGCCCAGAGGAGACAGAAGGGCCCTGACTTGGCCACACCCAAAGCCCCTTTGAGATCTGTTCTCCAATTTTGGGGTTACTCTTTGTCAAAAGTGATGGTGCTTCCTCCAAACCACTAGGTATCCTCACGGGAGCACATGCACCTGGAGAGTAATGAAGCAGAAGTCCTAGAAGCAAAGCTCTGTCTGAACGGGACCTCAGCTTTATGATGACTGTTACAATGGATTTGAGGTTATCCCCATTTCTTCTTATTTCATCCATTCTACCTTCCCTGCCTGCAGCACAGGGAGGAATACTCTCATCACCTTAGCTGAAATCAAACCTCATGCACGTAAAATTAAATGGGAAGTCTTCAGGCAAATGCTTGATAACACTTTGATCAGAATAACCTGAAGAAATAAAGATCTTTTACCAATTCCCAGCTGACACTGATGTCTTAACCCTATTTTTGTGGTCTGATCATTTACCAAGTTTTGAGTTTATAAAACTGCTACTTTCCAGCACAGCCCAGCTGTTCATCTTGCCCATCAGGACAGGTTCTTGCTAGAGGCTTAATGGAGGTTTTCCAATGGATTTCTGGCCGCGCAGTGTTAGTAGGAACTGACTGCTCAGTGCATGAGGAGCAACAAATTCGGGACCTTCCGGGATCCACAGAGAACCTCTAGCAACCGGGCAGGCCTGAAACTAGATATGCACCTTGAAGAAATCACATTGGAAAATGGGACCCTCAGCAGTTTTCCTCCTGACTAGGATAGAGTGACTGCCCAAGGCACCTTTGGGACACTGCAGGGTCTTGGGTTCCATTCCTTTTCACCCACATCCTCCTCCTTTTGTGTGTATCCCAGTAAAAAAAAAAAAAAAAATACATTGCAACTTTCCAATAAGCCAGTAATGGTGTATAGGGAAGTAAGGGAAAGTACTTCTCACCTAGGAAGGACAAGTTCTGGAAGAAAGCCACACTTTGGGTTTTAGCCAAACCATTTGGACTTTTGTTTAAAGAAGAATAATGATTTGGGAGAGGTGGATCATGGGAAGCAAGCCGTGAAATGCAGCTGCTGAATGTGTATGTATATCATTGGATCCAATGTTTTATGACTTCCAAAGATTCTAAATAAAGATTTAGTTGAATAAGGGGAAAAAAAATGGAGGTTTTCCCATGTCTGTTTTCTGTGAGCCTACAGAAAGTGAGCTTACATGAGATACACTTATCCCATCGAGAAAGCAGTCGTTGTGTCTGTCTGGGCCATCATCCAGAGCACATCAATCAGGAATAGAGCAGCAGCAGGAAAGAAACTTAGCCCAGCATCAGTTCTACATAAATCCCATAAAAATTGGTTAGAAGGAGGAGGAGGAGGAGCCTGGGAAACACTATGGTAACAATGAAATTAAGTTCATGTTCAGATAGAGCCTCTTAAATGGCTACAATGTAGGAGTGAAATCCAAAGGCCCTCAGAGAGGTCATCAAACATGAATTGAAACATGGGCTGAGAGGTCTACTCTCTGAGGCTCCCATTCTTGCAACAATGTAAAATAAATCTTTCCTGCATTCATCAGCCAGTCAGTGAGTTCTTGGATAAGATATTTTGTTTCTCACAAAGGGGGCTCCATCCAGGATCCAGACATTATGACTTTGGGGTGGGCCTGTCTAAGCAGGAGGAGACTTCAACAGCCTAGGGGCTGGGCTTGGGCTTTACCCCCTCAGAGACTGTCCAAAGATTCCAGGACCACAAAGTGAGGTCACTGATGAATCCAGGAAATAGCAAGGGAACTGGTTTCGGTTCTGCAGCAGCCAGGGAAACTGTGCAGAGACCACAGCTTTCAAGCTTCTCTCCCTAGAGGGGACTGGGAATGAGCAGGGCCACTGTGGGTAGACTCATGTTCAGTACAGCCTCTCCAAAGACCAGTAGGCTTCTCAAAACTCTATGCTTTGGAGTCGGCCTCAGTTTCTCTCTAGATGGGTCACTATGGTCCCAAACCCCCAGAGTCCCAAAATTCTCAGGGGATGTTGGATTCTGTTAAAGGGTGTGGTTTATCTCCACATAGCTTGGAGAAATTCAAGAAATTTTGTTTTACATTTTAAAATCTTACCCCCTTCCCAATACAGCAGTTTATAGGAAAGCGAACAAAATTTAGGAGGGGAGATAGGAGCCATAGCCATTTTGCTCCCCAGGGGCCTGTGTCTCTATCTCTGGCCTCAACTGTTTATTGCCATTTCAGAGATTTCAGTGGGGCTAAATGAATGGAGCTTTTGAAGGAGAAGAGTATTTTTCCCAAAAATGGGATCAAAATACTGTGTTTAAATTTAAATGGCATATGATCAAATTACTCTCAATTGTGAGAATAAAATTTTAAATATATGTGTGCATTAATATTATAATATTGCTACTAGAAGTTTAAATCTCTATTTGATTTGTCTGGAAATTTAAAAAATAGGTTATCAAAACAAAGTACTGGTAAACTGACCTTAAGAGATCACATGTTCTTATCCACTAATGAAATGAAATATGTTGTTTTCTAAAATATATATTGGGCAATTTGTAAAAATTATGAGCTATGCTTTAAAGTTTTGTCAGCTGTGCTGGAAATAAATTTTATGAGATTTGCTCCAAAGTCATTTAGATATTATCTATATTGTGAATCTTTTTTTCTCTCTGAGGCAATTGGGTTGAAGTGACTTGCCCAAGGTCACACAGCTAGGGAATGTTAAGCCTGTGAGACCAGATTTGAACTCAGGTCCTCCTGACTTCAGGGATGGTTCTCTATCCACTAGCTGCCCCTATATTGTGAATATTAAAGATTTTTCAAAGGTGACTTTACAGACAAGGGACAAAAAAGATTGATTTGCAAAAGCAATTGGTAAAAAAAATTACCCTGGCATGGGTTCTGTCAATAAAAAGTTATTATAATAAAAATAAATAAAAAAAGAAAAAAAAAGCAATTGGTAAAAAAAATTACCCTGGCATGGGTTCTGTCAATAAAAAGTTATTATAATAAAAATAAATAAAAAAAGAAAAAAAAAAAAATACATTGCAACTTTCCAATAAGCCAGTAATGGTGTATAGGGAAGTAAGGGAAAGTACTTCTCACCTAGGAAGGACAAGTTCTGGAAGAAAGCCACACTTTGGGTTTTAGCCAAACCATTTGGACTTTTGTTTAAAGAAGAATAATGATTTGGGAGAGGTGGATCATGGGAAGCAAGCCGTGAAATGCAGCTGCTGAATGTGTATGTATATCATTGGATCCAATGTTTTATGACTTCCAAAGATTCTAAATAAAGATTTAGTTGAATAAGGGGAAAAAAAATGGAGGTTTTCCCATGTCTGTTTTCTGTGAGCGTAGAGAAGGTGAGCTTACATGAGATACACTTATCCCATCGAGAAAGCAGTCGTTGTGTCTGTCTGGGCCATCATCCAGAGCACATCAATTAGGAATAGAGCAGCAGCAGGAAAGAAACTTAGCCCAGCATCAGTTCTACATAAATCCCATGAAAATTGGTTAGAAGGAGGAGGAGGAGGAGCCTGGGAAACACTATGGTAACAATGAAATTAAGTTCATGTTCAGATAGAGCCTCTTAAATGGCTACAATGTAGGAGTGAAATCCAAAGGCCCTCAGAGAGGTCATCAAACATGAATTGAAACATGGGCTGAGAGGTCTACTCTCTGAGGCTCCCATTCTTGCAACAATGTAAAATAAATCTTTCCTGCATTCATCAGCCAGTCAGTGAGTTCTTGGATAAGATATTTTGTTTCTCACAAAGGGGGCTCCATCCAGGATCCAGACATTATGACTTTGGGGTGGGCCTGTCTAAGCAGGAGGAGACTTCAACAGCCTAGGGGCTGGGCTTGGGCTTTACCCCCTCAGAGACTGTCCAAAGATTCCAGGACCACAAAGTGAGGTCACTGATGAATCCAGGAAATAGCAAGGGAACTGGTTTCGGTTCTGCAGCAGCCAGGGAAACTGTGCAGAGACCACAGCTTTCAAGCTTCTCTCCCTAGAGGGGACTGGGAATGAGCAGGGCCACTGTGGGTAGACTCATGTTCAGTACAGCCTCTCCAAAGACCAGTAGGCTTCTCAAAACTCTATGCTTTGGAGTCGGCCTCAGTTTCTCTCTAGATGGGTCACTATGGTCCCAAACCCCCAGAGTCCCAAAATTCTCAGGGGATGTTGGATTCTGTTAAAGGGTGTGGTTTATCTCCACATAGCTTGGAGAAATTCAAGAAATTTTGTTTTACATTTTAAAATCTTACCCCCTTCCCAATACAGCAGTTTATAGGAAAGCGAACAAAATTTAGGAGGGGAGATAGGAGCCATAGCCATTTTGCTCCCCAGGGGCCTGTGTCTCTATCTCTGGCCTCAACTGTTTATTGCCATTTCAGAGATTTCAGTGGGGCTAAATGAATGGAGCTTTTGAAGGAGAAGAGTATTTTTCCCAAAAATGGGATCAAAATACTGTGTTTAAATTTAAATGGCATATGATCAAATTACTCTCAATTGTGAGAATAAAATTTTAAATATATGTGTGCATTAATATTATAATATTGCTACTAGAAGTTTAAATCTCTATTTGATTTGTCTGGAAATTTAAAAAATAGGTTATCAAAACAAAGTACTGGTAAACTGACCTTAAGAGATCACATGTTCTTATCCACTAATGAAATGAAATATGTTGTTTTCTAAAATATATATTGGGCAATTTGTAAAAATTATGAGCTATGCTTTAAAGTTTTGTCAGCTGTGCTGGAAATAAATTTTATGAGATTTGGTCCAAAGTCATTTAGATATTATCTATATTGTGAATCTTTTTTTCTCTCTGAGGCAATTGGGTTGAAGTGACTTGCCCAAGGTCACACAGCTAGGGAATGTTAAGCCTGTGAGACTAGATTTGAACTCAGGTCCTCCTGACTTCAGGGATGGTTCTCTATCCACTAGCTGCCCCTATATTGTGAATATTAAAGATTTTTCAAAGGTGACTTTACAGACAAGGGACAAAAAAGATTGATTTGCAAAAGCAATTGGTAAAAAAAAATTACCCTGGCATGGGTTCTGTCAATAAAAAGTTATTATAATAAAAATAAATAAAAAAAGAAAAAAAAAGCAATTGGTAGTTTGAATAGGACATCTAGTTAGAATATTACAAGCTAAAGAAATGATTTTTTAAAATTTTGTTATTGGTGTGTATGTTAAAATTGGAAACTTGGCTTTAAATTCCATAAGAATGCTATCCATTTTTTTGTGATAGGCTATCTTATGTTTATTTGGCCATCACTCATCACAACTGTGAAATTGCTAATTAACTTATTTGGGGTTATTTTCATAATACTGAAACCTAAAATTGTTAAGGACAATTGATGTGATAGATTTGAGAGAGAGAGAGAGAGAGAGAGAGAGAGAGAGAGAGAGAGAGAGAGAGCAACAGAGATTCAAGAAATGTTAGAGGGCACGGAGAGGAGCAGGATGGTTTAGCTGGTACCAAAAGATATGGTTCCAGAACCCCAAAATGACAGATAAAATAGACCCCAGGAATGGTAAGCAGGAAATAGAGTGGGAGAGCATAGAAAGGTTTTTTTTTTTTTTTTTTTTTTTTTTAATTCTTGATGGAAAGGGCAAGTTCTTGAGCAGAATTTGCCATTTGTCTAAAAAAAAGAGAAACACCCCATGAGGTTGGTGCAAGCTTAGCAGGCAGGGACAACTTGAAAGGGACTTAGCACCCTAAAAGAGTTAGCCACAAGGACAAGTGGGGTTGGAAAACATAGTGGAGTTAGGAGAGATACCCCGTGGTGTGGGGGAAGGGAACAGGGAAAGAACACAAGATGGAATTTCCTGGCAGGTTGATGTGGGTGGGGAGGAGAGGGTGGGTATGGAGGCCATGGGGTGGTCCACAAGAAGATTTTATGGGGAAGATTTAACCCGCGGGACATGACAGGAATTTATGGCAGGGCATGGCTGGGTGAGACTGCTCCTCTGCACAGGAGCAGGAGTCTGATCTTACTCTCAGGTCTCAGAATTTTGACCCAACTTGGATTTCTGACTGGAGCACCTCCCTAAAGGGTGGGACTATGGAGCTGAACTGATCTCTGTCTGTGCCTTCTCCCTGCCTGCCTCAGGGACTCTAAGGTGGGGTTGGATAGACAAGGGAAGCAGCTCCTGCTTGGGTCCATCCCCTTGCTTTCTGGTCTTGCTGGGTTGAAAAAACCTTGACTCTGGGTTAGAGTTGCAGTCTCTTCACATTGAAAATGGTATACTTGTTATTTGCATGATCTGTGAAAGGTGAAAGCTGAATCCACCTTTCCCTCATTGGCTGTGGCTGCTCCTTCGAAGTGAAAAAAACAAATCCACTCACTGGAGTCCCCTTCACTTCTGCCCTACCCCCCTTTTCAATGAAATTACTTTAACATGAATTGCTGTTATAGAAGGGGTCCTCAAACTATGGCCCTCGGGCCAGATTCAGCTGCTGAGGACATTTATCCCCCTCACCCAGGGCTATGAAGTTTCTTTATTTAAAGGCCCACAAAACAAAGTTTTTGTTTTTACTATAGTCCGGCCCTCCAACAATCTGAGAGACAGTGAACTGGCCCCCTATTTAAAAAGTTTGAGGACCCCTGCAAAGGAATGGCTTACACCTACATGGTGTTAAGAACTGAACATCTATTTTTATTTTTCAAGGCTGTGGTTGATTTAAAATAAAGTAATTTGGGATGCTATATCAAAGGGTCTACTGCTTAAGCAATACAAGGAACTTCTCTTTTTTTTAAGCTTTGAATTTTCAAACCATATGCATGGATAATATTTCAAAATTGAACCCTTGCAAATCCTTATGTTCCAAATTTTCCCCTCCTTTCCTCCACCTCCTGTCCTAGATGGCAAGTAATCCAATATATATTAAACATGGAAAAATATATATTAAATACAATAATTGTATTCCCCCTTCTAGAATAGAGGCTCCTTTGGGGGCAGGGACTGCTTATGTAATGAGGGATGGAGAGTCATGTCTTGTACCTTCTGTAGCATCTAATTAATGAGGAATCAAGCGAAGGACTTGTGCTTCAAGATAGTGGAGAAAATGTGGCCCCTGGAGTTTCAAAGTGGTGTCTGCTCACCTACTCCCTAGGCACCCATTCTTGCCAGAATGTAAAATAAAACTTTCCAGCATTCAAAAAAAATGGATGAAAAAGTCCTGTAGATTTCCGAATAGAAATGGAGAAGATTTAGATACTAACATAGCGTCTGGTACCTGCCAGCTGGGTTTCTAAGAACTTTATTCTTAAGGAGTGCAGACTTACAAAGTTGATTAGGCAATGAAATGGCAGATGATGCAGCTTGTAGCTATGGGAGCTAGGTGGTGCAGCAGGTAGAGGACCAGATCTGGGGTCAAAAAGACTTAATTTGCCTGACTTCCAATCTGGCTGCAGACATTTACTACCTGTATGGCTCTATGCAAGTTATCTTTGTGCCTCAGTTTCCCCATCTATAAAATAAGGTGAAGAAGGAAACAGCAAATCTCTCTACTACCTTGGTTGTGAAGAGTTGGACAGGACTGAAAAACTATTGAGCAACAAAAGCAATTTAGCTACACTCTCTATACTGTACTGAGAAAGTTGGATTCTGGCCACTAGAATTGTCCACCAGAACCTTTTCAGCTCATGGCTTCTCTCTAGATTAGCTGTATTTTAGGTCTTTATGTCCTGCTTGAACACAGTTACTTGCATATTACCGCTCTGACCTTATGGTATGAGATCTTTCCCATGGGGCTGTTTGCATTTTTCTCCATGAACATGGGACATGTTGTTTTATTCTTAAGTCACTTCCCCAGTCATGTCTGACTTACAGTGATATTGGAGGAATTTGCTATTTCCTTCTCCAGTTAATTTAACAAATGAGGAATTGAGGCAAACAGGGCTAAATGACTTACCCACAGCTCCTAAGTGTCCCAGGTCATACTTAAAGTCAGGCCTCAAGCACAGTAGGCACTTAATAAATGCTTATTGACTTGCCTGTTTTGTGGGGGAATCAGAGACTCAGAAATGGAAGGGACCCCATATACAAAGTAATATATTTGTCTCTAATGATAATCATCTTCAGGTTGTGGCAAGAAGGGAAGAAACAAAATAAATTTACCTGGTAACTTTCTTACATATTTTAAAAGATAGCAAATCATATGTAACAAATTGGCATCTTTTTATGTTAGTTTAGAGAAATACTTCTTTTATTTCATAAATGAATGTAAAATAAATTAAAAGAGAAAAGTCAAAATCACCATAGTGGACCAAGATATCATGCCGATATTCAAATGTTCTTATTTATTTATTGCTCAAGAAAAAGTTTTATCTTTGGATTTTTAAATAGCAAAGACACCCGAGGAAGAGATCAGATGGGTGGCCTATCAAGCCAAACTTTCTGATCATATTCTTTAATATTCATAACCATTATGTAGCTAAAGAAACAAATATTAACATCTTGCAAGAGCAGCATGTCCCTTTAAATCACCATTTGTTTTCTTCAGCCAAAAGCAGCTGCAGCTTTCCACTGCTGCTCTGCTACTCTCCTCCCTCCAAAAAAACACATCCTGTCTCACAGCCTACTAATCAATCCTTCTTAAATCACCTTCATTCTCTTGTTCCTTCTCTTTGTTTCTCTTCTCCCAATGCCTGCTTGCTCAAACTGTCTCTGAAATACTCTGACTAGATGCTCTATTTAAATTATTAATTGTGTTTGTAAATTAATATCTTTTCCCTTGTCTTTAAATCACCTTTTTTTTCTCAACTTTAAACTTCAAGATTCACCATTAGTTTTGAACCAAATTTCATAACAATACTTTTAAAAAGCAACATACCCATTTAAGTAAGGAGATACAAGCACGACACCCACCCCTCCCAAGGTAAGCTACTGGCATTTTATTTAATAACCTATATTTCTAATTTGAAGTCCAACCAAATAAGAAAAAAAAAGTTTTTCTCTTCAGTTGTAAAAGCCACAATATTCAAACAATTCTTAAGATTTTATCCTTTTGATGTATTCTGATGGAAGTGGATCTCTTCGATAAAGAAAGCTTTAATTGATCAAATATGGACAGAAGAAGATACACCCAAAGAAAGAACACTGGGAAATAAATATAAACTGCTTGCATTTTTGTTTTTCTTCCCGGGTTATTTATTCCTTCTGAATTCAATTCTCCCTGTGCAACAAGAAAACTGTTCGGTTCTGTACACATATATTGTATCTAGGATATACTGTAACCTATTCAACATGTAAAGGACTGCTTGCTATCTTGAGGAGGGTGTGGAGGGAGGGAGGGGAAAAATAGGAACAGAAGTGAATGCAAGGGATAATGCTGTAAAAAATTACCCTGGTATGGGTTCTATCAATAAAAAGTTATTTTAAAAAAAAAAAAGATTTTATCCTCTTAATAAATCTAACATGTGCAAGGCAACAGTAAAATTATTTCCCCCAATTTCAATTTTATTTCAATTTCAAAATTATAGTACCTCTTTAAAATATAGTAAGTTCCCAAAAGTCTTAATCAAATGTTGTAGACAATTACCCAGGTTAGCCTTCTTAAACTTTCTGTTATCTAATTCCATGAAAGCAAACTTACTAATAATCATTTTTCTTTCTTCTCCTGGCACATTTTCAGAAACATGCCTAGTTTGACCAACAGGTCAGAAAGCCCCGGCATTCAGCTATTTACCTCTCTTACTCTATTTTTATTCCTCCCTTCCAATATCTGCAGTTTCTTGTTTCTAATCTTAACACACATACCAATTTAAAGTTATTTTAAAATTAACCAGCACTTTAGTTTGTGAAATTTCCTAAAATCTACCTAGATATTCCATTCAAACTTATTTTCTTTAGTAATCCAGGAAAGAGTTAAGCACCAATCCTTGCTTTACCTTGAACATTTTTTTTTTCCTGGCTGATTTGTGATAATGGGCTCCTTGTTCCCAGGAGTGATAGCCACTGTTCTCCTATTTTCTCAAAACTTTCCAAATTTTCAATCTATGTTTTTATTTTTTTCCTTCTCTTCTCCTTCCTGCAAAGCCGCTGCCAGAGGCAGAGGGAGAGAAAGAGAAAAAAGATTTTCTTTTCTTGAGAAGCCCAAAACTAGTTCCCAAATTACATTCTGAAGCACTCTGAAAGAATTACCACTCTGAATGAACTCCAATTCCCACAATTCAGCCTGATATTTTTAACACAGAAGCTGAATTCTTTTACACAGAACAAAAGCAATGCAAAGCAGTCATACACACACAGACAAATGCAGAACTTTATTTTCACCTTTTACACACAGATTTAAGTCTGATATACCCAAATAGTCCTAGGATATACATCCTCCCAGTTTTCTTCCCTTTTATATGTGGGAAGTTCATCCCAGTGTTGAATTCCCTAGTTAACGTCTTGATACATATTCTTGGACTGCTTCTATACCACTCTGGACCCGATCCAGGTGTCAGAGGAGGCCCTATGTTACCCTCACACCCAGCCAGAGGTCCTTCATTACCCTCACACCTGCACAGCCACCCAAAAGCCTCCTTAGGAAAAGCCCTTTATTGTTAGGGTCAACAGCAGTCCACACCAAAAATAAATTTAGGAGGGCTAATCCCTCAGGGTCTCCCTTGACCAGGCCAATAGCATCCCAGACTTCCCAAGAGCATTACCTCAAGAACACGTGTGTCTTTTCAGACTGCTGCAGGCCATCAGGACTCTACTTCCTTCAATCTTCAATTCTGCTTTCGACTGAGTATCCCTGCCTTGGGTTGTTGTCTAAGAGGGGAGGGAGGCTGCTCATCCACAGCCAGAGACCATGGAGAAACCCAATTCATGGGCTCCTGTCACTGTTTGGGGTGCACACAGCCATCTCCCCCAAAGACCCCATCCCGGATGAGCCCCCAACTGTGAGGGATGTAGAAGACCTTTACCCAAAATGACTGCTCAAATATCACTCAGTAGAAAGCAGAAAAGTTATTTATTAATAAATTTTCATGGGAATGAGCAATTCTACTGTGAGGAGGGAAAGAGAGAAAGCTCACAGTACAAGGGCTAAAGATTTAGGAAAGATTTACAGTTTTTATAGGTTTGGTTACAAAGGATTACATCATAGGTTGGGGAGCATTGAGAAATAGATGCCTTCTCCCCAAACTGAATGTTAAACGTTGGTGCCAAAGGCAGATTAGAATGGAATGCTTTGTTTCCCTGATTCTGAGAGGAATCATCAGTCAGACCTTCAAACTTCAGATTACTGAGCTGATGGCATTCAATAATCTAAATATTGATAACACTGAACAAGAGTAAATGTCATCATTTCTGGTTAAGTAAATATATCTAAAGTTTTAAGTAAATATTGCCTTACATACACTATACTTATGCAGATCACAGAGACATAGAAATAATAAAAAATACAGAAAAAGAATTTAAACATTCCTGTAAGATCTTCACTTTATCTCTCCATTCCATACACTTTGCTTAAACCTTTAACCCCAGCATAGTATCCTAAATATCAAAGAGGTCTCTAAGTGATCTTAAAGATGGGGAGACAATGGAAAAAGCACTTGAGAATTTGGATTCCAGTCCCAGATTTGTCCCTTCCTAACTGCTGGATTTTGAGCAAGTCACTTTCTCTGAGCCTGGTTCCTTTTTTAGAAGATATTTAGATGGCTCCTGAGGTCTCTTTTAGCTCCAAATCAGCGATCATATGATCTTACCTCCGTGACCATAGGAAGTATCCATGAATGTCTCAGTTTCCCCGATTGTAAAATGAAGGAATCAGACATGGCTTCTGGGATGCCTCTCTGGTCCAAAACTTGGTACTGGGAGGCAGCATGGACTAGCGGATAAGAATAGGAGTTGTCATTGATAGAACCTGAAGAATTTGGGAAAACAGTTCACAGCCTCACAACAACCCTGTGACATCAGTCCAAGAAGGATTGTTTTTACAAATGAAGCATGAATGGGTCCAGTGACTCACTTCTGCTTCCCCAAGTGAATGTCCCAGGTGATCTTTGAACACAGCTCTTCCTGACCCCAAGGAAGGAAGGAAAGAAACAGAGGGAGGGAAGGATGAAAAAAATGAGAGAAGAAAAGCAACCCTTAGAAGCCCCTTCGTTGTGTTGGTCCCTAAGGACATTTGATCTCCCCATCTCTTCAGAACACTTCAGCAGCTGAAGCTCCCTCTGCTCTCCGGCCCTTCGGATCCCCTCCCACCTCCAGGCATCATTGGCCTCGGTAGAAGAGCAAAAGAGACGGCGGGAGGGGAATCTAGGGCTCCTGCTCATAATGACCTCCTTGAAGCAACCCCCAGAGCACCCGAACACGGGCCGAGAAAGCCCCAAACCCCCTGTAGCCCCTGCTCCCAATACCTCGTGAGGCTCGCAGAGCTGGAGAACAGAAGTCTTCGCCTCCCCACGTGGCCGGCCCCCACGGTCTCAGTTAGTGACGAGCCGCCCACATCCCGGGGCCCTCTTAGAAGGGACTTTAGGAGATGTGTCATCTCCGCAGAGTCTCTAACGCCTGCAAACGAGCCCCTGGACACAGAGATGCGGCCTCGCTCCGACTCGGGGAACGTGCCCTCGTGTTCCACAGCTGAGAAGGGAAAGCGGCCCCGCTCGGGCGGCCCGAGACATATTCGCCGCGGCTCGGGACAAAGCCGGAGCGAAGCAGCCTCTGGTCTCCGCCTTGTCAGCGGCAGCCAGGCCCCAGGGGCCGCTGGTCTTTGGCGTGCAAAGGGACGCGCTCGTTCGAATGCTGAGCCCATAGCTGCAAAAGCGTGATGGGAAATGTGCCCGGGGCCTTCTCTGCCCAAAGGGGACTCGGGCTTGTCTTCTCCCGTGAGGCCACTGCTTCCCAAATGGCCTTACCCGGCTTCACGGTGTCAATCTCTCGGCAGCCTCAGCCCGGTCTCCAGGAGCAAACAGCCAAATCTCTTGTGGCCTCTGTACGTGGAGAGCCCAGCCCGGGAGCACAGTGCTCAGATTGTCAGAATTCCCTTCCTCTTTATCCACGTTGGCTTCCTGATAACTCTCTCCCAACCCCCTATCCCTTCCATTCCCTCCCCCCCACACACACACACACCCACACCTGGTCTCTCCAGAACAATTTCTGTGGAGCCAGATCTGTGATGGAAAAGAGCTATTTGAAATCCAGGACCAATGATTAGATTATGGAATTAGACCTGGAACTTTACTATGGAATTAGACCTGGAACTTTACTTTCTGGGCCGTTTTTTCCTCTATCTCTGAAACACACCCATTTTAATAGAGGAAGAAATTGAAAAGCTGAGATCTAGATGAGCTAAATGTCCTCCTCGGGGCACAGAAGCATCCAAGAAGATATTTGAACTCAGCTACCCCGATTTGTAATTAGCGGCGTGGTTGTTTTCCCCCTCTGCCAAAAGTATTCTTTAAAAAAAAAAAAATCACAAATGCAGTTCAACAAATAATTCTTAAGCCCTGGCAGTCTCTCAATGCTCTCAGGCAATTCTCGGAGCTCCAGATGAAGAAATGATCTTCCATAACAGAAATTTTTACCCTAAGTTCTCCCTGCTGGTGAATTCACTGTCTGGACCCCTACACTGTCACTCCCCTCCCTAGCATAAATAACGTAATGAATGAATAAATAATTTAGAAAAGAAAGGGACCCGATGCATTATTTTGGGTGGGAGCGTTATAGAAATGAAGCAAAACAGATTTTACTTTCAAGAAGGTTGACCTATAATGGGAAAAGTGTGCAAATAATAAAAAATGTTCTATTATGGTAAATACATAGGAGAGGTCTAGAGTAGTATGCAATATAGTGGCAGGGTGGGGCTTCATGGAGAAAGTTGTACCCAAGTTAGAACTTGAAGGAGGGAGAGGAGTTCAATGTGCAGAACTATGGGATGTTTGTCTGGCCACTGTGGAGAGTGTGCTGAAAGGGGAAAATGATTTTCTCTCCTCTGACAGTGTCCCACTTGAGTTCAGGCCTTGTATTTAGGCTGGGACAGCAGCCTGCTGGTAGATTTCACATTGGGACAGTCCATCCAACACTCAGCTGCCAGTGTCAGAAACAAGTCTGACCATGCCCTTAGTCAACCAACTCCAGGACCTTCCCATCACCTAAAAGCTCCAATATAAAAATTCATTTGTCTTTTAAAGGCTACTCTAACATTGTCTCCTCTTCCTTTTTTTTCTTTTTATAACTTACACTCCACATACATCCAGCAATACTGACCCCCTTGTAGTTCCCAGTAATCCATTGGCTGTTTCCATTGGTTGTCTGTTATGCCTGAAAATCTCTTCCACCTCATCTCCCCCTCCTTGGCTTCTTTCAAGTCTCATTCAGAGTCCCACCTTCTGCTAGAATCCATTCCCATTCAAGCTAAAGCCTTCCCTCTGGCGATAATCTCCAAAGTATGCTGTCTATATGTGTGTGTATAATTTATTTAATTTCTCCCTCATATTGCATATTATCTATGAGCAATATTAAAGTACAGATTGTCTTTTGCCTTTCTCTGCATCCCCCATCACTTAGTCCAACACATAGCCCTTAACAAATGGCCTTTAGTTGATTGACTAATAAGAAGTAGTAGCTATCCCAGCTTCTCTGGAGAATTCAGGAAAAGAAACAGATTAGGCTGCCAAGGAGGTTGGAGGTAGACAGTACTGTACCTAGGAAGCCATGGGACAGGCAGGTAGAAGAAAGTCAATATTACAGAAAAATGTTTTGGAGATTTGGGAGAAGTGACAAACAATCCAACTGAATCAACATGTATTAAGTGGTTCTTTTAGGCAAATGTATTTGAGAATGAAACTTTTGTGTTTTAGATCTGCCATTGCCAATCTAGGTCCCAGTCATTCACTTCTGTACTACTCAGTTTTCTGCCTGAGTATTAAAGTTGAAAAAAAAAAAAGAAAGAAAGAAAGAAAGAAAGAAAACAACTCAAGTGACCTGATTTCTGAGCCACAAGTAACTTTATTCAACAAATCATTTCTTTACTCTGAGCCTCAGTTTTGCCAAGTATAAAATGGAAGATAATAATCCACCCCAACCCCTAACTTAAAGGTGTTTGCGAATCTCAAATGAGATTCAAATGTGCATTTCAAACCATCTTTGGTTTCACTGAAATTGAAAGAAGGAGAGCAAGTGAGTGTGGGAAGAATTAGAGAGTCAGTGTAGATAGAGAGGGAATTTTGTTATCTCTGAGTGGAGCTATTAACTAGTCTCTGCAACTTTAAATAATATAGTTAAAACATCTGCTAACCTATTCAAAAGTGGTCTGATGTGCCTCTATTTTTATGTAGTACATAGAGAGCAACAGAAAGAGAAGGAATATTTTAACACCAGGTCAGATTTTTGTGATTCTTTATACCTCACATAACTTTGCTCTACAGATAAGTTAAGAAAACAATACCTTCAAGGAGAAGCTTCATAAGAACCAAATAGGTCTGACTTGCTACTAGAAATTAATAATAGCAAAACCTTTTTAGAGGATCCAAACTACATGGTGTCTGAAGGCACATTTGAACATATGAATACATGTCCATATATTTATCCTTTCCTCACATTCCATGTATAATCTCTCTCTCTCTCTCTCTCTCTCTCTCTCTCTCTCTCTCTCTCTCTCTTTCTGTCTGTCTTCCCCCTCTCATTTTGTCCATCATTTAACTTTCTAAGTCAAAAAGTAGCAACTACCTCATGCACTACAAATTTGCTGATAATTTATTTGAAAGAATGGACAACCCATTGGAAGACACAGCCAGAAGCCTAAAGATCTTTACAAGTTAGAACAATGGGCAAAATGTTACAACATGAAATGTAATAGGAATAAAATGACTTCAAAATACTAACTGTATAATTATTAGATGGGAGAGTTTTGGCTTGAGAATTGTCAAAAAGCATCTATTTAAATCGATCACAAACTCAATGTGAATCAATAGTATAAGAAAGCAGTTGCCAATGGCTAATATGATCTTAGGGTCCATTAATAGAAATAAAAAATCCAGAATTAAGACAATGATGATCTTGTATATTGGATGCTATATTACTTTTCCATAAAAAATATCATTTCATTTCCATTAAGAAAGAAAAAAAATCCCTTTTGTAAAGATGAAGAGTCAAGCAAAATAAATTTAAGTATTACCCATGGACAAAGAAAAAATGTTTCAATTAGCACTCTGACTCTGTCAGGTCTTTATTTACAAAGGTCAGAAGTATGTTTCATCATTAGTCTTCGTAATGATAGTTGGTCATTGAATTGATCACAACTCTCAAATCTTCCTTTCTCTTAAATTTTTGAAAAAAAAATTTATTTTTCATTATTGGGGTAAAACAAGCATTTCTGTAACATAGTATATAATATATGATGGCAAAGATTGTCTTTATAATAAAGCGGTCTTACTGCCTCCCCCACAGAAATCAAGACACATTCAAGAGGACCTCAAGAAGCTGGCAGAGGCAGAGAAGACAAAGGAATGGCCAGAAGAGCTCAAGCTCTTGGAACCAAGGAAAGAGATAGGCCTCTAAGAAAGCTATTCAGACCCCAATGAATTATGTCAGGAAACAATGCCATGGCACTTGAATTAATTGGAACAATGTCACAATTTGTTTGATTGACTCACACAATAAAATCAACAACTTCATCCATCATTCAAGAGCTTTTAATAGGCAACACTTGCCTGCAATCACTTGATTTATATGATTTGGCATTGAATTTACAAGATTTGATACATTTACTTTAATTCATCACCAAGAAGAAAGAATACATTTGATAACAAATATACTTTTGATGGGTACTTCATTTTTTCTCAAGGTAGCATGGGTTATTCCTTATAGGTTTTCAATGACATTAATTTAGGTGAGGCCCCAAGTTAGTGATTCATGTTTATCTCTACCTCTTAGATAAATTCATTAAGCTTGTGTTAAATGGTATGATGCAATGTTGCATTATGATATTTTAATCCCATTTAGGAATTTCTGTAGTTTTGAAACATTTTTATTTCTTGCTATAGAAATATATTTAATCAGGGTTCAGCATTCCCATTGATGGGTGGCAAGACTTTCAAGCCCATTGGAAGTCAACAATCCTTCCCAAAAACATTTTTGGGGGATGTTTTATAGTCTGAAGAAGCTGAGATCTCACAGCTTTATCTGGCTTTCTTTTGACAATGATATTAACATGGTCTTGGATGAAATCGGGCAATATCATCACTAAAAATTTCCTTTGTTCAATCTTCAGCACCCTAGTCTTTGTGTTCTTTTGTTTCTCACAAGGCAATGACTAGCAGTTGTTTTTTTAACAGTCAAAAAGAGATATTTCTACTCTCCTAGAAGAGATTCCTAGTGTCTTTTCTCTTAAGCTCTTAATTCCATATCAGTTGCCACTGCATATCTCCAACTGGATGCCCCATAGACACCTCAAAGTGAACATGACCAAAATGGAGCACATTATCTCCTCACTCCCTCAGATTCATTCATTCTCCAAACTTAAGTTTTCTCCAAACGTTTTTATAGGCACAACTATTCTTATAGTCTGCTGAGTTCAAAACTATTGAATCATTTTCAAATCTTCTCAGCCCTTCATAAATTTGTTCAGTTAATTGGTAAATTAAATATAAAAATATGATCATGCTATGTCTTGCATCCAATTCCCTCTCTCCATTCAGACTGCCACTCATTTAGCCCCTAATTATGTCTTCTGTGTAATATACTGTAGAAATCTTCTTATTGAACTCATGGTTTCCTGTTTTCCCCAACTTGGATCCCATTCCCCTAATACATTTTTCACACTCTTATTTAAAAACATTTAGATAGCTGCCTATTTCTCAACCTCTGATGAAACATCCTTTACAATCTGGGTCCCAGAAAATTGATGAAGAAATAGATTTACCTTAACATTTTAAGCCTATCAGTTTACTTCCTGTTTACCCTTCCAGGTTTATTGCATATTATTTGTTTCTTCCCTAATTAGTTTGGAAGCTCCTTGAGGGCAGATATTGTCTTTTTTCCTTTTTTTTGACTCCACTCCAGTTGACTCCCCAGTCCTTAGCACAGTACCTGACGTGCTTTTCTTGTTTGTTCAGTCATGTAACACCTTTTGAAGACTATGCAAACTCAAATTTGTTGCTTCTGTGACAGTAAATGTCCATCTTGTCTTCTGCCATTCCTTTCTCCTTTTCCCTTCAATCTCTCCCAGTATCAGTTCTTTTCCAATGAGTCCTTTCTTCTCATTGGCCAAAACATATGAGATTCAATTTCACTTTTTGCCCTTCCAATGAGTAGTCTGAAGTATTTATTCAAGAACTGACCGATTTGATTTCCTTGCTGTCCAAGGAATTGCCTTTTTTTAAAAGAAAATTAAATATATATGTATATGATAAATGCTAATCCCTTCCTTCACAGATGATAATATAAGTTAAATAATAATCAATTCAGACAGCACCGCAAAAGTTAGTTTTAAATGGAAACTGAAATAGTGATATGTCAGTCAAGGGACAGATTGCAGAAACAGGAACAGCTTCAAAGACAATGGTAAAAGTGAGTCAATATTCCAAAATTGGTGGCATACACTAAAGCAGGCACCAAAAGGTTAAATTATTGCTCAAAAGACATATACTAATAAAATACAAAGAATGAAGAGAATATCATTTATTAAATACATCAATACATTAGATACATCAATTGCATTTTTGAAATATACTAATACATTAGAAATCAGACTAAACAAGTTATAAAAACCAAATCAAATTCTGAGGGAAAATGATGTTACTTCATCCCCTCTTCTTTACAAATATGGTGGACTCAGTGTGAAACAATACATACAATGTCAGTTTTTTCATGTGTTGGATTAGGAGGGGATGAAAAAGGCCCAGGTTGAGAAGTACAGGTGGCATGTTAACCAAAAAGAGGCACAATGAATTATTTTAGGAAGAACAGATTTTTCTACTACCGAGTTGCCAAAATCATATGAATTTTCTGGTGACAGTGGGTGGTTCCTGTCTGAAATCTCTCTATTTGAACAAATTCTGCTTCTCTTTAGTATGAATTTTCTGATGAGTAATAAGGCTAGAGTTCCTACTAAAGTCTTTCCCACACTCATTACATACAAAAGGTTTCTCTCCAGTGTGAGTTCTCTGATGTACAGTAAGGTTTCCTCGAAAGTTGAAGGCTTTTCCACATTCATGACATAGAAAGGGTTTTTCTTCAGTATGAACTCTCTGATGAATAGTGAGATCAATCCTCCGAATAAAACCTTTCCCACATTCCTTACACACAAATGGTTTCTCCCCAGTGTGAGTTCTCTGATGTCCAGTAAGGTATCCTCGATCACTGAAGGCTTTTCCACATTCCTTACATTCAAATGGTTTCTCCCCAGTGTGAGTTCTCTGATGTCCAGTAAGGGATCCTCGATCATTGAAGGCTTTTCCACACTCATTACATTCAAAGGGTTTCTCTCCAGTGTGAGTTCTCTGATGTATAATAAGGTATCCTCGATCACTGAAGGCTTTTCCACATTCCTTACATTCAAAGGGTTTTTCTCCAGTATGAATTTTTTGATGACGAATGAGGTGTGGTCTCTGGCTGAAGGCTTTTCCACATTCCCTACATTCAAAGGATTTCTCTCCAGTATGAATTTTTTGATGACGAATCAGGTTTTGTCTGTGGCTGAAGGCTTTTCCACACTCATTACATTCAAAGGGTTTCTCTCCAGTGTGAGTCCTCTGATGTACAGTAAGGTATCCATGTTCCTTGAAGGCTTTTCCACATTCTTTACATTCAAAGGGTCTCTCTCCGGTATGAATTCTCCAATGAATAGTGAGATTGTTCCTCTGCCTAAAACCTTTCCCACATTCCTCACATTCAAAGGGTCTCTCTCCGGTATGAATTCTCTGATGAATAGTGAGAGTGTTCCTGTGCCTAAAACCTTTCCCACATTCCTTACACACAAAGGGTTTCTCTCCAGGGTGAGTTCTCTGATGATCAGTAAGTACATCTTGATGAGACCCACTGGTGTTTCTGCTCTTGGGACTCGAGGCTGCTTCTTGCTTCTCCAACACAGAGATCAGATCCAGTCTGGAAACGGGAATCCCCACAGAGACCAGGTTCTGGTAGTTCTCCAGCATCACGTTCCTGTGCAGGGCCCTCTGGGCAGGCTCCAGGATCATCCACTCCTCCCAGCTGAAGTCCACGGCCACGTCCTGGAAGGTCACTTGTTCCTGAATGGGGGCCATGGGAAAGCCAGAAGTCACACCCTCCATGGGCTCCATCTGCTGCCTGGGGATCATCAGAGTCTTCATAGGTCTTGGGAACTTCTCCACTGAGCTAAACAATCCTGTCAGTTGAGCTGCTGAGAATAGGGCTTAACGTCCAGAGCCTCACTTCTAGGGCCTCACTTGGGCACCAAACACAGTGTGCTTCCTTGAGCCCCAAATTGGGGAGACAAAATATTCTACACTTTCCAGAGGCCCACGTCGGGTGCCAAAAGGTGGTGTCCGGACTAGCTCTCTGGAGGATCTCGGGACCAGCCTTGGTTTTAGTGGAGGAGAGAAGGAGGCAGGAGAGCCACCAGGATGGTCCAAGATGAAGTGACTCTTTCCAGTCTTCCCAGCCCTTAAATACCTCAGCATGATTACATCCCCCAGCACACTGGGCAAGTGCTAACTATGGTGCATCCCACAGCCCCCTGAGTTAGCACCTGGGGGAAGTATAAGCCCCTGCTGTTGATGTGCAAATAGAACACAGGTGGTCCCACCCTCCTTGCCTTCTCAGGAAAGGTGACAACACCAGAGGGAGGTGGGGAGCCAAAGCAGACCTTGTCAGCAGCTTCCCTCTGGCTTCCCCAGAGTCCCCCGCTCCCTGAGGCCCCCTACCAATGGCCACAGACACAAGTAGGAGAAATGTCTGGTGCCTCCAGCTTCGGGCTGGCTCCCGCACTTGGAACATCCACCTGGGCTAAGTCAAGTTGGAAGACCCCAAGTGTTCTGAGGGAACAGATCCTTCTCTTTCCCAATGATCACTAACAACCAGCTCCCAGGGGGCCGGCAAGTCAAACCCCTGCCTGAGCCGGGCCACAAGTCATCCCCCCAGTGTCCCTTGGGGAGGGGGGTCTCAAAGCACGGCCAGGGCTGCAGCAACTGCCAACCACCTGACCTCCCACCGGGGCCTCGGAGCCCAGGAGGAGCCGCATCCCCAGGGCCCCGGGCTCCTTGCAGCCCAAACCTCCCCAGGGCGGGGCAGGGAGCGGCCTGGGGGGAGGGGGCAGCCGCAGGACAGCGGGGAGTCCCAGCGTGGCTCAGCTCCTTCCCCTAAGGGGTTGACGTCACCCTGGCCTCCGGCCCTTCCTTCTGCCGGGACCCCGAGGCGCGCGGTCTCCGCCTTTTCACCAAGCCCAGCAATGACCCTAGAAGAGGCTTCTTGGAGGGAGGAAAGACGGGCTGGGCGCGGCCAGGAGAGGGCTTCCGGGCTGTACAGAGGAGGCAGAAGTGACCAGGGAAGGATTGGGGGCGGGGACCCCGGGCAGGAGAGGAAAGCCGCAGCAACAACAGGACGCCCCGTGGGGGAGGGGAGAGAGGGCAGGGAGAGGAGGCAGCGTGGGTCCCGCCGCAATGGGGGAGGGGCTGCTGAAAGGGGCGCTGGCCAGACCCGAGGGGGGAGGGGAGGCTGCGGGACATGGGGGGGGGCAACACACACGCACGGGCACCTAACAAACGCTTGTTACTGGCACAGACTCAGGAGCTTATCCACATGCACTGTGCGCACACGCGCGGGAGAGAAACCGTGGCCACACACAGGGTCAAGGGCCGGGGCTCAGCAGTGCCCACGCGCGTGCGCACTGTCAGCACTGAGACTTACCTGCCCTCACTCTGCTACCTCTGCTACAGCTGGAGCCGGAGTTGCGCCTGCGCACTGTTACGACTGAAGCCAGGGGCCCCTCCTTCTGACCGAGGCTGACAGCGGGAGCCGAGGCCACGCGTGCGCAGTGACACAAACCGCAAGGGTGGCTCAGTCCCGGGGATTTTGAAGGTTTTCTTCAGCCTCACATCCAGCGCTCAGCTCTCCGCCATTGTCCTCCAACGTCCGCGCTCGCTCTCCCTACTGGGGAACCTTCGCTTCGATCATACGCTTGTGGGAAAGACCCCGTCTCTGCTTTCTAGGACGCTGCCCCGATCCCCCCGGCTTTCCTCCTTAAATGTCGCGGCCGCCGTCTCTGCCCGCAGTGATCCGGGAACCGAGGAAATAAAAGCCGACGCGGCTTCCGTTTCTCCTCCCTCCGCTTGCCAAGGTCCCGGCTGTTGCGTTTCTTTAATGGTGAGCTTGAAGCCACCTCGCGTATTCTCTTTCACCTCCACCTGGTACATTACAGGTGATTAATAAAGGTTCACTGACTTGATTGCCTGGAGCTTGGGAGCGTCTCAGGTCTGACAGAGCTCGCCTCTGGCTCCCTGTTGCTCACCTCTGCCTGCAGCTCTTTGGAGATAATGGGAGGCCCCGGAAGGTGCTCATTACAGCTTGTGCTGCTCTTTAAATCCGGCCAGGATTGGGAATACGTTAAGACCTGACTGCCTCGCGGTCTCGGAACAGGACAAACCCTGAGTCTCCGACTATTAGACTGGAGCTCCTTGAGGACCAGAACTGTCTTGCTTCTTTCTGTTTCCTTGCACTGAACACAGTCTCTGGGACATCGTAGGCACTTAATCAGTGTTTATTAGCCTATGTGCTGCCCCAAAGGGGAAGTCTTTCCTTGTGTCCGTGGTCCTTAGCATTAAGTGGTCCCTGTTCCAGTTACCATGTGTATACCTGTAAGGGGCGGGATGATTGATTTAAACAAGGTGTTAACTCAGCGGAATTGATGAGACAATGGCTGTCTGGTTTAGCCTGTGGGTTCTCTAGTTCAGTACATGTGCTTAGTTCTACAAGATTGACAGCTATTCTACAGGTTTCCTACCTACGATGATGTAATGATAATAGAGTATATAATAGCCAACAAGGGCTGGGAGAGAGGCGTTCCATCTTTGCTCAGGCTCCTGGTGCCTCTCCTCCTTCCTACACTTTGGGAGAGACTGGTTTAGACTCGGAGAAGACAGAGGACGGGAGAAGCCCCAGTTTGGGGGAGACATTCACCCCATCTCCCTTCCCTGTGGTGGTTGGCCTATCAGCCTGCATTTC
Source organism: Antechinus flavipes (assembly GCF_016432865.1). Lineage (NCBI taxonomy): Eukaryota > Metazoa > Chordata > Mammalia > Dasyuromorphia > Dasyuridae > Antechinus > Antechinus flavipes. Next base: position 722,694,082 of record NC_067398.1, read on the forward strand.
TCTACAGTCACTTTTGCAGAACCTCGTGTTCCGATTTTTCCAGATTCATGTTAAAGTAATTTCATTGAAAAGGGGGGTAGGGCAGAAGTGAAGGGGACTCCAGTGAGTGGATTTGTTTTTTTCACTTCGAAGGAGCAGCCACAGCCAGTGAGGGAAAGGTGGATTCAGCTTTCACCTTTCACAGATCATGCAAATAACAAGTATACCATTTTCAATGTGAAGAGACTGCAACTCTAACCCCAGAGTCAAGGTTTTTTCAACCCAGCAAGACCAGAAAGCAAGGGGATGGACACAAGCAGGAGCTGCTTCCCTTGTCTATCCAACCCCACCTTAGAGTCCCTGAGGCAGGCAGGGAGAAGGCACAGACAGAGATCAGTTCAGCTCCATAGTCCCACCCTTTAGGGAGGTGCTCCAGTCAGAAATCCAAGTTGGATCAAAATTCTGAGACCTGAGAGTAAGATCAGACTCCTGCTCCTGTGCAGAGGAGCAGTCTCACCCAGCCATGCCCTGCCATAAATTCCTGTCATGTCCCGCGGGTTAAATCTTCCCCATAAAATCTTCTTGTGGACCACCCCATGGCCACCATACCCACCCTCCCCTCCCCACCCACATCAACCTGCCAGGAAATTCCATCTTGTGTTCTTTCCCTGTTCCCTTCCCCCACACCACGGGGTATCTCTCCTAACTCCACTATGTTTTCCAACCCCACTTATCTTATAAGAGGGAGCTCTCGGGGTCCCCTGCACCATGGCCTGGCCTCTTGTCTGCCTCCTCCTGCTCACCTGCTGCTCAGGTCAGGGCTGACCCCACTTGTCCTGCTCCCTCCTCCCTATTCCGGGAGCCTCCTGTGAGGATCTCCAAGCACCTTCCACCTCCCTCCTGTGCTGGGACATTAATGTTTGTCTGTGTTTCCAGGTTCCTTCACCCAGCCTGTGCTGACTCAGGCTCCCTCCATGTCTGTAGTCCTGGGAGCCATGGCCAGACTCACCTGCACCCTCTGCAGTCAGCTCAGAGGGTACAGTATTCGTTGGTACCAGCAGAGCCCGGGAACGGCCCCTCGGTACCTCATGTATGTCCGCAGCAATGGAGATGTAAGCCAGGGCCAGGGGATCCCCGACGACTTCTCGGGTTCTAGCTCTGGGGCCGATCGCTACTTGTCCATCAGCCGCTCCCAGCCAGGGATGAGGCCCATTATTACTGTCAGACAGGTGATAGTGATGGTTTATACAGTGCTACATTCTGTGAGGAAGTGGGACAAAAATATCCCCTGCCAGTCCTGACCTGGCCCAGACTGCTGACATAGCCCAAGCTGGTAGGGCATGAATAGGTCCCTTCTTCTCTCTGCTTCTTCCTCTCTCACACTTTTACTTTCTTTCACTTTCTGGCTCACCTCCACATCCAAGCCTGATACTAAACTGTCTCACTCTGTCTCAGTCTTTCTCCCTCCCTCTTTCTGTCTCTGTCTCTATGTTTCTGTCTCCATCTCTGTATCTGTCTCCCTCTCTTTCTCTCTCCCTCCATGATGTTCTATGACCTGCCTGAGAAAAAACCAAGAGTACATGATAGAAACAGGTCTTGTTCCCACATCTTCTTTATCCAGAACCTGGATTTTACTCATGTTCCATTGTGAGCCCAGGGAAAAAGATTTACCTGAGTCTTCAGACTTTGACAAGTAGAGAGAAGATGAGAGGGAGCCTCTGCCATGGTCCCTACAACAGCCAACCCGGCTTCTTCTTGGAAAGAGAAATGAGACAGCCAGTGGTCATGAGACCTCGGCCACAGATACCTTGTAGAGCAGCAAAGGCCCCAGCACTGAAGTGGGAACAGAGAGGACTCCAAGTGCTGGTGGTCTTGTGTCCAGCCTCCCTTTTCTTCTCTGACACAGCAATCAGGTGGAGCAGGTCTTATCACCCAACATTTGGCTGTGGGCACAAGCAGCTGCCTGGTCCCTGCTTCAAGGCTGTTCCCATTAAAGCCTAGTCTCCACTCTGCTGTCAAATATATTCAGGCCTGGATCTGACCTTATCACCACTCAGTTTTCTTTGTTCCCTCATCTCCTCAGCCTCCCTGTTATTTCCTGATAAATGAGCTTTCTTGGGCTTTCAACACCTCTTTTGGCCAAATCCCTTCCCACATTCCTGAGGTTCTGGCTATTTAACTCTCCAATCACTACCTATTCCACCTTCCAAGGACAATGAGTTCATGTTCCCCAAGCCACAGTCTGTCAACTCTGCCCATTGGCTTTGGCTGTGTTCCTTGCCTATCTATCTAACTCTGCTTATCCTCAGCTTCTTTCTTCTCTCCACTCTCAGGTCAGATCCCAACTTCCTCTGCAAAAAGTCTTTCCCAGCCCTCCTTAATCTTAGTGCTTTCCCTCTTTCCTCCAATTTGTCTCTTTTATGTGCTGTTTGGCTGTGGCTGTTTACATGTTGTCCCCACCTTCACCTTAGCCTATGAGTTCCTCAAGAGTGGAGGTTATTTTTTTTTTTTGAGTGGAGGTTATTTTTGCCTATCTTGTATATCTGTAGAACTTGCAACACAGTAGGTGATTAATAAATATTTGTTGACATTAATTAATTTTTGCGGTTTATGGAATTGTATCATGGAGTTGAAAGGACCTCAGATACAAGGAATCCCAATGCAGTGATGTTATAGATGAAGAAACTGAATCCCAGAGAGCCTGAATGAATTTCTGATTTGCACATCCTGAGAACATTTTCTTCCCTTAAAAAGGAGTTTAATTTTAAGAAGCTTCATAGACTGAGTCAGTCTTGTAAAAAGTGGTGTTTGTTTGCTTGTTTTATTCTAGCCTTCCAAATCTGGTGCTAACCTGAGGCAGGAAAGTTAGACCTGTCATAACCATAAAAGCAAACTTTAAGAAAAGGACAAGGGTTACACAATTTATCAATGCCTACAGGATCACCGCAAAAACATTTTCAGAGGAAAATGCATATTTCTAAAAGTTTACATCAAAAAATAGAGAAAGAGCAAACCAATGAATTGAACTGCATTTTAAAAAATCTAGAAAAAGAGGTGATTGAAATTCTCAATTCAACACTAAATAGGAAATCTTAAAAATTCAAGGTGAGAAAGGGGAAAGCTCAAAGGATGTTTGTGTGCTTGGGCAGTGAATGAGTGTCCCAGTGACACTGGATCTTAGAGGCCCATTTGTCCTGGACACTGAACCAGGCAAATCTAGGTGAGAAAACAATAGGAGGAACAGAAGGCAACAATGATGTGGCTTCCCAAAGAAGCCAGAGAAGAATAAAATGGACTGCTATGTACAGCAGGAACTTACCTCAGCATAATAACAAGAACAACATTCATCAGCATTGACCTTTTAAGGTTGGGTACTTTATAAATTAATTATATATAATTAATAATATTCCATATAATTATAATTAAGTATAAATTATTACAAATTAAAGGCACTTTAGAAATAATAACTTCTTTGATTCGCACCATCATCTTGTGAAGTCAGTGCTGCAATCTCCATGGTACAGAGGAGGAGACTGAAGCAAAACTAATATCTGAAGGTCCCATGAGTTGGACAGGAGTAAAAAAAAAAACTACTAAGAAACAAAAGAAGCTCAGCTGCTGTCTGTATAAAGTTACCTACATCAGGATTCTGAGAAAGACAAAATCTGGTCACTAGAATTTCCTGCCAGAATCCCAATGTGGGCTCCCCACCACCACCCGCCCCCCCCACCTTTGCCTCCTCCCCCCTCTCCTCTACATGATACATTTGTATCTTCATACCTTGAGAAAGCAACAAAGAAACCAGGGAGATGGAAGCAACATTGTAGCAGCCCAGATGTGGTGATTTTCTTCTTTCAAATAATAGGTTCTCTCTGGGAGAAAGCAGGTTTCTCGGGGAGGTTTTCTGGAGGCAGCCTTAGTTGCAGTTGAAAGGAATAATCACTCCAAAATGCAGCCAGCTGATAAAATGCAAATGTTTATTTTCTCCTTCCAAAATAGCCTGGTTACTTTTTCTTAGTGGCCTATCTTTCTGCTTGGTTCTAAGAGCTCCCTCCGAATGTCTCCAAATCCAAAGGTTTGTCCTTCAGCCTCCAGCCAGCCAGGTGGAAGTTGTAATGAATCTTTCTTGCCTCCAAGAGAGGGCTTCTGGCTGAATTCACTTGACAGCTCCCCTCTCAATCTAAATTCAGCTGAACTCTCCTCACTGGGCCTCTGCTTTCTTCTTATATATCAGAGAGTGGGATTATGGGTTTTCTCCCATAGTGCTCTCTGGCCCTAAGAGCTTCAAGGGGGGGGGGGTGTGAATTCGGATATCTCATACTAAACCCTGAAATCTCCCAATCGGGTTAACTCCACAAGCATTGTATCAATTAGTTCTACTTAATACCTTGTTTCAGGTTCTGGCCCAAAACATCTCCTTGTAAGATTAGATCAAGGATACTGAACCATGCTAAATTAGATAATTAATTGTCTCTGTCAACTCTAATGACTTAACAGTTTGTAAATATTCCAACACCCCGACACTGAGCAATCCCAGTTTAAAAACATTTTGAAGTAATAAAACTTCATATGTATCTCCATGTTTGTAGATCTTTCTGAACATCTGTTGTTCCCCCATAAATCTTGTCATTTGCCCTTTGACAATTATGATCCCAAAAGACCCGAAAACCCTCCCTCAAGTCTGAAACATCAGGCCAGATGTCAACTAAAGCCCAACAAGCGGGCAGAGGCCACAGACAACCCCAGCCCCTGCTTCCAACTCTTCTGCCACTAGTCACATGGCCATGTTTGTTCAGAGTCCTTTCCAAAGGGCTAGGTCTCCATTTGTGTCAAAAGAAATTCTGGCAATGAAGAGTCAAGTCCTTTCATGGAAGAGAACCTCGCTCCTGGAAGCTTTGTGCAATCACTGGACCAGGAGTCAAGAAAGCCTGATCTCAAAACCAGCCCCGGGCAATTTCAAGCTGTATGACTCAGGCTAAGTAAAATAACCTTCCTTAGTATCCTCTCCCTAATCAATAAAGCAGGATTTTAGGGGATCCATCCCTAATGTTCACAAGGATACAAATAGTCTGACCAGTGGTTTAATAGTACTTTTTTTGTCTATTCCTTCCTTGAGGCTATTATTGGTTCCTTCTGTCAGGAAGTTTGCACAGTTGACAGTTCTGGGCCAAGATTTTGAAAGATGGAATTCAAATCAGGCTCCAGATATTGACTATTTGTGTGATGCTGGCAAAGTCAATCAACTACTATTTGACTCAGTTTCCTCATGTGTTAAATGAGGACCCTGGAGAGGGAAATGACAAATCATGCCAATAAATTTGAGAAGAAAACCCCATAAAAACAGGATCCCAAAGTTGGACATAACTAGTATAACTTTCACTAATATAGCTTAAGGAATGGTACAGTAAAAGAGAAAAGATCAGTGGTAAAAATGGCAAAGGTAACGACTTCTTTCTCAGAATCTGTCCAACTGGATTCTTCTTATTTGCACACATGACCCCAGGACACTTATCTATCACATTCGAAAGAGAGATGGAGCAGTTGCTGGGAGATATGAACTCTGCAAATGTTGATGGAATCCTATTATTTGGGAAAACTGAGAAGAGCATGAGGAAAGCTGCTGAAAGCGGCAGATCAGCCAGGAGAAAATGATCTAGATTTTCAATGAGAAGTTTCTAGAGCTCAATAAGTCTAGTTCACATTCTTCTTTGATCTCCCTACTAGAACAGCTCAGTAAACCAATTCACACAATTATTTTTGATAAAGTGATATTAACAGAGGTGATATCACACTTACAAAATTGAAATTATTTCCTTATTTAGAGCATTTCCCCTATAATTGTATACAAAGGGGAGAATGGTCTCCAACAGAAAATACTTTAAGCATTGTGTCCATGGAACCAATTTTGATTCTAAATGATGCACAGTTTATAAGAGTAGGGTGCGTGTAGTTCTGTAGCCAGCAGATGACACTGTGAGACTATATCTGTGCAGGAGTGGGTGCATGAGGAGCCTGGTAAGCTCAGAGAAGGATCAGCCCAGCTGGCTGTGTCTATGTCTGCTCTGATCCCTAAATCACTCTTGTGTGACATTTCAACTAGACCAGTTCAAGATATCTCAAGACCTCTCCCTACCACCAGACAGAAACAGCCCACAAGAAGCCTAGAGGTGGGACCCAAGAGGTGGGTAAGAAAGCACAGGATCAGGCACAGATTTGCACCTAGACCTTCTCCCAGACACCATCACAGGGTTTCAGAGAAAGAATAGGAGGGACCTAAAAAAGCTCAGGCCTTGTTTTGTACTCTTTGGAGAGCAGAGTTCTTGGGACTCCCTGCCCCATAGCGTGGTCTCTTGTCTGCCTATTATTGTTCACAGTCTGCTCAGGTCAGAACTAGTCACGAGAGCCCTATTCTTTGCTGCTACCTTTCTCTTGCTTCCTATGTGGATCTCAGAGAGGTGTCCAGAAGTCTTTTATGTTTAGTGTCTTGAATAAGTTTCATTTTTCCAGCTTCCTCCTTCCAGATTGTGCTGACTCAGCTTCCCTTAGTCTCTGTATTTCTTGAAACCACGGTCAGATTCACCTGCACCATGAGCACTGGTACATATATTACACTCTCAGTTGGAACCAGAAGAGGAAACCCAGTATATCATGTCAAAAGTCATGGAAATCACGTCATGACTCCACTGGCTTTAAATAATAGAATTATTTGTCCATCTGACAAACCCAGTCCAAAGACATAGATGATTACTATCCCTTTTCTCCTCTGACACAGCCCCCAACATGGTACAGGTTCTTAGCACTGAACACTTAGACTATTGCAAGAGTCGTAAGTCACCTTCTGAATTGTTGAAAAAGGTTGCTTTCTTTAGAATCAAACAATATGGAAATAATTGCAACCGTGAAATTAAAAGATGTTTGTTCCTTGGAAGGAGAGTTATGGCAAATCTGGACAATGTACTGCAAAGTAAGGACTTCATTTTGCCCACAAACAAATTCTGTATCAACAAACCCCGTCACCTTCCAGGCCTGAGGGAATTGGAGACAAGAACTCTGGGCTTGTGCTGATGACATCATAGCTTTAGGAAAACCCTGGAAGACCATGAGGAAAGATGCTGAAAGTGTTGGATCAGCCAGAAGAAAATAGGGGACGATCCCCAGAGCCGGGCAGAGACTCTACTACAGATGTGGGGCTCACATGTCACAGTGAGGGGGGATACAGGCCTGGAGGAGGCAGGAGGGCCCTCACTTGGCCACATCCAAAGCCCCTTTGAGGTCTCAGGTCTGTTCTCCAACCTGGGGGTTGGTTACTCGTTATAATCTGTTAAAAAGTGCTGGTGCTTTTACCCAACCACTAGGTGTCCTCATAGAAGGACGTGTGACTGGAGAGTAATGAAGCAGAAGTTCTAGAAGCAAACCTCTGTCTGAAAATGACCCAACCTTTGCAATGACTATTACAATCTCTCTCACACACACACACACTCACACACACTCACACAGACACACGCACACATACACAAACACACACACTCACACTCACACACACACTCATTCACTCACACACACACACTCACACACACACACTCACACTCACACAGACTCACACACACTCACACACTCACACTCACACACTCACATGCACACTCACACACACTCACACAGACACATGCACACATACACAAACACTCACACACAGACACATGTACACACACAAACACACACACTCACACTCACACACACACTCATTCACTCACACACACACACACTCACACACACACACACACACACACTCACACACACTCACATACACACACACACACACACACACACACACACACACACACACACACACACAGCTCTCCCCCTGCCCCTCTCCCTCTCTTGTCCTGTGCACAGATTCCGGCCTGGGGCCCGGGGAGTACGAGCAGGGTCAGCTCCTGGCTGTGGGGCCCTGAGGTTTGCTTACAAGACGGGGATTCATGGCAGGCCTGCAGCCACTAGATGGAGCTGTGGGACTGACTCTGGGCAGGCAAAGGGGCAGGAGGGGGCTGGGGGTCTCAGGGGGGATGAGCCCAGCTGGCTGAGGCTGCTCTGAACCCTGGGATCCCTCATGGGTGACATGTCAGCTGGGCTAGTGCAAGGGCTTCAAAAGCTGCATCCCCTCCCCCTGAAATACAGGCCTTCCCCACAGGACAAAAGATTTAGGGCCAGGGCTGCTTCAGAAGGCCCAGATTTACATCCAGCCCCCGCCCCCTCCCAGCCCCATCCCAGGCTCCCAGGGAGAGGATAAGAGGGGCCTGGCAGAGCCCGGACCCAGCTGGTTCTCTCTAGGGAGCAGAGCTCTCGGGGTCCCCTGCACCATGGCCTGGCCTCTCGTCTGCCTCCTCCTGCTCACCTGCTGCTCAGGTCAGGGCTTCCCTGCTTGTCCTGCTCCCTCCCTGTCCCGGGATCCCCTGTGAGGGTCTCCAAGCACCTTCCCCCTCCCTCCTGTGCTGGGACATTAATGTCTGTCTGTGTTTCCAGGTTCCTTCTCCCAGCCTGTGCTGACTCAGTCTCCCTCAATGTCTGTGTCCCTGGGAGCCACGGCCAGACTCACCTGCACCCTGGGCAGTCAGCACAGTTATTATACAATTGCATGGCACCAACAGAGCCCGGGAAAGGCCCCTCGGTACCTCATGTATGTGAAGGGCAATGGAAGTGCAGGCAAGAGCGAGGGGGTCCCCGACCACTTCTCAGGCTCCAGCTCTGGGGCCAATCACTACTTGTCCATCAGCAACATCCAGCCTGAGGACGAGGCCGATTACTACTGTGAGACATATAGTAGTGGTGCTTACCACAGTGCTACATTCAGTGAGGAAGTGGAAAAAAAACCTCCCTGCCAGCCCCGACCTGGCCCAGGCTGCTGACACAGCCCAAGCTGCCAAGGGACAGGAAGGTCCCTCCTTCTCTCTGCTTCTTCCTCTTTCACTTTTTTTTTCTTTCTTTCTCTTTCTGCCTCTGTCTTCTATATCTATGCCTGATATTTTGCCTGTCTCTCTCTCTCTGTCTCTGTCTTTATCTCTGTCTCTGTCTCTCACTCTCTCACTTTCTGTCAATGAATTGGGCTTGCAACTAAAAAAGCTAGAAAAAGAACAAATTAAAAAGCCTTAATTAAATACCAAATCTGAAATTCTGAAAAAAGAGGAGGAAAACAATTGAATTAATTAATAAATAAAACTAAGAGTTGGTGTTATGAAAAAAATAGATAATAGTTAATATTATATTTAGTTTATATGATCAGAAAAAGCAAAGAAGAAAATCAAATTATTAGTCTCAAAAATAAAAAGGGAGAACTTTCCACCTATGAAAAGGAAATTAGAGCAATAATTGGGAGTTATTTTACCCAAATATGTCAATAAACACGATAATCTAAGTGAAATGGGGGAATACCTATAAAATATAGATTGCCCATATTAAGAGAAGAGGAAATAAATTACTTAAATAGTCCCATTATAGAAAAAGAACTTGAACAAGCCAACTCCCTAAGAAAAAATCTCCAGGACCAGATGGATTTATATGTTAATTCTACCAGACATTTAAAGAACAATTAATTCCAATGCTATATAAACTATTTTTTAAAAAACAGGGAAAGAAGGACTCCTATCAAATTCCTTTTATAACACATATATAGTGCTGATACATTGTCTAAGAGACATAGAGGTGGGATGCAGACATTGTTGAGAAAGCATAGATTTGCACCTAGACCCCTCATCTCTCAGACACTATCAGAGCGTTTCAGGGAAAGGATAAGAGGGGCCTAGAAAAGCTCAGTCCTCAAGGTGTGCTCTTTGGAGAACAGAGTTCTTGGGATTCCCTGCCCCACCACCTGGTCTCTTTTCTGCCTCCTACTACTCACTGCTGCTCAGGTCAGGACTAGTCAGAAGAACCCTTTCTTTGCTTCCATTTTCCTTCCTTCCTCTGAGGATCTCAAAGCAGCTTCCAAAAGTCTTTTATATCAGGCTCTTTAATGACTTTCCTTTCTCTAGGTTCTCTCTTCCAGACTGTACTGACTCAGTCTCCTCAGTCTCTTAATCTCTTGAAACCACAGCCGGTGGGTACACATTTTGCAGTGTTGGTTGGTACCAGCAGGATCCAGGAAAGAACCCTCATTATATAATGACAAAAGGGATGGAAATGAAGTTAGACAAGGGTGATAGGATCTTCATGATTTCTCTGGCTCTAGATACTGGGACAATGGATATTTATCCATCTGCAACATCCAGCCTGAAGATGAAGATGATTCCTGCCCCTTTTCTCTTCTGTCACAGCCCCCACCATGGCGCAGGTTCTCATCACCTTCTGAGTTGTTGAAAAAGAAGATGTCCTTTGGGCTCAAACACTCTGCAGATGACTGCAGCCATGAATTTAAAAGGTGTTTGTTTCTTGGAAGGGAAATTACAGCAAATCTAGACAGTGTACTAAAAAGCGGGGTCTTCACCTTGTAAAGAAAGGTCCGTATCATCAAAGCTATGCTTTTTCCAACACTAATGTATAACTTTGAGTGTAAATGTCTCCCCCAGATCTCTTTCATGCTCATGGTTTCTGTCTGGGATCAGCTCTATTTTATTTCTTCATGTCCTGCTTGAACACAGCTATTTGCATATTGCCCCACTGACCTTATGGTATGAAATCTTTTAGATGGGGCTGTTTTTGTCTTTCTCCATGAACCTGGAATATATTTTTGCTCTTCTTAAGTCACTTCCCCAGGCATGTCTGACTTACAGTGAACCCATTTGAAATTTCTTGATAAAGATATTGGAAGAGTTTGCTATTTCTTTCTCCAGCTCATTTTACAATGAGGAACGGGGACAAATAGGAGTAAATGACTTACCCACAAATCCTGTGTCTCAGACCAGATTTGAAGATGGGAAGATGAGACTTCCTAACCCCTGTCCCAGCACCCTGTCCATTGTACCACCTAGCTTCCTCAAACATAGTGGGTACTTAATACATGCTCGTTGATATGAGTTTTCTGGGAAGTCAGAGACTCAGAACTCGAAGGGACCCCCATATATAAGGAAACATATTTGTCTCTGTAGTCATCTCCAGGATGGGGCAGGAAGGGAAGAAATAAAAGAAATTTACCTGCTAACTTTATTACATACTTAAAAAGTAGCAAATTGTATATAATAGATTGGCATTTTTTAATATTAGTTTACAGAAATGCTTCTTTTATTTCCTAAATACATTAAAAAACCAAAATCACTATAGTGGACCAAGATATCATGCCAATATTCAAATGTTCTTATTTATTTATTACTCAAGAAAAAGTTTTATCTTTGGATTTTTTTAATAACTTTTTTATTGATAGAATGCATGCCAGGGTAATTTTTTACAGCATTATCCCTTGCATTCACTTCTGTTCGAATTTTTCCCCTCCCTCCCTCCACCCCCTCCCCCAGATGGCAAGCAGTCCTTTACATGTTGAATGGGTTGCAGTATATCCTAGATACAATATATGTGTGCAGAACCAAACAGTTTTCTTGTTGCACAGGGAGAATTGAATTCAGAAGGTAGAAATAACCCGGGAAGAAAAACAAAAATGCAAGCAGTTTATATTCATTTCATCTTTGGATTTTTAAATAACAAAGACACCAAGGAAAAGATCAGATGCAGGATGGGCCTAGAGAGTCAAATCACTACATCCGTGCTTCTTGGCGTGAGAACAATGGTCCAGGATTTTGAGTCCTGAACTTTATGAATAGGAAGGCTCCCGCTTAGGGTCCATCGTCCCACAACTGAGAAGCGAATCTGTGGAGATGCAGTCCAGCAACTGCTCCTCTAGACGCCACACTTATTGTTTTGTAGAACTCCAAAAAGGAGGTTCCCATCACAAATTCATAGAATTTTACAAATAGAAGTGCAGTTAAAGGAGAATCATCATTATTTGCAGCTACAACCTCAGGACCACAGGATGTCTCCATCTCACCTACAGTTGAGGCCTTCAGGGTAGAACAGGAGAGCCCCTTGAGAACAGGGGATGTCTTACTTTTTCCTTGGGGTTGCCAGCCCTTAGCCTGGAGCTACCACAGTTGGCACTTGATTAAAGTTCTGTGTCCCTTCATTCCTTGTCCAGGACCAGATTCCTATGGAAGAGCTGGGAAAGGGAAAGGCTTTTTCAGCAGAATCTCTCTAAGTGGATCCCGTTACTTGCACTTAGGTCCCAAGTCTCCCTGAGGCCCCGTCACCTTCCGGGACTGAGGGAATTGGGGACATGAATTCTGTGCTTGTGCTGATGACGTCATATCTTTGGGAAAACTCTGGAAGAACATGAGGGAAGATGCGGAAAGGGACAGATCGGCCAGAAGAAAACAGCCGACGACGTTCAGGGGACGATCCTAGAGCCGGGCAGAGACTCTAGTACAGATGCGGGGCTCACACGTCCCAGTGAGGGGGACACAGGCCCGGGGGGGGGCCCTGACTTGGCTGCATCCAAAGCCCCTTTGAGGTCTCTGGTCTGTTCTCCAACCTGGAGGTAACTGCTTATAATCTGCTAAATGTGATGGTGCTTTTACCCAACCACTAGATGTCCTCATGGGAGCACGTGTGAGTGAAGAGTAATGAAGCAGAAGCACTAGAAGCAAATGTTTGTCTGAAAATGACCCAAGCTTTGCAATGACTGTTACAAGGTCTCACACACACACACCCCGAGGCTCTCCTCCCCTGCACCTCTCCATCCCTTGTCCTGGGAACAGACGCCCCCTTGTGGGACTGGTGAGCAACAAGCACATGGCTGCTTCTGGCTCTGGGGCACCTGAGGTTTGCTTACCAGGCTGGGGTGACCTGGGGGCTCGCAGCCACTAGGGGGCGCTGTGGGACTGGCTCTGGGCAGGCAGTGGGGGCAGGAGGAGGCTGGGGATCTCGGGATGAGCCCCGCTGGCCGTGTCTGTGGCTGCTCTGACCCCCTGGGATCCCTTATGAGTTACAGCTCAGCTGGGCTCCATCCCCTCCCCCGAGAGACACGCCTTCCTCATGGGACCCAGGACCCCAGATTTAGAACCCAGGGTGTTGTTAAGAAAACCCAGATTTGCATCCAGCCCCGCCCCCTCCCAGCCCCATCCCAGGCTCCCAGGGAGAGGATAAGAGGGGCCTGGCAGAGCCCGGACCCAGCTGGTTCTCTCTGGGGAGCAGAGCTCTCGGGGTCCCCTGTACCATGGCCTGGCCTCTCGTCTGCCTCCTCCTGCTCACCTGCTGCTCAGGTCAGGGCTGACCCTGCTTGTCCTGCTCCCCCCTCCCTGTCTTGGGGTCTCCTGTGAGGATCTCCAAGCACCTTCCCCCTCTTTCCTGTTCCAGGACATTAATGTCTGTCTCTGTTTCCAGGTTCCTTTTCCCAGCTTGTGCTGACTCAGTCTCCCTCCATGTCTGCGTCCCTGGGAGCTACGGCCAGACTCTCCTGCACCCTCAGCAGTCAGCACAGCAACTACTATATTCATTGGTACCAGCAGAGCCCAGGAAAGGCCCCTCGGTATGTCATGTATATCAGCGGAAGTGGAGGTATAGACAAGGGCGAGGGGATCCCCGACCGCTTCTCAGGCTCCAGCTCTGGGGCCCATCGCTACTTGTCCATCAGCAACATCCAGCCTGAGGATGAGGCCGATTACTACTGTGGGAGAGGTTATAATAATGGTTACCACAGTGCTACATTCACTGAGGAAGTGGGACAAAAACCTCCTCTGCTACTTCAGACCTGGCCAAGCTATTGACACAGCCCAGGATGCCAGGGGACCAGTGGGTCTCTCTTTGTCTCTGCTTCTTCCTCTCTCACACTTTTACTTTCTTTCTCTTTCTGACTTTGTCTCTACGTCCAAGCCTGATATTCTGCCTCTGCGGCCTCTCCCTCCACCTCTTTCCCTTTCTTCCTCTCTGGCTCTCTCTGGCTCTCTATCTCTCTGTCTCTGTCTCTCTCTGTATCTGTCTCTGTCTCTCTCTCCAGGGCATTCCATGACTCAACTGAGAAGATTCCTAGAGTATGTGACAGAAACAGGTCTTGCACCCAGGTCTTCTGACCCCAGAACCTGGATTTTACCCACATATCATTATGACACAGGGGAGAGATTTAGCTGAGCCTTCAAGTTTCAGGCTTTAACATGGAGAGGAACAGGAGGGAGCCTCTGCCATGGTTTCCCAACAACAGCTTCTTCTTGGAAAGAGAAATGAGGTTTAGTGAAGGGCCCCTAGGACAACAGCCAGTGGTCATGAGACCTCGGCCACAGATTCCTTGTAGAGCCGCAAAGACCCCAGCACTGAAGTGGGAACAGAGAGGACTCCAAGTGCTGCTGGTCCTGTGTCCAGCCTCCCTTTTCTTCTCTGACACAGCAATCAGGTGGAGCAGGTCTTGTCACCCAACACTTGGCTGTGGCCACAAGCAGCTGCCTGGCCCCTGCTTCAAGGCTGTTCCCACTAAAGCCCAGCCTCCATTCTTCTGTCAAATACATTCAGACCTGGATCTGACCTAATCACCCCCTGGTTTCCTTTATTCCATCATCTTCTCGGCTTCCCAGTTATGTCCTGGTAAATGGGCTTTCTTGGGCTTTCTCTTGAGCTTTCAAAACCATTTATGGTCAAGCCCCTTCCCATCTCTCCGGCCTTCTGGCTTCTTAAATCCTTGGGCACCTGTTACCCCACCTTCCAGGGACAATGATCTCCTCACTATTACCCAGGACACTGTCTGCCAACTCTGCCCACTGGCTCTGGCTGTGTTCCCTGCCTATCTTTCTAACCCTGCTCATCTCCAGCTTCTTTCTTCCCTCCAGTCTCAGGTAAAATCCTACCTTCTTTTGCAAAAAGTCTCTCCCAGCCCTCCTCAATCTTTGTGCTTTCTCTCTTATCTCTACTTTGTCTCTTTTATGTGCTGTTTGGCTGTGACTCTTTACATGTTGTCCCCACTTCCATATTAGCCTGCGAGTTCCTCAGGAGTGGAGGCTGCTCTTTGTAGTGGCCAGAAACTGGAACTTGAGTGGATGCCCAACAATTGGAGAATGTTGAGTAAATTGTGGTATATGAATATTATGGAATATTATATGGAATATATGACCAGCAGGAGGATTTCAGAAAGACCTGGAGAGACTGACATCAACTCATGCTGAGTGAAATGAGCAGGACCAGGAGATCATTATATACTTCAACAACAGTACTATATGATGATCAATTCTGATGGATGTGGCCATTCTCAGCAATGAGAATCAAATCAGTTCCAATGGAGCAGGAATGAATCGAACCAGCTACACCCAACGAAAGAACTCTGGGAGGTGACTATGAACCACTACATAGAATTCCCAATCCCTCCATTTTTGTCCACCTGCAATTTTGATTTCCTTCACAGATTAATAGTATACTATTTCAGAGTCCGATTCTTTTTGCACAGCAAAATAACTGTTTGGACATGTAGACATATATTGTATTTAACTTATACTTTAACATATTTAACATATTTTGGTCAACCTACCATCTGGGGGAGAGATGGGGAGAAGGAGAGGAAAAGTTGGAACAGAAGGTTTTGCAAGGGTCAGTGCTGAAAAATTACCCATGCATAGATCTTGTAAATAAAAAGCTATAATAAATAATAATAATAATAATAAAGAGTGGAGGCTGTTTTTGCCTCTTTTGTATATCTATAGAACTTGCAACACAATGAGTGATTAAGAAATGTTTGTTGCATTAATTAATTTGTGGGGTTTATGGAATCATACATGTGGAGTTGGTGCCCTCTCTCAGGTCACATGATACATTTTCATACCTTGAGAATGCAACAAAGAAACCAGGGAGACAGAAGCAACATTGTAGCTGCCCCGACACTGAGCAATCCCAGTTTAAAAACATTTTGAAGTAATAAAGCTTTATATGCATCTCCATGTTTGTAGATCTTTCTGAACATCTGTTGTTCCTCCATAAATTTTGGTCATTTGCCCTTTGACAATTATGATCCCAAAAGACCCGAAAGCCCTCCCTCAAATCTGAAACATCAGGCCAGAAGTCAACTAAAGCCCAACAAGCGGGCAGAGGCCACAGCCAACCTCAGCCCCTGCTTCTAACTCCTCTGGCTTTCTAGTCACGTGGCCATGTTTGTTCAGAGTCCTTTCCAAAGGGCTAGGTCTCCATTTGTGTCAAAAGAAATTCTGGCAATGAAGAGTCAAGTCCTTTCATGGAAGAGAACCTTGCTCCTAGAAGCTTTATGCAGTCATGGTTAGAGCACTGGACTAGGAGTCAAGAAAGCTTGATCTCAAAACCAGACTCAGGCAGTTAATAGTATAACTCTGGCTAAGTAAAATAACCTTCCTCAGTATTCTCTTCATAGTCAATAAAGCAGGATTTTCGGGGACCCATCCCTAATGTTCACATGGACTCTTGGTGTCTGGCTGGGGCTCTTGTTCTGCTCAGTCACAGTCAGATACATTACAAGTGTGCTCTCACATAGGCAGGCAATTAAATCTTTGCCAAGAATGAAGGCCAACAAGCAATCCAACTAGAACAGGAACAAAACTGACCTTTACCTCCTAGGGTTATTTTGCCAATAAAATGAGATAATACTAAGAGCTTTGCACACCCCAAATCTTTGTATCTATATCTATTTATACACACATACATACATATATAATTTATTATCCTAAGTAATTTTTGCTATGATGGTGATCCTACTTTCAAGTTTATCCCCAATTGATTCTCTCTGTTCTCTCTCTCCCTCCTTTCCTCCTTCTCTCCTACTCTCTCTCTCTCTCTTCTCTCTCTCTCTCTCTCTCTCTCTTTCTCTCCCCCCACCTTCCCCCTTTTTCCATCTCTCTGTGTCTTCCTCTCTCTCTCACACATACACACACATATACACATCAATACACACATTCCCTCCCTGTGAAAAAAATGTGTGCTACTCTTTTTTTTTTTTACACCATTAGTGGGCTTGGTGTAGACTCTCTATTTTACATAGTAAATTGTGGAAATATCTCATCAGCTCCAAGGGACTAGATGATCATCACCTCTGTACAAATGATGCTTAGATCTCTCCCTCCTCACCTTGCCCTTTTGAGTCAAAATCTAACTTTAGATCCTCTTCCTGCTGCTTCCAGCCAACTTTTAGACACCATAAGTTCTTAGTCTCTCCTTTCTTGACAAAAACAAGACTGGTGTGTGTGTGAATATAAGGCAAAGTCTATGGGTTATTCTCTGAGACTGGGATACTTCCTGACAATAACCTGGATCACTTTACCCTACCGGGGCTTGAAACCATAGCTTCTGATCGAGCCACTGTGTTCAGAAGTATTTTGGCTTGCATCTCTAAAGGGAACACAGACACTGGGGAGCCGGCAGAGACTTTTGGCAAAGGAGGATTTGGTTTGGAGGTGTGTGTGTGTGTGTCCACGTGTTCTTATAGTAATGATACAAATTGAGTTTTAACCATTGTAATTGAGTTTAACAGGAGAGTAGACAGAGCAGGAAGACTTTGGGAGGAACAGAGTTAGGAACTGCAAGTGCAATGGTCACTTGTGACTGGATATCTGTGTATTTCATGATCTTCTCCTCACCAACATTGTCTTCATTTTATCTTAAGATAAGAAGACATAATGGATGTGCCTCATAAGAAACATTCACATTTAAGAGACTTTGAGATTGTAAGGAGAAGAGACAGACAGGTTATGAGACTGATAAAGGCCATGTGTAGCAAAGGTTGCTGGACTGATCACAGACTTAAGATTTCCAAACTGAACATTTGCCATCAGCAAAACAATAACCTGGAGGCAAGACAACCAGAGCAAGACTTAATGTCAACTTATTAGAGCACTTCTGCAAGCATGAACAGTTCATTGCTAACTTGGAGACAAAGCTGAGCCCACACAGTACAGTGGAGCAGAAAAGCAGTGGGCAGCTCTCAGAGACTGTGCAACACTGCATTTCATCCCCAGGATCAAAACACTCACAAACATCCAGATTGGTTTGGCAACAAACAATGGAGAAATATAGAAGCTGGTAAGGAAGAAATGAAAAATCTATGGCGTTTACCAGCTGGATAATTCATCTGTCACTAAGAAGTCATTATTTAACTCCTTTAAGAGTAAAGTACAAGTGAAGTTTGTAGACATGCAGAACTCTCGAATCAGTAAGAAGACAAGTCCAACTCAATTTTATATTGATAGTAACAATCCAAAGTGTTTTTATGGTGCCTTGAAAACTTATGGGACAAAGCCCGTTGGTGCCTCTGAAGAATTTAATGCCACTGGAGCCATCTAGATTAGTTTTAAGGACATAAAAAGAAAGAGATAGACTGAACATAAGGTTTCAAGAGATCACTATCAATCAATTCTCAAGACATTGAATATGTACAAATTCTGAATAAATTCCTCTCTACCTGATTTTCCTTTTAAAGAACACATTCCGAATGCCACTAGGGTCCTCTCATGTGGCATGGCACCTGGCGCTGACTTCCAGCTGAGATTTACAAGGCAGGGAGTACACTACTCATACAAAAGTTGACTGAAACTTTTTGGGTTATTTAGTAAGAGGAGATTCTCCTCCAGGAGTTCAAGGAAACCTTCATTTGCTGTCTCTATCAAAGAAAAAGAAATCTTTTGTCCTATGGCAATCACAGAGGACTCTCTCTCTGTAATTACTGCCAAAATTCTTGTCAGAATCCTCTTTCATGGGCTGATCCTTCACCTGAAAGATGCTCATCTAAGAGCCAGTGTAGTTTCAGAAAGGCTGGAGGGGAGGTTTGTGAAGTGTTTGCTGAAATACAGATTGGATCTGTTCCTGCAGGTCCTGTAGTCACAATTTTGGAAGACTCAGAAAAAACGTTCTTTCACCCATAAACTTCAGCTCTCTAAAATAGATCCCACCACAAAGTGATGTAATTTTATCAGTATAAGTGTCATTAAGAGGCAGGACCATCTGTATTGCTGCTGTACCCTAAGGATCATAGGATCTTTTCATTTGACCTGTAGCTGAAATGTTCCAGGACAACTGGAACTCTTTAAGAACAGGAACGAACTTTCTTCATTTTCCATTTGCAGTTCCAGTCCTTACCATGGTGTTGCCACAATGAACACATAATAGTGCAGCTGCGCCCTCGCAGCTCTCCCCAAGAGCAGCTGCTTTGTCGAAGGTGACCCCTGGACACTTGCCAGGACTCACGAAGCCGTGACCACGGACACATTCTAGGGGAAGCAGAAAAGCTAGAGAGGAAG
The DNA here is from genome assembly GCF_016432865.1 of Antechinus flavipes. Classification (NCBI taxonomy): domain Eukaryota; kingdom Metazoa; phylum Chordata; class Mammalia; order Dasyuromorphia; family Dasyuridae; genus Antechinus; species Antechinus flavipes. Next base: position 722,713,266 of record NC_067398.1, read on the forward strand.
TAGGGAACCCGTAAGAGAGGTCAGCTGCTGACAGGCTCCAGCCAAGAGCCGCTCACTTTTGTTAGCCAGCCCTCACATCTCCAATGGGTCATGACCAGCTTCGCCTGAGGTCATCCTGAATCCTCCAGACTGGCAATTCTGCCCCAAATCTTGCTAATTAGGGCAGATCTCACCCAGCTCTGCCAGTCAGGCAGAGACTACAACACACACCCCTCTAATTTATACTGCCCTGGCGTTCTAGGCTCTTGGCTCAATCTACTCAGTGGCCAATGGGATCAGGTCAGCTCCAGCCCCACAATAAATTATTACAATAATGTCCACTCAGGGTAAAGTGCCCTGAGACAACTAAGGGCCCCATAGAGACATAGAGGGTATTGGAGCCGGTGTCAGAAAGAATTGGCTCCAAATTTGTTCTCAGATAATTATGAATTCTTTGAAATTAGGTAGGTCAATTAATCTTTCTCTGTCTCAGTTTCTCCATTTGTTAAAAAGGCATAATGAGAGATCCTGCTTTCAAATGATAAATGTTAAGGATAAAATGAAACAGTATTTGTGAAGTTCCTTCCAAACCATCAAGCTCTCTTTTAATGTCATTATTATTACTTTTATTATTAATTATTTTTATCAGTTATTATTATTATAAATATGAAGATTATGAAGTACAGCCCCTACATCCCACCACTTTCAGCCACAGTTAGTTCCCCTAGCACACAACTGCAACATGGTGGCATTGTCTGGGTCCTCACACCAAAAACAATACATCTCTAAACTTCTTTAACCATAAACTAATGGGCACAAGTAGCTCAAAAATGGGCACTTATTCAAGTGGCAAATCAGTGCAACATTAAAGAAGCAACATTCAAAAAGACTCTCCCACAAATGTGCTAAATAGAATACTAGAAAAGTTAGGTATGACAGATCTTTGGAGAAAACTGAATGGACACAGAAAGAAGTATACTTTCTTCTTGGCAGTTCATGGAACCTATACAAAAACTGACCATATATTAGGACATAAAGACCTCAAAATAAAATACAAGAGGGCAGAAATAATAAATGCATTTTTCCAGACCATGATGCAATAAAAATTACATTGAATAAAAAGCCAGGAGAAAATAGACCAAAAGTCAATAGAAACTAAATAATCTCATCCTAAAGAATGCATGGGTGAAACAGCAATTCATAGACACAATTAATAATTTCATCCAAGAGAATGACAATAATGAGACAACAAATCAATATTTGTGGGATGCAGCCAAAACAGTTATTAGGGGAAATTTTATATGTCTAGATGCTTACTTGCATAAAAGAGAGAAAGAGATCAATGAATTGGGCTTGCAACTAAAAAAGCTAGAAAAAGAACAAATTAAAAACCCCCAATCAAATTCCAAACTTGAAATTCTAAAAATAAAATTAGAGATTAATAAAACTGAAAGCTAAAAATCTATTAAATTAATAAATAAAACTAAGAGTTGACTTTATGGGGAAAAACCCAACAAAATAGATAAACCTTTAGTTAATTTGATTAGAAAGAGGAAAGATAAAAAGCAAATTGTTAGTCTCAAAAATGAAAAGGGAGAACTTTCTACCTATGAAGAGGACATTGGAGCAAAAATTAGAAGTTATTTTCCCAACTTTATGCCAATAAATTTGATAACCTAAGTGAAATGGAGAAATACATACAAAAAATGTAGATTGCAATCGTCAATGCTGAAAAATTACCCATGCATATATCTTGTAAATAAAAAACTATAATAAAAAAAGAAAAAAAAAACATTGCCCTGCATGTAGCAGAACATGCGAAAATTCAAAATAAATTGATTATTTTTACTTACTTAAGTAATAATTATTTAAGTAGTAAATTACTTCAATAGTCCCACTTTAGAAAAAGAAATAAAACAAGCTATTAATCAACTCCATAAGAAAAAATCTCCAGGGCCAGATGGATTTACATGTGAATTCTACCAAACATTTAAAGAACAATTAACTCCAATACTATATAAACTATTTGAAAAGCTAGGGAAAGAAAAAACTCCTATCAAAATTCTTTTATGACATAGATATGGTACTGATACTTAAGCAAGGTAGGATGAAAACAGAGAAAGAAAATTATAAACCAATTTCCATAATGAATATTGATGCAAAATTCTGAAATAAAATATTAGCCATGAGATTACAGAACATTATCCCCAGGATAATAATAAAATCCCCAGGAATCAACTAGAAAACTATTAGAAATAATCTACTACTTTAGCAAAGTTGCAGGATACAAAATAAATCCCCATAAATCATCAGCATTTTTATACATCACTAAAAAAATCCAACACCAAGAGATACAAAGAGAAATTTCATTTAAAATAACTGTTAATAGTAAAAATTATTTGGGAATATATCTTCCAAGGGAAAGTGAGGAATTATATTAGCAAAATTACAAAACACTTTCCACACAAATAAAGTCACATCGAAACAACTAGAAAATATCAAATGCTCTTGGATAGGTCAAGCAAATATAATAAAGATGACAAAACTACCTAAATTAATCTATTTATTTAATTCTATACCAATCAAAAATCCCAAGAAACTATTTTACTGACCAAGAAAAAAATAATAACAAAATTCATCTGGAAGAACAAAAGGTCAAGAATTTCAAGGGAATTAATGAAAAAAAAAAAAAAAAAAAGGCAAGGCAAATGAAGATGGCCTAGCTGTACCTGATCTAAAACTATATTGTTAAGCAGCAGTCACCAAAACCATTTGGTATTGGCTAAGAAATAGATTGGTTGATCAGTGGAATAGGTTAGGACCACAGAACAAAATAGGCAATGACTACAGCAATCTAGTGTTTGACAAATCCAAAGACCTCAACTTTGGAGATAAGAACTCAGTATTTGACAAAAACTGCTGGGAAAACTGGAAACTAATATGGCAGAAACTAGGCTTTGATCCACACCTAACACTGTATATCAAGATAAAATCGAAATGGGTTCATGATCTAAACATAAAGAATGATATTATAAGCAAATTAGAAGAACATAGACTAGTTTACCTTTCAGATCTGTGGAGGAGGAAGGAATTTTTTTTTCTTAAAATGAAAATTTATTATACTATATTTTGAATGTTCTTATGTTCTGCTACATATAGGGCAATGTTTTTTTTTTCTTTTTATTATAGCTTTTTATTTACAAGATATATGCATGGGTAATTTTTCAGCATTGACAATTGCAAGACCCTTTGTTCTAATTTTTCCCTTCCTTCCCCCCACTTTCTCCCCCAGATGTCAGGTTGACCAATACATGTTAAACATGTTAAAGCATAAATTAAATATAATATATGTACACATGTCCATATAGTTATTTTGCTGGACCAAAAGAATCAGACTTTAAAATAGTGTACAATTAACCTGAGAAGGAAATAAAAAATGCAGGCAGACAAAAATAGAGGGATTGGGAATTCTATGTAGTGGTTCATAATGATCTCCCAGAGTTCTTTCTCTGGGTGTAATTAGTTCAATTCATTACTGCTCTATTGGAACTGATTTGGTTCATCTCATCTCTGAGGAGAGCCACGTCCATCAGAATTGATCATATTAGTATTGTTGTTGAAGTATACAATGATCCCCTGGTCCTGCTCATTTCACTCAGCATCAATTCATGTAAGTCTCTCCAGGCCTTTGTGAAATTATCCTGCTGGTCATTTCTTACAGAACAATAATAATCCATAACATTCATATATCACAATTTATTCAGCCATTCTCCAATTGATGGGCATCCACTCTGTTTCCAGTTCTGGCCACTACAAAGAGGGCTGCCACAAACATTCTTGCACATACAGGTCCTTTCCCTTCTTTAAAACCTCTTTGGGATATAAGCCCAGTATAATACTGCTGGATCAAAAATGCACAGTTTGATGACTAGTTGAGCATAGTTCCAAATCGTTCTCCAGAATGGATGGATGTAGTTACAATTCCACCAACTATGCATCATTGTCCCAGTTATCCCACATCCCCTCCAACATTCCGCATTAACTTTCCCTGTCATTCTAGCCCATCTGACAGATCTGTAGTGGTATCTCAGAGTTGTCTTAATTTGCATTTCTCTGAATAATAATGACTTGGAACATCTTTTCATATGGCTAGGAATAGTTTCAATTTCTTCATCTGAGAATTGTCTGTTCATATCCTTTGATCATTTATCAATTGGAAAATGACTTGATTTCTTATAAATTAGAGTCAATTCTCTATATATTTTGGAAATGAGCCCTTTATCAGAACCTTTGACTGTAAAAATGTTTTCCCAGTTTATTGCTTCCCTTCTAATCTTGTCTGCATTAGTTTTGTTTGTACAAAAACTTTTCAATTTGATAATCAAATTTTTCTATTTTATGACTAGATTTTTTTTGTCATAAATTTGGAGGAAGGAATTTGTGATAAAAGAAGAAGTAGAGATTTTTATTGATCATAAAATAGATAATTTTTTATTACATTAAGTTAAAACAGTTTGCATAAACAAAACTAATGCAGACCAGATTAGAAGGGAACCAATAAACTGGAAAAAACATTTTCATATTCAAAGATTCTGATAAAGGCCTCATTTCTATAATATGTAGATAATTGACTCAGATATATAAGAATTCAAACCATTTTCCAATTGATAAATGGTCAAAGTGTGTGTGTGTGTGTGTGTGTGTGTGTGTAGTTGAACAACTTCCAGCAGCTGTATGTAGTAAAGATAAGGTGAAGAACTTCCAAAGACGTTTAAATTCCTCTTCTATGTTTGAGTTTCTCTAGATCTCTGTGACCTAAGTATGTTGAGTAATAGCCAATATGTACTTAGATTTTAGATATATGTATTTAACCTAGAAGGATGACATTTATCTCTGTTCAAGTTATGAATGTTTAGTCAACTAGTTGCCTGATGTATGGTTCCTCCCGGAACTGGGAATCTGCTGTTTTTGGCACAAATAACATCCAACTAAAGGGTGGGGGGAGGCACCTATCTCTTAATGTTCTCCAACTCATGATGTAATCCTTTGTAACTAAAACCTATAAAAACTGTATACCTTATCCCCTTCTTTAGCCCTTCTACCATGAGCTCTCTCTCTCTTTCCCTCCTTGCGGAGGAATTGCTCATTCTCATGAGAAATTAAATAAACAACTTTTCTGCTTTTTACTTTGAAAGGTCTCTCAGTCATCATTTCTAGATAGGCTTTTCTATCCCTCACAAAAGGATATAAACAGACAGTTTTCAGATGAAGAAACTGTAACTATTTCTAGTCAGATGAAAAGGTGCTCTAAATCACTATTGATCAGAGAAATGCAAATTAAGACAACTCTCAGATATCACTTCACTCCTCTCATATTGGCTCCAATGACAGGAAAAGATAATGAAGAATGTTGAAGGGGATGTGGGAAAACTGGAACACTAATACATTGTTGGTGGAACTTGAATGGATCCAGCTATTCTGGAGAGCAATTTGGAACTATGCTCAAAAAGTTATCAGACTCTGCATATCCTTTGACCCAGCAGTGTTTCTACTGGGCTTGTATCCCAAAGGGATCTTAAAAGAAAGAAAGGGACCCACATGTGCAAAAGTGCTTGTGGCAGCCCTTTTTGTAGTGGCAAGAAACTGGAAACTCAATGGATGCCCCTCTTTTGAAGAATGGCTAAATAAATTATGGTATATTAATGTTATGGAATATTTTGTACTGTAAGAAATGACCAGCAGGATGATTCCAGAAAGGCCTGGAGAGACTTATAAGAACTAATGATAAGTGAAAGGAATTGAACCAGGAGATCACTATACATGGCAAAAACAAGATTATATGATGATCAATTTTGATGGATGTGGCTCTCTTCAACAATGAGATGATTCAAACCAGTTCCACCAGTTCAGTGATGAAGTGAAGAAGAGAGCCATCTACACCCCGAGAGAGGATTGTGGGAACTGAATGGCATTCACAACATATTATTTTCACTCTTTTTGATGTTGTTTGATTGCATTTTATTTTGCTTCTCTTTTTTTACTGGTTTGATTTGATTTTTCTTGTGCAGCACAATTGTAATGATCGCGTATTTAAAATCAGCCGGAGTCAGGAACTCAGGTTAAGGGAAAAACCTTCAGTCTTTATTGAAGTGAAGAGGTGAAAAAAGATTGCGATAGCAATATGGGCAAGAAGGATTGCCATAGCAATATGGGCAGCTGCGACAGGAAGCTAGCTAGCAGAACAAGTGAGGGCTGAGCTCTCCTCCCCTTCCTTTTTCACTCCCCTGCCTCCACCCACCAGAATCATCATTTCCTATACAACACATCTGGATTTGCACAAAGAGTAGGCAGGGGCCATTCTTTCTCCAAGCTTATATCTTAATAGAGTATGGTCCAATTACTATTTAGCCTCATGTGCTTGGGACCTCAGTGCATCAACTCAAGCCTCAGCCCATTACACACAATAATTGTATAAATATGTATGCATATATTGGATTTAATATATATTTCTATCATGTTTAACATATATTGGACTACTAAGATGTAGGGGACGGTGTGAGGGAAGAGGGAGGAAATTGGAACACAAGGTTTTGCAAGGGCTAATGTTGAAGAATTGTCCAGGCATATGTTTTGAAAAATAAAATGCTTTAATGAAAAATACAAAAAATAAAATAAAACATTAAATAATCTTCAAAAAAATTGATTCTAATGGAGCCAAATTAATTAGTGATAAGGACATGATACTGAACATACTGTTGTCATTACACATTTTCAAGCAATCCTGAAGCCACTGACAATGTATACATGTTGAAATTAATCTCTATCTGACTTTGCTGTTTGAAAAGACATTTTGAATGCCATTAAGGTCCTCTTGCCTGACATAGCACATGGTGCTGACTCTATTCCAGATGATGTTTACAAGGGGTACACTACAAATACAAAATCAGAATGAAACTTTTGGGTTATATAGCAAGAGAAGATTAACCTCCAGGAGTTCAACGAAGCCTCCATTTTCATCTCTATCAAAGAAAAAGAAATCGTTTGCCCTGTGGCAATCACAAAGGAGTGTCTTAGTCAATACTGCCAAGGTTCTTGCCAGAACTTCCTTAATAGGCTGAACCTTCAGCTGGGCAATTTATTCAAGAGCCAGTGTGGCTTCAGAAAGTCTGGAGGAAGGTCGATAAGGTGCTTGCTGAAATATGGACTGGCACCAGCTCTTGCAGGTCCTGCAATCACAGTTTTGGAAGACGCAGCAAAAAAAGGTTCTTTCATCCACAGACTTCAGGTCTCTCAAGTGGTTGCCATTACAAAGTGATGTAATTTTATCAGTATAAGTGCAGTGAAAGAAGCTGGACCATCTGCTTTGCTGCTGCACCCTAAGGACCACAGGACCTTCACATTTGACTTAAATCTGAAATCTTGCAATCCTAGGATCTGGGGATCTCTCCCTCAGATCGACAGCTGAGATCCTATAGGATAGAACAGGGCAGCTCCTTGAGAATGGGGGCTGTCTTGATTTTTCATTAGGATTGCTGGCCCTTAGCATGGAGGTACCACAGTAAGCACTGAAGTAATGTAATTGGACACAGGAACCCTGTTTGTGCTGATGACATCCTATCTTTGGGAAAAGTCTGAAAGAACATGAGGAAGGATACTGGAAGTGTTGGATCGGCCTGAAGAAAACAGCCAAAGGCTTTCAGGGGCCGATCTTAGAGCTGGGCAGAGACTCTAGTACAGATGTGGGGCTCACACATCCCAGTGAGCGGGGATACAGACTCGGAGGAGGCAGAAGGGCCCGGACTCGGCCACATTCAAAGCCCCTTCAAGGCCTCAGGTCTGTTCTCCAACCTGCGGGTCACTACTTATAATGTGTTAAAAGTGATGATGCTTTACCAGACCGCTAGGTGTCCTCACGGGAGCACGTGTGACTGGAGAGTAATGAAGAAAAGACCAGGAAGCACAACTTTGTCTGAAAATGACCCAGGATTTACAGTGACTGTTACAATCTCACACACACACACTCACACACACACACACTCACACATATACTCAAACACTCACACACACACTCACACACACACACTCATACACACACTCATACAAACACTCCCACTCCCACACACACTCACACACACACACACTCACACATATACTCAAACACTCACACACACACTCTCACACACACACTCACACACACACACTCATACACACACTCATACAAACACTCCCACTCCCACACACACTCATACACACACACTCATACACACACTCACACTCACTCACACACACACTCCCCCCACACACACATACACACACTCACACACACTCCCACTCCCACACACACTCATACACACACACTCACACACACACACTCACACACACACACTCACACACTCCCACACACACATACACACACTCACACACACTCCCACTCCCACACACACACTCATACACACATACACTCAAACACTCACACACACACACTCACACACACACTCACACTCACACACACTCTCACAGACACACGCACACACACAAACACTCACACACAGAGACACACACACACACTCACACACACTCACACACACACACACACACTCACACACACACACGTACACACACACACGTACACACTCGCACACACGGCTCTCCCCCTGCCCCTCTCCCTCCCTTGTCCTGTGCACAGATTCCGGCCTGGGGCCCGGGGAGTACGAGCAGGGTCAGCTTCTGGCTGTGGGGCCCTGAGGTTTGCTTACAAGACGGGGATTAATTGCGGGCCTGCAGCCACTAGATGGTGCTGTGGGACTGACTTAGGGCAGACAAAGGGAGCAGGAGGGGGCTGGGGGTCTCAGGGGGGATGAGCCCAGCTGGCTGAGGCTGCTCTGAACCCTGGGATCCCTCATGGGTGACGTCTCAGCTGGGCTGGTGCAAGGGCTTCAAAAGCTGCATCCCCTCCCCCTGAAATACAGGACTTCCCCACGGGACAAAAGATTTAGGGCCAGGGCTGCTTCAGAAGGCCCAGATTTGCATCCAGCCCCCGCCCCCTCCCAGCCCCATCCCGGGCTCCCAGGGAGAGGATAAGAGGGGCTTGGCAGAGCCCGGACCCAGCTGGTTCTCTCTGGGGAGCAGAGCTCTCGGGGTCCCCTGCACCATGGCCTGGCCTCTCGTCTGCCTCCTGCTGCTCACCTGCTGCTCAGGTCAGGGCTGACCCTGCTTGTCCTGCTCCCTCCCCCCTGTCCCGGGGTCCCCTGTGAGGGTCTCCCAGCACCTCCCCCCTCCCTCCTGTGCTGGGACATTAATGTCTGTCTGTGTTTCCAGGTTCCTTCTCCCAGCCTGTGCTGACTCAGGCTCCCTCCATGTCTGTGTCCCTGGGAGCCACGGCCAGACTCTCCTGCACCCTGGACAGTCAGCACAGCTATTATGAAATTGAATGGTACCAACAGAGCCCGGGAAAGGCCCCTCGGTACCTCATGTATGTCGACAGCGATGGAAGTGCAGGCAAGGGCGAGGGAGTCCCCGACCGCTTCTCAGGCTCCAGCTCTGGGGCCAATCGCTACTTGTCCATCAGCAACATCCAGCCTGAGGACGAGGCCGATTACTACTGTGGGGCAGCTGATAGTGATGGTTCACACAGTGCTACATTCAGTGAGGAAGTGGGACAAAAACCTCCCTGCCAGCCCCAACCTGGCCCAGGATGCTGACTCAGCCCAAGCTGCCAGGGGACCAGAACGTCCCTCCTTCTCTCTGCCTTATTTTTTTCTTTCTTCCTCTTTCTGCCTCTGTCTCTATATCTATGGCTGATATTCTGCCTGTCTCTCTGTCTCTGTCTCTGTCTCTGTCTCTGTCTCTGTCTCTGTCTCTGTCTCTGTCTCTCTCTCTCTCTGCCAATGAATTGTGCTTGCAAGTAAAAAGCTAGAAAAAGAACAAATGAAAAGCCCTAATTAAATACCAAATCAGAAATTCTGAAAAAAGAAGAGGAAAACAATTGAATTAATTAATAAATAAAACAGAGTTTGTTTTGTGAACAAAAAAAAAACCTATAGTTAATATGATCAGAAAAAGCAAAGAAGAAAATCAAATTGTTAGTCTCAAAAATGAAAAGGGAGAACTTTCCACCTATGAAGAGGAAATTAGAGCAATAATTAGGAGTTATTTTACCTAAATATGTCAATAAACACGATAATCTAAGTGAAATGGGAGAATATCTATAAAATATAGACTGCCCATAGTAAGAGAAGAGGAAATAAATTACTTAAATAGCCCCATTATAGAAAAATAACAAGAACAAGCCAACTTCCCAAAAAAAATCTCCAGTCCCAGATGGATTTACATGTGATTCTCCCAAACATTTAAAGAACAATTAATTCCAATGCTATATAAACTATTTTTTTAAAAAACAGGGAAAGAAGGACTCCTATCAAATTCCTTTTATAACACATATATAGTGCTGATACATTGTCTAAGAGACAGAGGTGGGACACAGACAAAGTTAAGAAAGCACAAAATCGGACATAGATTTGCACCTAGACCCCTCACCTCCCAGACACTATCACAGGGTTTCAGCGAAAGGATAAGAGGGGCCTAGAAAAGCTCAGTCCTCACTGTGTGCTCTTTGGAGAGCAGAGTTCTTAGGACTCCCTGCCCCACAACCTGGTCTCTTGTCTGCCTCCTACTACTCACTGCTGCTCAGATCAGGACTAGTCAGAAGAACCCTTTCTTTGCTTCCATTTTCCTTCCTTCCTCTGAGGATCTCAAAGCAGCTTCCAAAAGTCTTTTATATCAGAGTCTTTAATGACTTTCCTTTCTCTAGGTTCTCTCTTCCAGACTGTACTGACTCAGTCTCCTCAGTCTCTTAATCTCTTGAAACCACAGCAGGTGAGTACACATATTGCAGTGTTGGTTGATACCAGCAGGATCCAGGAAAGGATCCTCATTATATAATGACAAAAGGGATGGAAATGAAGTCAGACAAGGGTGATAGGATCTCATGACTTCTCTAGCTCTAGATACTGGCTTAATGGATATTTATTCCTCTGCAACATCCAGCCTGAAGATGAAGATGATTCCTGACCCTTTTCTCCTCTGTCACAGCCCCCACCATGGCGCAGGTTCTTTTCACCTTCTAAGTTGTTGAAAAAGAAGATGTCCTTTGGGCTCAAACAATCTGCAGACGACTGCAGGCATGAATTTAAAAGGTGTTTGTTTCTTGGAAGGGAAATTATAGCAAATCTAGACAGTGTACTAAAAAGCGGGGTCTTCACTTTGCAAAGAAAGCGCCGTATCACCAAAGCTATGGTTTTTCCAACACTAATGTATAACTTTGAGTATAAATGTCTCCCCCACATCTCTTTCATGCTCATGGTTTCTGTCTGGGATCGGCTCTATTTTATTTCTTTATGTTCCGCTTGAACACAGCTGTTTGCATATTGCCCCACTGACCTTATGGTATGAAATCTTTTAGATGGGGCTGTTTGTGTCTTTCTCCATGAACCTGGAACATATTTCTGTTATTCTTAAGTCACTTCGCCAGTCATGTCTGACTCACAGTGAACCCATTTGAAATTTCTTGATAAAGATATTGGAAGAGTTTGCTATTTCCTTCTCCAGCTCATTTTACAATGAGGAACTGGGACAAATAGGAGTAAATGACTTACCCACAAATCCTGTGTCCCAGGTCAGACTTGAAGTGAGGAAGATGAGACTTCCTAAACCCTGTCCCAGCATCCTGTCCATTGTACCACCTAGCTGCCTCAAACATAGTAGGTACTTAATACATGCTCGTTGATAAGAGTTTTTTAGGGAGTCAGAGACTCAGAACTCGAAGAGACCCCATATATAAGGAAATGTATTTGTCTCTGGTAGTCATCTCCAGGATGGGGCAGGAAGGGAAGAAATAAAAGAAATTTACCTGCTAACTTTATTATATAGTTAAAAGGTAGCAAATTGTATATAATAGATTGGCATCTTTTTATATTAGTTTACAGAAATGCTTCTTTTATTTCCTAAATGAAAATAAAATACATTAAAAAACCTAAATCACTATAGTGGACCAAGATATCATGCCAATGTTCAAATGTTCTTATTTATTTATTACTCAAGAAAAAGTTTTATCTTTGGATTTTTAAATAGCAAAGACACCAAGGAAAAGATCAGATGCAGGATGGGCTTAGAGTCAAATCACTACATCCATGCTCATTGTCATGAGGACAATGGTCCAGCATTTTGAGTCCTGAACTTCATGAATAGGAAAGCTCCCAGCTTAGGGTCCATCGTCCCACAACTGAGAAGTGAACCTGTGGAGATGCAGTCCAGCAACTGCTCCTGTAGCCTCTATACTTATTGTTTTGTAAAACTCCAAAAAGGAGGTTCCCATCACAAATTCATAGAATTTTACGAATATAAGTGCAGTGAAAGGAGAAGCATCGTTATTTGCAGCTGCAACCTCAGGACCACGGGACCTCTCTATCTCACCTACAGTTGAGGCCTTCAGGGTAGAACAGGAGAGCCCCTTGAGAACAGGGGATGTCTTACTTTTTCCTTGGGGTTGCCAGCCCTTAGCCTGGAGCTACCACAGTTGGCACTTGATTAAAGTTCTGTGTCCCTTCATTCCTTGTCCAGGACCAGATTCCTATGGAAGACCTGGGAAAGGGAAAGGCTCTTCAGCAGAATCTCTCTAAGTGGATCCCGTTACTTGCACTTAGGTCCCAAGTCTCCCTGAGGCCCCGTCACCTTCCGGGACTGAGGGAACTGGGGACATGAACTCTGTGCTTGTGCTGTTGACGTCATATCTTTGGGAAAACTCTGGAAGAACATGAGGGAAGATGCGGAAAGGGCCGGATCGGCCAGAAGAAAACAGCCGACGACGTTCAGGGGACGATCCTAGAGCCGGGCAGAGACTCTAGTGCAGACGCGGGGCTCACACGTCCCAGTGAGGGGGACACAGGCCCGGGGGGAGGGGGAGAGGGGCCCTGACTTGGCTGCATCCAAAGCCTCTCTGAGGTCTCAGGTTGTCCTCCCCTGCATCTCTCCATCCCTTGTCCTGGGAACAGACGCCCCCTTGTGGGACTGGTGAGCAACAAGCACATGGCTACTTCTGGCTCTGGGGCACCTGAGGTTTACTTACCAGGCTGGGGACCTGGGGGCTCGCAGCCACTAGTGGGCGCTGTGAGACTGGCTCTGGACAGGCAATGGGGGCAGGAGGAGGCTGGGGATCTCAGGAGGAGCCCCGCTGGCTGTGTCTGTGGCTGCTCTGACCCCCTGGGATCCCTTATGAGTTACAGCTCAGCTGGGCTCCATCCCCTCCCCCGAGAGACACGCCTTCCTCATGGGACCCAGGACCCCAGATTTAAAACTGAGTCTAGTTAAGAAAACCCAGATTTGCATCCAGCCCCCGCCCCCTCCCAGCCCCATCCCAGGCTCCCAGGGAGAGGATAAGAGGGGCCTGGCAGAGCCCGGACCCAGCTGGTTCTCTCTGGGGAGCAGAGCTCTTGGGGTCCCCTGCACCATGGCCTGGCCTCTCGTCTGCCTCCTGCTGCTCACCTGCTGCTCAGGTCAGGGCTGACCCTGCTTGTCCTGCTCCCTCCTCCCTGTCCCGGGGTCCCCTGTGAGGGTCTCCCAGCACCTCCCCCCTCCCCCCTGTGCTGGGACATTAATGTCTGTCTGTGCTTCCAGGTTCCTTCTCCCAGTCTGTGCTGACTCAGGCTCCCTCCATGTCTGTGTCCCTGGGAGCCACGGCCAGACTCTCCTGCACCCTCAGCAGTCAGCACAGTGACTACTATATTGGTTGGCACCAGCAGAGCCCGGGAAAGGCCCCTCAGTACCTCATGTATGTGGACAGTGATGGAAGTGTGAGCAAGGGTGAGGGGATCCCCGACCGCTTCTCGGGCTCCGGCTCTGGGACCGATCGCTACTTGTCCATCAGCAGCCTCCAACCTGAAGATGAAGGCGATTATTACTGTGGGACACTTTATGGTAGTGGTGGTAGCTATGGTTACCACAGTGCTACATTCAGTGAGGAATGCGACAAAAAACCCCCCTGCCAGCCCGGACCTGGCCCATGCTGCTGACTCAGCCCAGGCTGCCAGGGGACCAGAAGGTCTCTTTCTCTCTGCTTCTTCCTCTTTCACTTTTTCTTTCTTCCTTTTTCTGACTCTGCCTCTTTGTGCCTGATATTCTTCCTGTCTGTCTGTCTCCTCTCTCTGCCTCCCTTGTTCTCCAGCTGGGTGAGATCAGAGTACATGAGAGGAATAGGTCTTGCACCCAGATCTTCTGACCCCACAAGCTGGATTTTACCCATGTCTCATCGGGACTCAGGGCAGAGATTTAGCTGCGCCTTCAGGCTTCAGGCTTCAGGCTTTGACATGGAGAGAAATAGGAGGGAGCCTCTGCCATGGTTTCCCCACAACAGCTTCTTCTTGGAAAGAGAAATAAGGTTTCGTGAAGGGGCTCCTGGGACAACAGCCAGTGGTCATGAGGCCTCAGTCAGAAATACCTTATAGAGCAGCAAGGACCCCAGCACTGAAGCAGGAACAGAGATGGTTAAACTGCTGCTGATCCTGTATGCAGCCTCCCTTTTCTGCTGACAGCCATCATGGTGGGGCAGATGTAGTCACCTAACACTTGGCTGGGCAACAAGCAGCTGCTTGGCCCCTGCTTCAAGGCTGTTCCCATTAAAGCCCAGCCTCCACTCTGCTGCTAAATATGTTCAAGCCTGGATATGACCTTATCACCACCCTGTTTCCTTAGTTCCACCATCTCCCTTTTCTCCCTATTATCTCCTGGATAAAATCTACTTGGGCTTTCAAAGCTTTTTAGGCCAGACCCCTTCCCATCATTCTAGGCTTTTGGCCCCTTAAGCCCCAAGGCACCAGCTACTCTTCTGGACAGGGACAATGCACCCCTCTTTTTTACCCAGGACACTGTCTGCCAACTCTGCCCATTGGTCCTGGCTGTGTTCCCTGCCTATCTGTCTAACCCTGCTCATCTCCAGCTCCTTTCTTCCTCCAGTCCCACATAAAATCCTAATTTCCTTTGTAAAACATTTCTCCCAGCCTTCCTCAGCCTTAGTGCTTTCTCTCTTTTCTCCAATTTGTCTCTTTTATGTGCTGTTTGGCTGTAGCTGTTTACATGTTTTCCTATGGCCACCTTCGGTTGTGAGTTCCTCAAAGATTGGAGGCTGTTTTTGCCTTTTTAGTATCTGTGGGAGTTGGAACACAGCAGGAGATTAATAAATGTTTGTTGACATTACTTCATCTGTGGGGTTGTGGAATCATACCGGTGAAGTTGTAAGGGACCTTAGATACAAGGAATCTCAACCCACTCAGCTAACAGATAAAGGAACCGAGTCCCAGACATTTTAATGAATTTCTGATTTGCACATCCTGAGAGCATTTTCTTTCTTTTAAAGGCAGTTTAATTTTATGAAGCTTCATGCTTTGAAGCAATCTGTAAAGAACTGGTGTTTGTTCAATAATTGTGTAACAATGTATGCTTAACATACATTTCTACCATGTTGAAAACATATTGGACTACTTGCCATCTAGGGGAGGGTGTGGGGGAATGGAGGGCAAATTGGAACATGAGGTTTTGCAAGGGCTGATGTTAAAGAATTCTCCACACATATGTTTTGAAAAATAAAAAGCTTTCATAATAAAAATAAAAGAACTGGGGTTTGTTTGCTTGTTTTATCCCAGCCTTCTAAATCTGTCCTCTGAGGTGGGAAAGTTGGACCTGTCATAACCTTAGGAGTTAACTTTTTAAAAAGGAGGAGAGTGATACAATATATCAATAACTATGGGATACAGTAAAAACAGTGATTAGAGAAAAATGTATACATCAAAACCTAGAGAAAGAGCAGAACAATGGATTGGATCTGCAAATTAAAAAGTCCCCCCTCCAAAAAAAAAAGAACAAAAAATCCCCAATTCAGCATTAATTAGGAAATTTTAGAAATTAAGGTGAGAAAAGGGAAAGTGCTGAGGATGTTTGTCTGTTTGTATATTTATGTGCTTAGGCAGTGAATGATGGCCACAGGGACCCTGAATCCTAGAGGCCGACCTGGAGATCGAACCAGAGGAGGAAAATCTAGGTGAGAAAATCAATGATGATGATGGCTCCCAAAGCTCCCAGAGGAATGCTGACTCTGACCGATGCTCTCCTCATAATAAAAAGAACAACATTTATAAACATTTACATTTTAAGGCTAGGTAGCACTTTATAAATAATAACTTTTTGATTGGCACCATGGCATTATAATTTTATAATTTCCATGTGACAGATAAGGAACCTGAGGCAAAACTAATATCTGAAAGGTGATTTGACTTCCAGTCTTCCTAACTCCAAGGCCACCCAGATGCTTCTCTGCTCTGACTTCTGGGGAAGTTTCAGGATATGCTCCCAGTCCATTTTGTTTGCATCCCATAGTTCCTGTTCTGTCCTCTTCCCTTCATCTTACTCTCTCTCCCTCTCTTGTTACCATAGCTGAGCATTTATTCCTACTCAATAGTCAAAGAAAGGCTTTGGACGTCCTCCCCTGAAATGATTTAGAATTGCAAGTGACTGATCCTCTCTGGTTGCCTCCCCTTAAGCCCATCATCCTTCCTGAATATTGCTATAGATTTGAGGCTATTCCCATTTCTTCTTATTTCATCCAGTCCACCCCCGCTGCCTGCAGCAGAATGAGGAATACAATCCCATCCCATTAGCAGTACTCAGACCTTGGTCACATAAAAAGTAAATGGGATGTCTTCAGCCTAATCATTGCTAAAACTTTCGATCAGAATAAGGTCAAGAAACAGAGTTTTTTTCCACCATTCCCCAGCTGACATTGATGTCTTACTCCCTATTTTTTGGTCTTGTCATTCAAGTTTGAATTAATAATATTGTGTCAGTTTCCAGCAAAGCACAACTATGTGTCTTGCCCATCAAGACTGGTCCTTGCTAGCTGCCTTATGGAGGCTTTCTTTGAGCCTACAGAAGGTGAGCTTGCATGTGATACACTTATCCAGTTAAGAAAGCAGTCATTTAAATGGTCAAAGGATATGAACAGACAATTTTCAGAGGATGAAATTGAAACTATTATCACTCATATGAAAGAGTGTTCCAAATCATTATTGATCAGAGAAATGCAAATTAAGACAACTCTGAGATACCACTACACACCTGTCAGATTGGCTAAGATGACAGGAAAAAATAATGATGAATGTTGGAGGGGATGCGGGAAAACTGGGACACTAATGCATTGTTGGTGGAGTTGTGAACGAATCCAACCATTCTGGAGAGCAATCTGGAATTATGCCCAAAAAATTATCAAATTGTGCATACCCTTTGATCCAGCAGTGTTTCTATTGGGCTTATATCCCAAAGAAATACTAAAGAAGGGAAAGGGACCTGTATGTGCCAAAATGTTTGTGGCAGCCCTGTTTGTAGTGGCTAGAAACTGGAAAATGAATGGATGCCCATCAATTGGAGAATGGCTGGGTAAATTGTGGTATATGAATGTTATGGAATATTATTGTTCTGTAAGAAATGACCAGCAGGATGAATACAGAGAGGACTGGTGAGACTTACATGAACTGATGCTAAGTGAAATGAGCAGAACCAGGAGATCATTATACACTTCGACAACGATATTGCATGAGGACATATTTTGATGGAAGTGGATTTCTTTGACAAAGAGACCTAACTAAGTTTCAATTGATAAATGACGGACATAAGCAGCTACACCCAAAGAACGAACACTGGGAAACGAATGTGAACTATCTGCATTTTAGTTTTTCTTCCCGGGTTATTTATACCTTCTGAATCCAATTCTCCCTATGCAACAAGAGAACTGTTCGGTTCTGCAAACATATATTGTATCTAGGATATACTGCAACATATCCAACATATAAAGGACTGCTTGCCATCTAGGGGAGGAGGTGGAGGGAGGGAGGGGGAAAAAATCGGAAAAGAAACGAGTGCAAGGAATAATGTTGTCAATATAAAGTAATCATTAAATAAAAAATAAAAATTTATAAAAATAAAAAATAAAAAAAAAGAAAGCAGTCATTTTATTTACCATCACATTATCCCTAAGACATGAATTATTTACAGAATAATAGAAATTTATTAACAGGGGCTGTCTTGTTGAGTTCCCTCTACTCACCAAGAGGGTCTCAACTGTTGAACTCCCCTCCTCACCAAGGGGAATTATAACTGGGTTCCTTACCATCCTCCAGGTACTTGGACATCTCCGAAGCAGCTCCCTCTAGCTGCTCTCTTTCCCCACAGAGCACCCGACACACCAGATGTTACTAAGTTACAGCAAGCATTTATTGAGCACCCTACATCTTCTCTAATGGCGTCCACAGCTTCTCACAGTTACATCCCTTCATATATACCATCTCATTACATCATCTCATACCCAGCTTTCTTTGTCTTTACCCCATCACGGTACAGGCTATTCAATAACAAAATCATTAATCTTGGGGTAAACAACCTTTCACTGCTGCCTTCCTGTTTTCCTCCTCTGTACAACTTGCTCCCCCTCCTCAGGTTATTTCCTGCTATACAGCTCTTTTTGCCACGTACCTAAAATCATATAACAACTCCCTTTTCTTGTTATGCGGGGACCGCTCAGGTAAGAGGCGAGGGAAACCCCATTCACGGTACAGCAGCTGATAAGATGTGGTTAAAACCAGGACTCCCAAGCATCCTCAGCCCTAAGCCCTGTCCATTGTCTGTGAATCCCAATGCCTAGATGTGTCATGGTCCCATTAATTCAACAGCTTGTATAGCAATCTGAGGCCAAGGGTGGTACTGTGCAAAAACATTTATCACTACTTTTCTCATAATTGTCACTAAGCATGGAAGACATAAAAGCAGTAGGAAATTATAGTTACTCCAATTATAACACTATAAAACCAAGAGGGCAAGGTGGATAATTTAGATTAGATCCAATTTACAAAATCTTGTGATGCATCATCAGGTAATTGAAATTGTGCAGCCATATCATTGATGTCTTGGACTATTTTAGCCAATTCTTCAATGTGGTTAGAAACATTTGCTGCCAACAAGGCTCCTCTTAAATGATCTCGCACCTTAATCCAAGTGTTATTGAGTGCTGTATCATTCCATGGCAAAGGGGTAACACATACAGGGTGATATGCATAATGACAAGATATAGATTGTAACAAAGTGTGGAGGACCAATTCCTCTCCCAACCACTCTCCAATCATCTCTAAAGCATTTATCTCATACAGTCCTACACTCAAAGCTAAAAGATGATAACCCAATTCTACTTCTCTGTGAGGGTCCATACTCAAGGATTTCATTACCCATGGAATACATCTCTTGGGAGACCCAATCATCCCTGTGGAAAAACAAATGGGAGCAGAATAAGTAATAAAAATGACATTATTTAGATAACTGTCCATCATCCTTACCTGGGGTGTATCAGTACTATAACGTCCCATTAACTGTGACACATTGCTGTATACATGAAAATCAGATTTGTTGTCCGGGCCCTATCATATGCACCATTGGTGGTCCGGGTATAACCCCCCAAGTCCATTGTCCCTTTTGATCAGCCAGGCGTTGTGCTGGTGCCACAGAGATACTCCACTCTCTTTGTGCTATGGCTTCTGTGTTGATGCTCATGAGAGATAACAGTCCCAGCAGAGATTGCAGTTCTCCTTTCCATCTCCACCTCTGTTCCTGGGAGCTTCTTCTGCAGCTCTTTCTGCCTTCTCCTCTTTTTCCATTCGACCTCCTTGATAACCCAGATCCTTCTGGTCAGCACCCACTGTTCACATCTGTTTTCATCTGCAACAATAAGAGCATACTTGGGATCCCGCACCCAAATGTCCCTGGACCTACCCAATTTCCTTCCTCTGTTTTCCATAACACTCTATTAATTTTTCTTCTTGAAGTTGTTGATGTTGTACTTTAGTGTTAGACTCTGTCCTTTCAAATGTATGCCAAAAACGAATGGTTAGCGTTAATTCATTGGCAGAAAATTGTACATAATTATATGTAAATACTGCTTTGTCTAACATACTTTGTGTTAAATGACCTTTTGGCCTACCCCATGACACTCCCTTTTCTTGTTTGACCAGGAGTGTCTTAAGGGTTCTATTAGCTCTTTCAACTATAGCCTGACCTGTGGGGTAATAAGGAATACCTGTCACATGAATGATGCCAAATTCAGAACAGAAGGACTGAAAACCTTTTGAGGTATAAGGTCCATTATTCGTCTTTATCTGTTGAGGCACACCAATAGAAGCAAAATAATGATATAAGTGAGAAATAACATGCTTTAATGCCTGCCTCTCCAGGTTAAAGAGTAGCTACTATAAAATTAGAATGAGTATCTACAATTACATGAACACACTGTGTTCTCCAGTAAATAACATCCATTTGCCAGATATCATTAGGCTTATTTCCTTTTGGATTATGAGTAGGATTCACATTTATGAGGAGCAAAAGGAATATATTTTAAACACCTCTGTACTATCTCTGTAAATTCTTAACCTCTAAATAAGCATACTGACTCTGTAATAATATTAAAAGATGGAGAGATATGTTGTAATATATATAAAATAGCATATAATCATTTTTCTGAATAGAATCATAAGGAGTAAATAATACACACAAAGCATTCATGGAAGGTATATAAAAAGTAGCCCTATGGTCTTTTGTAGCATCAGTAAAAATATTAGGGCTGTGTGGGTTAGAAACCATTAATAAAACAACTGGATAGATCTCGAGAAGCAAAGCAAAGTTTATTATACATTCTCACGAGAATCAGGTGTCCCACCCATCAAGCAGTTGATGGAAGGGAGGAAGCACCATAGGGGGCAGGTCGACACTTTTAATCACTAACACAAATTCCCCTCCCACCACTGACCCTCATCCTTATTGGCTGAGGATCTTACATTCTAAATCCTTGAACTACCCAAGAAATTGAACTTGACCAAGAAGTACATAGTTGCCCATATTTGGCTGAAATAGGGAGGATAACAAGAAGGGGACTTAAGTATGCCCTTAGGGGGATAACAGGGAGGGGAAAGCAGGGAGGAGTCTTTAAGTATGTCCTTAAGATAGCAGGGAGGAGACTTTAAGTATGCCCTTAGGGGGATAACAGGGAGGAGACACTTTAAGTATGCCCTTGACTTAATGCTTAAAGTCCTTCAGGCCCACTCAAACTTTGAAATAGATGAAGCCTTACTCGATTTTCACAACTGTCTTGAAAGATCTCACCTATCTCGTTCAGTCCCCCATCTTATTTATACACTGAGAGCTCTTCAACATCTTTATACAACAAAATATACAAATTTAGTTTCACACAAACTTCCCCTTCCTCAGCCAACAAATAATCCAGCACAAGGCTGTTGTAAAACAACCTCTCTTGTCTGAGTAGCTTGGTCAGCCAAAAGATCTAGTGCCTCAGCAGTCTGATTGGTGATAATCTCTACAATTGCTTGAAGCTTAATTATCCTGTTCAACATATACATTGGGGTTCTATATCCCCAACTTCCATCTTGAGCCCAAGTGGCTGGCTCATTCTCTTTAACTATTCTTTCTGGAGGCCAGGTGTCACCCCAATCATTTGCATCTCCAGTCTGAGTAATGGAGGTATGTAAACCCCATTTCTCTCTTCCCAAATCATCATATAACTGAATCCCTAAATGTTGGTTTGCCTATTCAGGAAGAAAGAAAAATATTGGCCTTATTAGTCCAATATAGCAAAACCCTGTCCAATTAAGAGGTAGGTGAGTATCAGCAGTTAAGCCACAATAATGACCCATTAGAACAGGTTGTTCCTCGAAAATATGTCTGAACTATTCCTTGTAAAAGGACAATATTGCTGGTCTCTCGTCCCTAGGGGACCTTCCCCTACAAAGGTGACATACTGACATTTCCATAAACCTTGATCCTTCCTCCTACAATTGGCAACTGGCCATTGACTTATTAGGTTAGAGGTATTCCAAAATGTGGGAAACAGAGTCCCATGTTTCCCAGGTGTCCCTGGGGTGACATGGTACCAACCCCATTGATGTCTAGATAGGTAAAAACTTAGTTTTCCAAATCCTTGCAGCCTCCTTGTGTTTCCTAGAGACAGAGCAGACAAAAGAAAGCCTTTTGTCAATCTGCAGCAATTTCTAAGGAATTGTGCGAGAGCTCCCAAGAGCTCCAAACGACGACTGCAGTGTCCACTGCAAGATAAGGAAAGTCTTTTACCTTGTCCAGAGTTAAGTCCACTCACATACACTATTTCCCAGCTTCAAACTTTGCCCTGTTTAACAAATCCTATCTTCTGTCAATGGCCACTGATATTTCTCTTTTAAGTTCCAGAAATCAGTCCCATTATGAATTTGGGATCAGTTACTAAGGATCCAGGCTGGGCTTAAGGGTATAGGTTCCCATGGCCATTAGCTCAGTCGTTGGGATCCACCACAGATCCAACAATTGATAAGTTAAAAGTTCTCCCTATATTCTGCATGAGCAGGAGGAGCTGGTTCTCATCTCTGGAAGATAAAGGTCTGGTTTCTATGGCTATCATGAGAAGATAGGCAGACCCAAAGCTCAGGGAAAGCCACATGAGAGTTTCCCAAAGTAATTCCCAAAGTAATTAATGTAAGAAAAGTCATACAGTTACAATGCACTGGATTCAGAATTTGGTTCCCATTCAGTGGAGGTCCCCTCCTCAAATGTAATTTGAGGTCTCCCCATCTTCAACTGTCCACTCGGATAAAGGTGGTGCCACAGGTCTTTTTGTTCTGGTGTGGTGCGTCCAGCCTCGTTCCTGGGTGTGAATTGCAGTGTCCGAGAGGTCAGGATTATCTGATAGGGTCCATCCCAGCACAAGTCAGCTTCTCATCCTTCCAGGAACGGATCAACACCCAATCTCCACCTGAATTCTATGAACAGGGAAACCCAGAGGAGTCTGAGCTATTAACCCTTTTCTTGAAGTCCTTGTAAATGTTTTAGCAATGATTTAACATCTCTTAAGAAATAAATCCTTTGTCTCTAAGATAGGGTCCCAGTTTCCCATAGGACAAGCCTAGAGAGGATGACCGTACAATAATTCATAAGGTGAAAGTCCAATTTCTCTATGTGGCTTGGTTCTGATTCTGAACACAGCAAGAGGAAGACATTTTTTAGTCCAAGGTAGTTGGGTCTCTAAACATAAGTTAGTCAGTTGCCATTTTATTTCCTGATTCATCCTTTCTACTTTCCCAGAAGAGGGAGGATGCCAAGGGGTATAGAGATCCCACATACTTTCTAAGGCCCCAATCACATTCTGCAACACCTGGGCAGAAAAATGTGTTCCCTGATCCGAGTCTATCCTCCCCACTATTCCATATCTGGGAATAATCTGTTCTAATAAGACTTTACTGTCGAGGCAGTTGCTCGGGCTGAGGGGAATGCCTCCACCCATGAGGTCAGATGGTCCACTATGACCAGCAAGTATTTGAGGCGACCCACTGGTGGCAGCTCAGTGAAGTCCACGGATGCTTTGGAATGGTCCGATTCCCGGAGCTCGTCCCCCTTTTGGGATCTGGCGTTGAGCGGCCTTGTTAGTCCTTTGACAAACAAGACAGCTGCCGGGCCATTGTATATAGGCCAGGGGTAACATACCTTGTCAGCACAGCATCACACAGGTTTTGGACACCCCAGAGACTGCCCTGGTGCAGTTGCTGAAGGACCTGCCTCATACTTGCTTTGGTCAGTACCTCTCTGCCATCAGGTAAAAGCCATCGTCCTTCCGAGTCCCCAACTGCTCCGAGAGTCAAGGCCTTCTCTTTTTCCTTCTGGTAAAACTGGGAGAGGGTAGACTCGGGGGAAATATCGGTATCAGAGCCATCATATGAAAAATCTCCTGGTCTCCAGCTCCCTTGGCCTCCTCATCTGCTAATCTATTTCCCCTTGCCTCCAAAGAGCTTCCCATCTGATGTCCCTTTATATGTATTCCTGCCACATTCCTAGGGGCCAGAATGTTTTCCAGTACCTCTCTAACTAGTGTATAATGGACCAGTTCTTCACCTTTACTATTTACAAATCCTCTTTCCTCCCAAATCCTTCCAAATCCATGCACCACACCCCAAGCATATTTCGAATCAGTATATATATTCCCATCTTAGTCCCTCAATAACTCTAAGGCAAATAATTCACAAGTTTGAGCCAACCAATGGGCAGGTAGGCTGCCCCTGGTAACAGTGGAAGTCCACAATAGCAAACCCACTTTTCCTTTTCCCATCTACCACTCTAAAGGATCCATCTATAGAGCAATTTACTCCCCCAGGTATTGGCGATTCTTGTAAATCCTCTTACTTTCATTTGAAAATCATTTAACTCTAAACAACAATATTCCTCTGCAGGGGTGGTTCTGTTCCAGGGGACAAGAGGCAGGATTAAGATTATCAACATTCTGGAATCTGTGAGTTATTTCCCAGCCCTCTGATTTAATAGAGTTCTTACTTGGTGTGGGACACTTACTATAACACTGCCTCTGAAGGTGGGCTTCCTACTCTCTTCTACCAAGAGAGCGGTAGCAGCTACTGCTTGTACACAGGTCAGCCATCCTTTGGCTACCGGATCTAATACTTTAGAAAGGAAAGCCACTGATCAGGAGCAAAGGATCAGCAATGCAACATGGGCAGCTGATCCTATAAGCCTCCTTCCCTTCACCTAGAATGAATTCCCCTTCATTTCATTTTCTCTGCATATATAATGGGGAGTTGTGTGGGTGTCAAATGTTCTCTTCCCATATAGCCCCGCCCATGATCATGCAAAACATGAAAAACACATAGATCATTCATAAGTCAGGGGCCTAGGATTGGGGTTTCAGAGATAGCCCCGCCCTCCATCAACATACAATGTAAAAGGCTCTAGGCCTAAACCTTAGCCTAATCAGGGGGATGAGATTCCCAGCTTTCTCAAAAGGCAAGGTGGGAGTGGCCCCAAATACTGGGGCAAAGTAAACCTTTAGATGAAGAAACTCTAGCCCCAGGAAGTAAAAAGGTTAAAAGATTAATAGCAGCAACCAAACTCTGGCCGCAAATTAAAATTATCTATTTAAGGCAGTTTTACTTCAGGTAACTGTCCTTAAGTTTTAATCATTCCACCTTACAACCTATGTAGTCACACCTTAATTCAAAACTCCCAGCAAATATTAGCTTCAGTCCCAAAGAATTTTTTTTATCTTTTACAGCAATTGTCATTAATCAAGGGCTTCAGATGAATCTAGTTCTCAAGAATCACAGTAAAGGGTTTACAGCATATACAGCTATCTTTCTTATCTGAGTAGATAGTTCTAAATTTAACATTACACAGATCAATTGCCTTTAAAATACTCAAATACAAAGAAAAAAATTCTAAATCGCATGTTGTGAATCCTGTTTCCACATAAAAGAAACTTTTAAATCTTTCAGATTTAACATTGATACTCTCTTCTAAAAATTTTTTTTTGGAAATAACCCAATCAAATTATCAGATGAAATTAAAATCATGCTCTAGATTTTTTTATCATCTTCCTTAAACAAGGAGACTACCATGCACGTAAATAAGCATTAAATAATTAGCTTTAGACAGATGGAATCTTAGTAGAAATAAATCACTTTCAGATAACTTACAGTTCCAACAAACTTCTTAGAGCAGACTTGAAAAATAAAAATAAAACATTCAGTTATTAACGCCATATAAATGTAGGCTGTTCCTTTAAACAGTAGAAGCAATTGATAGCCGAACCAGCAAGGTGTTGCAGCCACCATACTTAATGGGGAAGGAGGATTAGATCACCTGACAAGGTCCCTCTCCATGTGGCCACCCTTCCCCCACTGCACCATGCTTCCCAACACTAACTTATCACAGTTAACTTTTTTAGGGTGCCATTTCCCCAGGATCCAATCTGCCAGCTCAAGATAGACCCCAACCTCATGGGACATATCTCCTTTTCCCATGGCAAATGGCAGATTCACTAGGGAATTTGCCTTTTTCTTCCCCATTTCTGGAGAGCTATTTTCCTCTCTTTTTCTCTCCTGTGACCACCTCTTCCTGTCCCATCTTTCTCCTTCCAAAGCTTATTTGTTTAAACCTTCTCCAACATGTTAAACATTCCCAAACCAATACTAGATGCTCCATTTAAAGTACTGATTGCTTTTGCAAATCAATCTTTCTTGTCCCTTGTCTTTAAGTCAAAGAAAAAGAAATTTTTTTTTAAACTTCAAGATTCTCAAATAACTGAACCAAATTTCATAAAACTTATAATTGCCCAACAGAGATGACAACTTTTAAGGCATAACTCAGTTACAAATTACCCAATACCTCTAGAAAACACACCATCTAAGTAGGGAGATACAACCCCAACCTCCCCTAAGGTAAACTACCAGCATTTTGTTTTAATAACCTATGTTTTAACTTAAAATCCCAAACACGGCTTTAAATTCCCAATAATATAAAACCACTTTCGCCATATATTTAAAATAATGAATTTCACCAAATAGCAGTTTCTTTTCCTTGGTCCCATGTGGTCCTGCTGCAGTCAGGACACATGGGAGGGAAAGGAAAGAAGCCACCATCTTCACTCTCTCCATCCCACATACTTCCCCCATGTATAGGGTGATTGTGATCCCAATTGGGATCTGCTAACCGTATTTCTGGTCAGCTGAAACTATTCCTGCAGCTGGTGGGTTTCTCCTATCCCACTCCTTCATAGCTGCACCTCTAATTAGTCCCCTCTCCTCTTGTGAGAAGAGAGAATTCAAAATAGACAGAAGTTCTCCTGGCCCAACAGCCCTTGGAGGGGTTAAAGGAATTAAATCCTTTCCTTCTCTTTCAGGTACAAATTCAGTCTTTGGCATCCCAGTCTTCAATAGTGCCTCTACCAATATTGTTGTCACCCCAGACAAAACAACAATACCTTATCTCTTTTTCTTGCTTTTTCCTTTATATTTGGGCCTTTTGTTCCAATTATTTAATTTATCTCCCAAGGGACTATCTACTGGTAATTTCTGATCATTTTTCTCATTTCTCTCCTCGAGGGCTGGCTGGGACTGGGCCACACCCATTGAATTTGGACGGAATCTAAATTCCAAAACACCCAAACATGCCAATTGTCACCAATTGACTTCAGTCACCCTAGAAAGCCTAGCCAAGCCTATTCTGTCCAGAGACCCAAAGTTGGAGACTCCAGGCCTCACAGGGTCCTGTCCAGAGATCCCTCCAGAGTTTAAGACTCCAGGCCTCACAGGCTCCTGTCCAGAGACCCCTCCAGAGTTTATGACTCAAGGGTCTCACAGAGGGCTTGCCTCTGGGTTGCTGTGCAGCAAATTGCTTGACTGATATCTGTCCTCCACCAAACCAATCAGGATTTTTACCGCGGAGTTTCTCCCTTTGTTTTGCTGAGTTTCTCCATTTCAGGCCCACTTTACCTTGGAGAGTAAGGAGAAGCCCTGGACGCTGGCGGGCTGCCTAAATCAGGGCAGGGCACCACCCCGCCAGCACCCCAAGGGTTCACCTACTCACCACAAGCAGTGTAATCCCAGAACGAGCCCCCAAGACTGTGTGGGTCAGAAACCATTAATAAAACAACTGGATAGATCTCTAGAAGCAAAGCAAAGTTTATTATACGTCCTCGAGAACGGGCATCCCACCCATCAAGCAGACAATTGAAGGGAGGAGGCACCGTAGGGGGCAGGGTCGGCCTTTTTATCCCTAATGCAAATTCCCCCTCCCACCACTGACCCTCATCCTTATTGGCTGAGGATCTTACATTCTAAATGCACGAAATACCCAAGAAATTGAACTTGAGCAATAAGTAAGTACATAGTTGTCCATATTTGGCTGAAATAGGGAGGATAACAAGAAGGGGACTTAAGTATGCCCTTAAGGGGATAACAGGGAGGGGATAGCAGGGAGGAGACTTTAAGTATGTCCTTAAGATAACAGGGAGGAGACACTTTAAGTGTGCCCTTGACTTAATACTTAAAGTCCTTCAGGCCTACTCAAACTTTGAAATAGATGAAGCCTTACTCGATTTTCACAACTGTCTTGAAAGATCTCACCTTATCTCGTTCATTTTAAAAACTGGTTTAACTACTTCCATTGTTTTACTAGCTAGGCCACATTCCATAACAACTTCTTAGTTTCTCCCACTTCTGGGGGTGTGTTCTGCTGGGTCTTTGTTTGCACTCACTAGATGGGGATGGTAATTTGTCTGCCCCTGCTCTTTCCACTGCCGCGGATTTTTAAGTTTTAAAATGGCCCAAAGATAGATTTAAAGGGCGATAGGTAAGCATTCCATGCCCAGGGACTTGAGATTCCATGGAGAAAGGTGGAGGGGGGGAGGGGAGCGGTGGTTTCCCTGTACTTTCACTTTTTTGGCTGTTATTCTTGTTAGAGCATAAAGCCTCCCTGGAGGACTGTTCTGATTAAATTGTAAAGGACGTAAGAAGCCATTTGCGAGCCCACCATTCTCCCTGATTTTAGATCTAGTCCTGTGTGTTCTAACCAAGGGGAAAATTTCCAAAGTTTCTCTCCAAAATACTCTAAGTACTCGAGTACAAAACTTTATATATACTTTAGTTCTTCTGCCTTAGGTTATAACCTTTCGCTCTCAATGTTTGAGATAAAGTTTTTATATCTTTAGGTTATAGACATTCCTTCTTAATGGTTGACAAGATAAAGGTTTATCCATTTTAGATGTCATTAGACTATCAGTAACCTCCCCCACCATTAGGTTATCCCCATCTAGGTGCCTCCCCCACCATGTCATTGTTCTTGTTATCCTATAAAAAGCTTGCTGTCCTGATACTCGGGGCTAGGCTCCTTGAGATGATAGTCTCCTCTAGCCCTGGGATCAACCATGGATCCATTGGTCCCAGTATTTCTCTCCATTTAATAAACTATTGAATTGGTCTCTAATCTCTTGTCTTGCTCACTTTCTTGGGCATTACACTGGTACATAATAGGTATTTTAATAAAGGTTCATTGACTTGATTGCCTGGAGCTTGGGAGCGTCTCAGGTCTGACAGAGCTCACCTCTGGCTCCCTGTTGCTCACCTCTGCCTGCAGTTCTTTGGAGATAATGGGAGGCCCGGGAAGGTGCTCATTACAGCTTGTGCTGCTATTTGAATACGGCCAGGACTGGGGAATACATTAAGACCTGACTGCCTTGCGGTCTCGGAACAGGACAAACCCTGAGTCTCCGACTATTAGACTGAAGCTCCTTGAGGACCAGAACTGTCTTGCTTCTTTCTGTTTCCTTGCACTGAGCACAGTCTGTGGGACATATTAGGCACTTAATCAATGTTTATTAGCTTATGTGCTGCCCCAAAGGGGAAGCCTTTCCTTGTGTCCGAGGTCCTTAGCATTAAGTGGTCCCTTTTCCAGTTGCAGAATACAAAATAAATCCAAATAAAGCATTCAGCATTTTTATATGTTACCGACAAAGTCCCACAACAAAAGATACAAAAAGAAATTCCATTCAAAATAACTGTTGATAATAAAACAATATATTTTAGAATCTATCTGCCAAAGGAAAAGTCAGGAATTGTACAAACATAGCTACAAACCAAATTCCACACACATAAAGTCAGATCTAATCAGTTGGAAAAATATCATGTGTTCATGGGGAGGCCAAGCGAATAGAATAAAAATGACAATACTACCTAAATTAATCTACTTATTTAATGCCATGCTAATCAAACTCCCAAGAAATTATTTTACTTATACAGTTATATACAATAACAACAAAATTCATCTGGAAGAAAAAAAGGTCAAGAATTTCAAGGGAATTAATGAAAAATAATGCTAATGAAGGTGGCCTATCTGTGCCAGATTTAAAACTATATTGTGAAGCAACCATAATCAAAACATTTGGTACTGGCTAAGAAATAGAGGAGTCGATCAGTGGAATAAGTTAGGATCACAGGACAAAATAGTCAATAACTATTGCAATCTAGTGTCTGACAAATGCAAAGACCCCAGCTTTTGGGATAAGAACTCACTTTTTGACAAAACCTGCTGGGAAATTTGGAATCTAATATGGAAGAAATTAGGGCTTAACCCACACCTTACACAGCATACCAAGATAAGATCTAAATGGGTTTATGATTTAGACATAAGGAGTGATGTTATAAGCAAATTAGAGAAACAAAGCATAGTTTACCTCTCAGATCTGTGAAGAAGGGAGGAATTTGTGTCCAAAGAAGAATAGGAACTCACAATGGAACACCAGATAGATAATTTTGATTATATTAAGTTAAAAAGTTTTTGTACAAAAAAAAAAACAAAACAAAACAAAACAAAACAAAAAAAAACCTAATGCAGAAGAGATCAGAAGAGAAGCAATAAATTAGGAAATCATTTTTAGATTTAATGATTCTGACAAAGGCTTTATTTCTAAAATATACAGGGAACTGACTCAAATTTATAAGAATTCAAGCCATTCTCCAATTATTAAATGGTCAAAAGATATGACCAAATTTCAGATGAGGAAATTCAAACTATTTCTCATCATATGAGAAAATGCTCTAAATCACTATTGATCAAAGAAATGCAAATTGAGACAACTCTGAGAGATGACTACATACCTCTCAGATTGGCTAAGATGACAGGCAAAGACAAGAACAAATGTTACAAGGGATGTGGGAAAACTGGTGGATTTCTAATACATTGTTGGTGGAGTTATGAACTGATACAGCCATTTTGGAGAGCAATTTGGAACTATGCTCAAGAAGTTATCAGTTTCTATTATCCCTATATCCCAAAGCGATCTTAAAGGAAGGAAAGTGACTCACATGTCCAAAAATGTTTGTGGCAGCTGGGCTAGTGTAAGGGCTTCAAAAGCTGCATCCCTCCCCCTGAAATACAGGCCTTCCCCGAAGGACAAAAGATTTAGGGCCAGGGCTGCTTAAGAAGGCCCAGATTTGCATCCAGCCCCTCTCCCCCTCCCCAGCCCATCCCAGGCTCCCAGGGAGAGAATAAGAGGGGCCTGGCAGAGCCTGGACCCAGCTGGTTCTCTCTGGGGAGCAGAGCTCTCGGGGTCCCCTACACCATGGCCTGAGCCTCTCATCCGCCTCCTCCTGCTCACCTGCTGCTCAGGTCAGGGCTGACCCTGCTTGTCCTGCTCCCTCCTCCCTGTCCCGGGGTCTCCTATGAGGGTCTCCAAGCACCTTCCCCCTCCCTCCTATGCTGGGACATTAATGTCTGTCTGTGTTTTCAGGTTCCTTCTCCCAGCCTGTGCTGACTCAGTCTCCCTCAATGTCTGTGTCCCTGGGAGCCACAGCCAAACCCTCCTGCACCCTCAGCAGTCAGCACAGCTATTACAGAATTGACTGGTACCAGCAGAGCCCAGGAGAGACCCCTCGGCACATCTTGTATGTTGGCAGCAGTAGAGCTGGAGGCAGGGGCGCCAGGATCCCCAACCGCTTCTCTGGCTCCATCTCTGGGACTGATTGTTACTTGTCCATCAGCAGCACTGATATTGGTGACTGACCCTCTTTTGTTGCCTCCCCTTAAGGCCAACATCCTTCCTGAATATTGCCATGGATTTGAGGCTATAGCCATTTCTTCTTATTTCATCCATTCCACCTTCCCTGCCTGCAGCAAACTGAGGACTACAATCCCATCACTTTAGCTGTAATCAAACCTCATGCACATAAAATGAAATGGGAAGTTGTGGTGTTCTTTTTCTTCTTTAAAATATATAAGATGATGGTTCTCTCTGGGAGAAGGTAGGTTTCTCAGGGGAGGTTTTTTTGGAGGCAGCCTTAGTTTCAGTTAAGAGTAAATAATCACCCAAAACGCAGCAGGTGATAAAAGTTCAGATCTTTTATTGCCTCCAATATAGCCCGGTTAGCTTAGAGACCTATCTCTCTGCTTGGTTCCAAGAGCTCTTGCAGCTTTGCCCTTTGCTTCTGCCTCTGCTTTCTTCAGCCTCCAGAGTCAGCACCAAGTTGAATCTGTCTTGCCTCTGAGAGAGTCTTCTCAATATTCAGCTGAATTCTCCACTTGTAGCTTCTTCCTCTGAAAACTCTCCTGACTAGCCCCTTTGAATCTCTATTTATTCGAGAAAGAGAAATTGTGGGATGAGAGAGAGAGAGAGGAGAGAGAGAGAGAGAGAGAGAGAGAGAGAGAGAGAGAGAGAGAGAGAGAGAGAGAGAGAAAGATTGAGAGATTGTGGGATTTCTCCCATAGTGCTCTCTGGCCCTAAGAGCTTCAAGGGAGGTGTGAATTCACAAAGTTACAAAGTTTACTTTATGAATCTCCCATACTTGTGAATTCCAATGAGTAAAGGTGTAAATACCTTTTCCAATGAAATTAATTAAATTAATACAATGCTTGTATTAATTAGTTCTACTTAGTACCTTGTTTCAGGTTCTGGCCCAAAACATCTTCTCCTAAGATCAGATCAATAATCTATTAACTCTAATGAGTTAGCAGTTTGTAAAGATTCCAACAGGAAGTCTTCAGGCAAATCTTTGATAACATTTTGATCAGAATAACCTGAAGAAATAAAGAACTTTTACCAATTCCCAGCTGACACTGGTGTCTTAACCCCTATTGGGGGGGGAGGGGGTGTGGCATTCACCGAGTTTTGAATTCATAAAACTGTTACTTTCCAGCACAGCCCAGCTGTCCATCTTGCCCATCAGAACAGGTTCTTACTAGAGGCTTTATGGAGGTTTTCTCATGTCTGTCTTCTGTGAGCCTACAGAAGGTGAGCTTACATGAGACACACTTATCCCATCGAGAAAGCAGTCATTATATCCATCTTGGCCACCATCCAGAGCACATCAATTAGGAATAGAGCAGCAGCAGGAAAGAAACTTAGCCCAGCATTAGTTCAACATAAATTCCATGAAAATTGGTTAGCAGGAGGAGGAGGAGCCTGGGAAACACCATGGTAACAATGAAATTAAGTTCATGTTCAGACAGAGCCTCTTAAATGGCTACAATGTAGGAGTGAAATTCAAAGGCCCTCAGAGAGGTCATCAAACATCAACTGAAACATGGGCTACTCTCTGAGGCTCCCATTCTTGCAACAATGTAAAATAAATCTTTCCTGCATTCATCAGCCAGTCAGTGAGTTCTTGGTTAAGATATTTTGTTTCTCACAAAGGGGGCTCTGTCCAGGATCCAGACCCTATGACTTTGGGGTGGGCCTGAGGAGGAGACTTCAACAGCCTAGGGGCTGGGCTTGGGCTTTCCCCCCTCAGAGACTGTCCAAAGATCCCAGGACCACAAAGTGAGGTCACTGATGAATCCAGGAAACAGCAAGGGAAGTGGACTCGGTCCTGCAGCAGCCAGGGAAACTGTGCAGAGACCACAGCTTTCAAGCTTCTCTCCCTAGAAAATTGTATTAATTCTTTAGGAATGAGCAGGGCCACTGTGGGTAGACTCATGTCCAGTCCAGCCTCTCCAAAGACCAGTAGGCTTCTCAAAAACTCTATGCTTTGGAGTCAGTCTTAGTTTCTCTCTAGACGGGTCACTAGAGTCCCAAACCCCCAGAGTCCCAAAATTCTCAGGGGATGTTGGATTCTGTTAAAGGGTGTGGTTTATCTCCATGTAGCTTGGAGAAATCCAGGAAAATTTGTTTTACACTTTAAAATCTTACCCCCTTCCCAATACAGTAGTTTATAGGAAAGCGTACAAAATTTGGGAGGGAAATAGAAGCCAGAGCTATTTTGCTCCCCAGGGGCCTGTGTCTCCATCTCAGGCCTCAATTGTTTATTGCCATTTCGGAGATTTCAGGCAGGCTAGGAGAATGGAGCTTTTGAAGGAGAAGAGGAGTGTTTTTCCCAAAAATGGGATCAAAATACTGCATTTAAACTTAAATGGCATATGATCAAATTACTTTCAATTTATTTGAGAATAAGATTTTAAATATATGTGTGCATTAATATAATAATATTGCTACTAAAAGTTTAAATCTATATTTGATTTGGCTGGAAGTTAAAAAAATAAGTTATCAAAACAAAGTACTGGTAATTGACTTTAAGAGAGCACATGTTCTATATAGGACTGCTTGCCATCTTGGGGGGTGGAGGCCAGGAGGGGAAAAATCGAAACATAAGTGAGTGCAAGGGATAATGTTGTAAAAAATTACCCTGGCATGGATTCTGTCAATACAAAGTTATTATTAAATAAAATAAAATTAAAATTTCATAAAAAAAAAAGAGTACATGTTCTTATCCACTAATGAAATGAAATATGTTGTTTTCTAAAATATTTATTGGACAATTTGTAAAAATTATGAGCTATGCTTTAAAGTATTGGCAGCTCTGCTGGAAATAAATTTTTTGAGATTTGGTCCAAAGTCATTGAGATATTATCTATATTGTGAATCTTTTTTCCCCCTGAGGCATTTGGATTGAAGTGAGTTGCTCAGGGTCACACAGCTAGGCAGTGTTAAGTATGTGAGATTAGATTTGAACTCAGGTCCTCCTGACTTCAGGGATGGTTCTCTATCCACTAGCTGCCCCTATATTGTGAATATTACAGATTTTTAAAAGGTGACTTTATAAATAAGGGACAAAAAAGATTGATTTGCAAAAGCAATTGGTAGTTTGAATAGGACATCTAGTTAGAATATCACAAGCTAAAGAAATGAGTTTTTAAATTTGTTATTGGTGTGTATGTTAAAATTGGAAACTTGGCTTTAAATTACAAAAGAATCCTATTCATTTTTGTGATAGGCTATCTTTATGTTTATTTGGCCATCACTCATCACAATTGCGAAATTGCTAATTAACTTATTTGGGGTTTTTTCATAATATTGAAACCTAAAATTGTTAGGGATAATTGATGTGATAGGTTTGAGAGAGACAGAGAGAGATAGAGAGAGAGAGAGAGAGAGAAAGACACACACACAGGGAGAGAGAAATAAAGAAGGGGAAGCCGAGGGAGAGGGGGAGGGAAAGAGGGAGAGGGAGACAGTGAACAGACTCCCTATTTAAAAAGTTTGAGGACCTCTGAATGGCTTACACCTACATGGTGTTAAGAAATGAATATCTATTTTTATAATGTAAACCCCATCTGGGCAGGACTCTTTATATTTTTCTTGTCCCCAGCTCCAGCTGATGGAAATGAACTGAATGGAGAGGGGGCCTGGGGTCAGAAGCTCTGGGATCAGACCCTGCCTCTGCCAGGGGTCACTGTGAGCCCCAGAAGGGAAGACCTTGATGTCTGGAAGAGGAGGTGGAAAACAGAAATCTGGGCGAGGAGGCTGGACTGCAGCCTCCTCTGATTGGATCACAGACCTAGCCCGGCCCCCACCCTCTGGACAATGGGCACAGGAGCTGGGAAACTATTCAGAAGTCTGGACAATGGGCACAGGAGCTGGGAAACTATTCAGAAGTCAGAGGTGGGTTGTGGAGTGTTGGAATCCTTACAAAGTGTTAAGTCGTTAGAGTTGATAGAGACAATAATTATCTAATTTAGCACGGTTCAGTGTGATTGATCTGATCCTACGAGGAGATGTTATGGGCCAGAACTTGAAACAAGGTACTAAGTAGAACTGATAGAAACAATGCTTGTGTTCACATCTTTAGAGAGCTCATAGAAGCAAGAAGCTCTTAGGGCCAGAGAGCACTCTGGGAGGAAACCCATAATCCCACTCTCGGATCACACAATCCCAGGAATTTAAATGAACTTAAATGCATTTAAAATGAAATTCTAACTAGAAAGCAGGTAATTATGAGAATTAATACATATCCATACATGTTATATAAAGAGTATTTATGTTAATGTGACAAAGAATAGTTATAGTTTGGAGTGACAGAACAGAGATGAAGGAACATAAAATGTTACCTTGAAAGACTTCAAGGAAGTAATGGTACTTTAAAGATGTCTATTAACAGTGCATGTGTGTTTGACTTCTTTATATTACTGACATTAAGAGCAAAGATTATAATTATCTTATTTCATTACAGTGAATTAAGATAGAAAATTTTAAAGCATCCTTTATATTTTTGTTGTTTCCATGTTTATTTTTATTTCTAATTTGAATACAATCTCATAGTTCTCTTGTCAGATAAATTTATGCTTTTGTTTTGTAATGCCAGAGAAACTGAGGCAGGAGAGAGATTAGAGAGTTTTTAATATTTTATTAATGGGAGAGTAAGATTGACTGGACAGGACTCTTGTCTCAAGTTATCCAGTCAGACAGAGATAAAGATATACTGGGACCAAGGAATTCATGTTGGTCCCAGGTCTGGAGGAGACTATCATCTCAAAGAATCCAGCGTCCAGCATCCACAGCCAGCCACCATTCTCCAGCAATGAATGGAGGAATCTCTAACCTTTATATACCTTTTGTGAGACAAAGAAGAGGGAAAGAGTAGGAAAGAGCGGGAAGCCCAGCTGGCAATCAAAAAGGAACCCAGAGACAGGATGTCTGAATACCCAGAGATAAAGATGTTAGTGAACTATCTTGGAATATTTTAGAGGGATGTTGTAAATTTCTCAAGGACAGAAGATAATCAGGAAGTCTACTCTCTTGTTTATCTTACTTGGGCTAACAATTTATAATCTTAGACTAATTGGTCCTCAGCCTTCATGGACCAGAGGGAGATTTACAGCTTAGGGGAGTAATTAGGGAGACTGAGACAAGGGAAACTTGTACAAGGAAACTGAGTCAGGACAGTTAAAGAAAACTGTGGCATAACAGTTTTTGTATTAAAATACATTTTTTTTCACACTGTTCCACATAGTCTTCAAAGGGAATTTTTTCCCAATTGATCTGAATTCCTTTTTAAAACTTGGCAACGTTCACTGTTACTACTACTAAGACATGCATTATAATTATCACAAACTCTAAATATCATTTTGTAGGTTTTCAGTGTTTTATTCTAAAATAATGTTTCATGTGTGTCATAACCCATATATGCTAATATTTTAATGATTTCACATGCATTTCAATTATATAAAGGCATTTTATCTTCTTCTAAAAATAGAGACAACTCTTTTTTTTTTTTAAGTTAAAAAATATTGTCATAGTACTCGCTTCTCCTGTCAGTTCTTTTTTGTATCCTCTATAACTTTTCTCTCATGGAAATAACTATTGGACCATTGAGACCTGATTTTGTATTCCATTACTGACACTAGCTAGGTGAGCATGGGAAAGTTACAACCTCTATAAACAATATGTTCTAATGGTTAAAGAGTTCATTTTGAAGTTAGGCACACATTTCTAACACTGTGTGACTCTGGACAAATCATGGAACTTCTCAATGCCTGAAGCAATTTCTGCGGCTACAAGTCAAAGAGAAGCACTGATGTGTTGGGAAAGGGAGTCTACTATAACAATGAAATCAAAGATCCATTATCTATAATGATAATAATGATATGTTATTAACATATTGTTCTCATTTTTTCCCATAGGGTTCATATAAGCTTCCAAAAAAGAGTTTAAATGATTTGTCCATTCAGCATCTGAGGCTGAAATGACTGAACAACAGTAATGAATTTTGTGCCAAGCACTTGGCTCAGTTAGAAACCAAGTGGTGCAATAAATAGAGCACTGGGCCGGAAGTAAAGACCTAAGTTCAAATCCATAGTCCAAAAGCATACTTTTTTATTTTATTTTTCTTTCATTTTTTAAACCTGCATGTAATTATGTTTTGCATGACTACAAATTTATAATCTAAATCAAATTGCTTGCCTTGTCAAAGGGTGGAAAGGATAGGGAGGGAAGGAAATAGGGAATTTGTACTTCAAAAATCTTAAAAGATGAAGATCAAAAAATGGTTTTACATATATCGGGGGAAATAAAACATTTAAAAATAATATCTACCTTCTAGATTTGTTTGTGTGGATCAAATTAATTAACATCTGTAAAGTACTTTGCAAAACTTAAAAAGCTTTAGAAAGACTAGCTATTAGTACAGAACCAGAATAGGGAGGCATCATTAAGCTAATAAAAGGTAATGGGTTATAGGCATTACAAGAAGAAAGAGATAGCAAAATAGTCGAAGGAAAGGAACCAGAAGGTGGTAGAAAGCAAAACACTAATTTAGATGCTTACATTACTCTACTATGCACCAAACTAGTGAAATTGTTCTCATTTCAAAGAATCATCTATGGCAACAATAGAAAACTAAACGCTATAATCTTACAGTTTTGAGAAGAAGCGCCCACAAGACCTGTCAGATACTTGCCAGCCTTTACAAGTTATCACTGAATTATTAGCAGGGGAAGGCCCTTTGTAAATGGTAAAGAAACAGAGTTTGCCTTTGGAGGTGAGAAGCACTTCCTCCAGAGCCCTTATTTTCTGTTCCTTTTTAGCAGAATAGTTCTCAGACAGTTGTTATGATAGGTAGAGAAATTAGAAAGAATTCATCAATTCATCTTCAGAAAAAATGTTAGTTTAGAGGCTCCTGATATATTTTCACTTTCTAGACTTCCTCAGCTGACTCCTACTGTGACCTGAGGACTTTTTATTGCTAGAACCTGAGCAATCTTGAAGCCCTCCGAAGCTGCCTTCAATTCTCCTCCTCAAGCTCCAGCATCAGATTTTTTAATCTATCCTTCCCCCCCCCCCAATTGTCATAAATTACAGAAGAGCCTTCAAATATCAGTGGAATCATGGACTATCAATGGAATCATGAAAAATTCCATTCCATTCAAGAAGTACTTCCCTAACTTTTCCTATTCAATCAATAGTTCTTTAAACACACACACACACACACACACACACACACACACACACACACCTCAGTCTGGACATGTTTATATGATTTTCTTCCTGTTGAAGTTTTACCCAAAGTTAAAGAGTTACTTATAATTGAACTGAGCTATGGATTATGCTGATAGATCAGAAGTTTCACCATGAGCATCCATCAGCTTAGTGTCTCCAAACTGTGTTCCTATACATTCATTTACCTAGTTTTTAATAAATGAAAGATCGTTCCCTGCCTATTCAAAATATGAAACTATTCCCAAACAAGTGAGGTATCATCTTCCATCATTCACAAAAAGATCTGAAACTTTTTTAGTCATATACCACAAGGTTTTTTTAATCCAATTTTTATTTGTTTGAAAGTTGTTTACATACATACATACATACACATTAGTGGTATATTTTAAAATAGGTTCCTTTTGTTCCTCTTTAGCTATCAATCATCACTTTTAACAGTCACAATATCTTACAGCATTTAATAACTAACCAGTCTTTTTTTTTTTTTTACGCAGAAATGATTCCTGCTCTTTTCATCCCCAGATTGCAGTGTATCTTCCACTATGAATGAGTTTCTAAATATCACATGAAAGCCCCTGAGTCAGACCTCTAGTCTGTATCCACAGAAGGAGAACCTGAAGAGTGGAATAACTAGGCATTATCCCCCACACTGTGCCCACTCAAGACTCCCTATTGTTCATGCTTTAGGATAAAGAAGTTACAGCTTTAAGAACTCATGTTTTAATGAATTCTTCATGGAAACCACTAAGCTCCTGGAAAGGTCGGCTCAAGAACCACCCCTATCAAGACCTCTCTAGATTTTCCCTGAGTGTCGGTGGCCCTCTCTCCTTGTCATCACAGACTCCAGAAAGTTTTCAACATGAATAGCTCGGTACAAGAAAACATGGGAACCACAGCTAGAAAATAAAGTAAGCAGCCAGCTTTCCTGAGTCTTCCTCTGGCTTTCTAGAAAGTCACATCACAAAGAACCCTGACTGATTCTTCCCTCTTTCTCTGCGCGCTCACCTGGAGAGAAGAAGCCCCTGAGAAGGCTGTAAGCTCGCCATCCTTCTGGACCCTTCAGTTCCTAAACTACCATGACGGCGCCCACAAGCATGGAAGACTTAGACAGCGAGGTCTGGGCGGGTTGGAGCAGCCCATGTTCCGCGAGTGACTCCTCCCCTCTCAACAGTCTCTTAGCGGCAACACCTGGGGCTTCCTTGCAAGTTACAGAATCACTACTCTTCCCCGCATTTAGGGTTAGAGTCGGATATTTTGGATTAGGGTGAATGTTAGGGTTAGAGTCGGGAGTCGGGAGACATTTAGGATTAGGGTTCCCCCATCCCCCATAAGTCACTGTACGGGCCACTTAGGGAACTTGAGGAGACTGGCCTCCACTCCCCCACCTCCGCCACTGCAGCAGCGGCGCACTCGCCCCAGCCCTGCCCACACAGAGCCAGGTTCGAGACTAAAAACAATCCCCTTACTTCTTTCTCTTTACATTTTGATTTTTTGCATTAACAATTCTTATTAACTATTACTCTGAACATAGAAATCAGTCACAGGTGGAAAAAAATGCAGGGATATGACTATAACATAATATAAACAGTTAAAACTCCACCTTCAGCACATCAGAGAGTGGAACTTTAAAACTCCCAAATGGCATTAATTATAAGTCCAAAGAATTTTATCTCCAAAGTTTCAGATAAATCCCCAACAGTTATTTACCATGACCTCATATCAGCCACAGTAAGAAATTTATCCCAGAAAATTCACACAATTCTTATATACCCAAGTAGATGCTGAATCTTGAATAAGTTGAATATTATACCAATCATTTTGCTTTTAAAATACCCAATACACAGAAAAATCCCAAACTACATATTGTTCACAATAAAAACATCTTGAAAAGGACAGAGGCAAAAACTATATTCTTGGAGTCCCTTTCAGATAATTATTTTCATATAAAAGAATCTGAAAAGTTCTTGAAAACATCAATTAAATTTTTTGGAAATAACCCTTTCAAACTATAGGTCACATTTCTGATCATATTCTTTAATATTCATAACCATTATGTAGCTAAAGAAACAAATATTCAATCAATTAACATCTTGCAAGAGCAGCATGTCCCTTTAAATCACTCTTTGTTTTCTTCAGCCAAAAGCAGCTGCAGCTTTCCATTGCTGCTCTGCTACTCTCCCCCCCCCCAAAAAAAAAAAAACACATCCCATCTCACAGCCATCTCTCTGTGACTACCCTTTCCAACCAGTTCCTTCTTTTTCCCACTGATTTCTTCTTCAAATCATTTGCTCCTAATCAATCCTTCTTAAATCACCTTCATTCTCCTGTCCCATCTCTCTGTCTCTCTTCTGCCCATGCCTACTTGCTCAAACCGTCTCTGAAATACTTCTGACTAGATGCTCTATTTAAACTATTAATTGCTTTTGTAAATTAATCTTCTTTCCCTTGTCTTTAAATCACCTTTTTTTTTAAACTTTAAACTTCAAGATTCACCATTAATTTTGAACCAAATTTCATAAAACTCATAATATAGTTTTAAAATTACCCAATACTTTTAAAAAGCAACATACCATTTAATTAGGGAGATACAAACACGATCCCCCTCCCCCAAGGTAAGCTACTGGCATTTTATTTAATAACCTATATTTCTAATTTGAAGTCCAACCAAATAATAAAAAAAAGAAAAGTCTTTTTCTTCAGTTGTAAAGGCCACATTATTCAAACAATTCTTAAGATTTTATTCATTTAATAAATCTAACATGTGCAAGGCAACAATAAAATTATTTCCCGCAATTTCAATTTTATTTCAATTTCAAAATTATAGTACCTCTTTAAAATATAGTAAGCTCCCAAAACTCTTAATCAAATGTTGCAGACAAACAACTACCCAGTTTAGCCTTCTTAAACTTTCTGTTCTCTAATTCCATGAAAGCAAACTTACTAATAATGATTTTTCTTTCTTCTCCTGGCACATTTTTAGAAACATACCTAATTTGACCAAGAGGGCAGAGAACCCCCATATTCAGCTATTTAGCTCTCTTACTCTATTTTTATTCCTCCCTTCCAATCTCTGCAGTTTCTTGTTTCCAATCTTAACACACATACCAATTTAAAGTTATTTTTAAATTAACCAGTACTTTAGTTTGTGAAATTTCCTAAAATCTACCTAGATATTTCATTCAAACTTATTTTCTTTAGTAAGCCAGGAAAGAGTTAAGCACCAATCCTTGCTTTACCTTGAACATTTTTTTCCTGGCTGAGTTGTGATAACGGGCTCCTTGTTTCCAGGAGTGATAGCCACTGTTCTATTTTCTCAAAACTTTCCAAACTTTCAATCTATGTTTTTATTTTTTTCCTTCTCTCCCCCTTCTTGCAAAGCCACTACCAGAGGCAGAGGGAGAGAAAGAGAAAAAAAGATTTTCTTTTCTTGAGAAACTAGTTCCCAAATTACATTCTGAAGCACTCTGAAAGAATTACTAGTCTGAATGAACTCCAATTCCCACAATTCAGCCTGATATTTTTAACACAGAGGCTGAATTCTTATCTCTTATGAGCTTGCTAACTTTTACACAGAACAAAAGCAATGCAAAGTAGTCATACATACCCAGACAAATGCAGAACTCTATTTTCACTTTTTACACACAGATTTAAGTCTGATATACCCAAATAGTCTTGGGATATACATCCTCCTAGTTTTCTTCCCTTTTATATCTGGGAAGTTCATCCCAGTGTTGAATTCCTTAGCTAACATCCTGATACATATTCTTGGACTGCTTCTATACCACTCTGGACCTGATCCAGGTGTCAGAGGAGGCCCTACGTTACCCTCACACCCTGGCGGAGGTCCTTCATTACCCTCACACCTGCACAGCCACCCAAGAGCCTCCTTAGGAAAAGTCCTTTATTATTAGGGTCAACAG
This sequence comes from Antechinus flavipes, assembly GCF_016432865.1. Taxonomy (NCBI): domain Eukaryota; kingdom Metazoa; phylum Chordata; class Mammalia; order Dasyuromorphia; family Dasyuridae; genus Antechinus; species Antechinus flavipes. The sequence continues at coordinate 722,755,848 of NC_067398.1, forward strand.
CAGTCCACACCAAAAATAAATTTGGGAGGGCTAATCCTCAGAGTCTCCCTTGACCCAACCAACAGAGCCCTAGACTTTCCAAGAGTGTTACCTCGAGAACACGTGTTTCTTTTCAGACTGCCATCGGCCATCAGGACTCTACTTCCTTCAATCTTCAAATCTGCTTTCCACTGAGTATCCCTGCCTCGGGTCATTGTCTAAGAGGGGAGGAAGGTGGCTCATCCAGAGCCAGAGACCATAGAGAAAACTAATTCATGGGTGCCTGTCCCTGTTGGGGTGCCCATAGCTGTCTCCCACATAGACCCCGTCCTGGACGACCTCCAACTGTGAGGGATGTAGAAGACTCTTACGCAAAATAATACTCAGATATCACTCAGTAGAAAGCAGAAAAGTTATTTATTAATAAATTCTCATGAGAATGAGCAATTCTACTGTGAGGAGGGAAAGAGAGAAAGCTCTCAGTAGAAGGGCTAAAGATTTAGGAAAGATTTACAGTTTTTATAGGTTTGGTTACAAAGGATTACACAAAGGATACAGCATTGAGAAATAGGTGCCTTCTCCCTGAATTGAATGTTAAACGTTGGTGCCAAAGGCAGATTAGAATGGAATGCTTTGTTTCCCTGATTCTGAGAGGAATCATCAGTCAGACCTTCAAACTTCAGATTATTGAGCTGATGGCATTCAATAATCTAAATATTGATAACATTGAACAAGAGTAAATGTCATCATTTCTCATTAAATGTATCTAAAGTTTTAAGTAAATATTGGCTTGCACACACCATACTTATGCAGGTCACAGAGACATAGAAATAATAAAAAAATAGAAAAAGAATTTAAATGTTCCTGTAAGGTCTTCACTTTATCTTTCCACTTTGCTTAAATCTTTAACCCCAGCATGGTATCCTAAATAACAAAGAGGCCTCTAAGTGATCTTAAAGACCGGGAGACAACTGACAAAGCATTTGGGAATTTGGATTCCAGTCCCAGATTTGTCCCTTACTAACTACTGGATTTTGAGCAAGTCACTTGCCTGGTTCCTTTTTTAGAAGATACTTAGTTGGCTCCTGAGGTCTCTTTTAGCTCCAAATCAGTGATCACATGATCTTACCTCTGTGATCATAGGAAGTATCCATGAATGTCTCAGTTTCCCCAATTGTAAAATGAAGGAATCAGACATGGCTTCTGGGATGCCTCTCCGGTCCAGGACTTGGTACTGGGAGGCAGCATGGAAGAGTGGATAAGAATAGGAGCTGCCATTGATGGAACCTGAAGAATTGGGAAAACAATTCACAACCTCACAACAGCCTTGTGAGGTCCGTCCAAGAAGGATTATTGTTTTACAAAGGAAGCATGAATAGGTCCAGTGACTCACTTCTGCTTCCCCAAGTGAATGTCCCGGGTGGTCTTTGAACACAGCTGTTCCTGACTCCAAGGAAGGAGCGAAGGAAAACAGAGGGAGGGAAGGATGGAAGGATGAAAAAAAATGAGAAAAGAAAAGCACCCCAAAGAAGCCCCTTCGTTGTGTTGGTCCCTAAGGACATTTGATCTCCCCCCCTCCCCCGCGAGGCTAGCAGAGCCCGAGATGAGAAGTCTTCGCCTCCGCACGTGGCCGGCCCCCACGGTCTCAGTTTGTGACGAGCCGCCCACATCCTGGGGCCCCCTCAGGACTTTGGGAGACGTGTCATCTGCGCAGAGTCTCTAACGCCTGCAAACACGGCCCTGGACACAGAGACGCAGCCTCGCTCCAACTCGGGGAACGCGCCCTCGCGTTCCACAGCTGAGAAGGGAAAGCTGCCCGCTCGGGCGGCCCGAGACACATCCACCGCTTCTCCGGACAAAGCTGGAGCAAAGCGACCTCCGGCCTCTGCCTTGTCAGCGGTACCCAGGCCCCAGGGTCCGCTGGTCTCCGGCATGCAAAGGGACGCGCTCGTTCGAATGCTGAGCCCATAGCTGCATGAGCATGATGGGAAATGAGCCCGGGGCCTTCTCTGCCCAAAGGGGACTCGGGCTTGTCTTCCCCTGGGAGCCCGCTGCTTCCCGAATGGCCTTACCCGGCTTCACGGTGTCAACCTCCCAGGAGCCTCAGCCCGGTCTCCAGGAGCAAACAGCCAAATCTCTAGTGGCCTCCGCACGTGGAGAGCCCAGCCCGGGAGCACCGCGCTCAGATTGTCAGAATTCCCTTCCTCTTTATCCACATTGGCTCCCTGATTACACACACACACACAGACACAGACACAGACACAGACACACACACACACACACACACACACACACACACACACACACACACACACCTGGTCTCTCCAGAACAATTTCTGTGGAACCAGATGTGATGAAATAGAGATGTTTGAAATCCAGGACCAATTATTAGATTATGGATTTAGGCCTGGAACGTTACTTTCTGGGCCGTTTTTTCCTCTATCTCTGAAACACACCCATTTTAATAGAGGAAGAAATTGAGAAGCTGAGATCTAGATGAATTAAATGTCCTCCTCCGGGCACAGAAGCATCCAAGAAGATATTTGAACTCAGCTACCCTGCTTTGTAATTGGCGGCGTGGTTGTTTTTTCCCCCTCTGCCAAAAGTATTCTTTAAAAAAAAAAAAATCACAAATGCAGTTCAACAAATAATTGTTAAGCCCTCACAGTCTCTCAATGCTCTCAGGCAATTTTCGGAGCTCCAGATGAAGAAATGATCTTCCATAACAGAAATTTTTACACTAAGTTCTCCCTAGCTGGTGAATTCACTGTCTGGACCCCTACACTGTCACTCCCATCCCTAGCATAAATAACGTAATGAATGAATAAATAATTTAGAAAAAAGGGGACCCGATGCATTATTTTGGGTGGGAGCGTTATAGAAATGAAGCAAAACAGAGTTTACTTTCAAAAAGGTTGACCTATAATGGGAGAAGTGTGCGAATAATAAAAAATGTTCTATTACGGTAAATACACAGGAGAGGTCTAGAGTAGAATGCAATATAGTATGCAATATAGTGGCAGGGAGGGGCTTCATGGAGAAAGTTGTACCCAAGTTAGAACTTGAAGGAGGGAGAGGAATTCAGTGTGCAGAACTATGGGGAATGAGCTGAAAGGGGAAAATGATCTTCTCTCCTCTGACAGCGTCCCACTTGAGTTCAGGCCTCGTATTTAGACTGGGACAGCAGCCTGTGGGTAGATTTCACATCGGGACAGTCTATCCAACGCTCAGCTGCCAGTGTCAGAAACAAGTCTGACCATGCCCTTAGTCAACCAACTCCAGGAGCTTCCCATCACCTAAAAGCTCCAATATAAAAATTCATTTGTCTTTTAAAGGCTACTCTAACATTGTCTCCTCTTCCTTTTCTTTCTTTTCATAACTTACACTCCACATACATCCAGTAATACTGACCTCCTTGCAGTTCCCTATACAGGAACTCCATCTTCCAAATCCATTGGCTATTTCCATTGGTTGTCTGTTATGCCTGAAAATCTCTTCCACCTCATCTCCCCCTCCCTGGCTTCTTTCAAATCTCAGATAGAGGACCACCTTCTGCTAGAATCCTTTCCCATGAAAGCTAAAGCCTTCCCTCTGGGGATAATCTCCAAAATATGCTGTCTATAGCTGCAATATTATCTATGAGCAATATGAAAGTACAGATTGTCTTTTGCCTTTCTCTGCAACTCCCATCACTTAGCCTAATACATAGCCCTTAACAAATGGCCTTTAGTTGATTGACTAAAAAGAGGCAGTGCCTATCCCAGCTTCTCTGGAGAATTCATGAAAAGAAACAGATTAGGCTGCCAAGGAGGTTGGAGTAGACAGTACTGTACTTCGGAAGCCATGGGACAGGCAGGTAGAAGAAAGTCAATATTACAGGAAAATGTTTTGGAGATTTGGGAGAAATGACAAACAATCCAACTGAATCAATCTGTATTAAGTGGCTCTGTTAGGCAATTATATTTGAGAATGAGACTTTTGTGTTTTAGATCTGCCATTACCAATCTAGGTCCCAATCATTCACTTCTGTACCACTCAGTTTTCTGCCTGAGTATTAAAGTTACAAATTTAAAAAAAGAAAAGAAAAGAAAAGAAAACTAACTCAAGTGACTTGATTTCTGAGCCACAAGTAACTTTATTCAACAAGTCATTTCTTTACTCTGAGCCTCAGTTTTGCCATCTATAAAATGGAAGATAATAATCCACCCTAACCCCTCACTTAAAGGTGTTTGCTAATTCAAATGAGATTCAAATGTGCATTTCAAACCATCTTTGGTTTCACTGAAATTGAAAGAAGGGGAGCAAGTGAGGGTAGGGAGAATTAGGGAATCAGTGTAGATAGAGAGGGAATTTTGATATCTATGAATGGAGCCATTGGCTGGTCTCTGCAACTTTAAATAATATAGTTAAAACATCTGCTAACCTATTCAACAGTGGTCTGATGTGTCTCTGTTGTTCTGTAGTACATAGAGAGCAATGGAAATAGAAGGAATATTTTAACACCAGGTCAGACTTTTTATTCTTTATACCTCACATAACTTTGCTCTACAGATAAGTTAAGAAAACAATACTTTCAAGGAGGAGGTTCATAAGAACCAAAAAGGTCTGAGTTGCTACTAGAAATTAAAAATAGCAAAACCTACATGGTGTCTGAAGGCACATTTGAACATATGAATATATGTCCATATGTTTATCCTTTCCTCCCATTCCATGTATAATCTCTCTCTTTCTTTTTCTCCATCTCTCTCTCTCTCTCTCTCTCTCTCTCTCTGTCTCTCTCTCTCTCTCTCTCTCTCTCTCTCTGTCTTCCCCCCTCTCATTTTGTCCATCATTTGACTATAAGTTAAAAAGTGGCAACTACCTCATGCATTCCAAATTTGCTGATAATTTATTGGAAAGAATGGGCAACACATTGGAAGACACAGACAGAAGCTTAAAGATCTTTACAAGTTAGAACAATGGGCAAAATGCTACAACATGAAATGTAATAGGAATAAAATGACTTCAAAATACTGTGTAATTATTAGATGGGAGAATTATGGCTTGAGAATTGTCAAAAAAAAAAATCTATTTTAGTCGATCACAAACTCAAAATGAATCAATAGTATAAGAAAGCAGCTGCCAATAGCTAATATGATCTTAGGGTCCATTAATAGGAGCACAAAATCCAGAATTAGGACTATGATGATCTTGTATACTGGGTACTATTTGGGGGGGGGGTTAATTAATTATTTTTCCATAAAAAATATAATTTCATTTCCATGAAGAAAGAAAAATGATCCCTTTTGTAAAGATGGAGAGTCAAGCAAAATAAATTCAAGTATTACCCATGGGAAAAAAAAAAATGTTTCAATTAGCACTCTGAATCTGTCAGTTCTTTGTTTACAAAGGTCAGAAGTATGTTTCATCATTAGTCTTCTGTAATGATGGTTGATCATTGAATTGATCACAGCTCCCAAATCTTCCTTTCTTTTAAATTTTTGAAAAAAAAATTATTTTATGTTTTATTATTGGGGTAAAATAAGCATTTCTGTAACATAGTATATATAACATATGATGGCAAAGATTGGCTTTATAATAAAAGGGTCCTCCTGCCTCCCCCACAGAAATCAAGGCACATTCAAGAGGACCTCAAGAAGCTGGCAGAGGCAGAGAAGACAAAGGAATGGCCACAAGAGCTCAAGCTCTTGGAACCAAGGAAAGAGATAGGCCTCTAAGAAAGCTAATCGGACCCCAATGAATTATGTCAGGAAGCAATGCCGTGGCACTTGAATGAACTGAAACAATGTCACGATTTGTTTGATTGACTCACACAATAAAAGTGACAACTTCTTTCATCATTAAAGAGCTTTTAGTAGGCAACATGCCCCATTTTCTGCAATCACTTGATTTACATGATTTGGCATTGAATTTACAAGATTTGATACATTTACTTTAATTCATCATCAAGAAAAAAAATATATTCGATAACAAATACACTTTTGATGGGTACTTCATTTTTCTCAAGGTAGCATGGGTTATTCCTTATAGGTTTTCAATGACATTAATTTAGGTGAGGCCCCAGGTTAGTGATGCATGTTTATCTCTACCTCTTAGATAAATTCATGAAGCTTGTGTTAAATGGTATGCATTGTGTTGTGATATTTCATTCCTATTTCTGTGGTTTTGAAACATTTTTATTTCTTGCTATAGAAATATATTTAATCAGGGTTCAGCATTCTCATTGATGGGTGGCAAGACTTTCAAGGCCATTGGAAGTCAACAATCCCTCCCAAAACATTTTTAGTGGATGTTTTATAGTCTGAAGAAGCTGAGATCTTACAGCTTTATCTGGCTTTCTTTTGAAAATGATGTTAATATGATCTTGGATGAAAAGGGGCAATATCATCACTAAAAATTTCCTTTGTTCAATCTTCAGCACCCTAGTGTTTGTTCTTTTGTTTGTCACAAGGCAATGATTAGCCGTTGTTTTTTAAACAATCAAAAAGAGATATTTCTACTCTCCTAGAAGAGATTCCTAGTGTCTTTTCTCCTAAGCTCTTAATTCCATATCAGTTGCCACTGCATATCTCCAACTGGATGCCCCATAGACACCTCAAAGTGAACATGACCAAAATGGAGCATATTATCTCCTCACTCCCTCAGATTCATTCATTCTCCAAACTTAAGTTTTCTCCAAACTGTTTTATAGACACAACTATTCTTATAGTCTGCTGGGTTCAAAACTATTGAATCATTTTCAAATCTACTCAGCCCTTCATAAATTTATTCAGTTAAATAGTAAATTAAATATAAAAATATGTTCATGCTATGTCTTGCATCCAATTCCCTCTCTCCATTCAGATTCACAATCATTCAGCCCCTAATTATGTCTTCCTTGTAATATACTGTAAAAATCTCCTTATTGAACTCATGGCTTCCTGTTTTCCCCCAACTTTCATCCCATTCCCCTAATCCATTTTTCACACTTTTATTTAAAAACATTCAGATAGCTGCCCATTTCTCAATCTCTGATGAAACATCCTGAACAATCTGGGTCCCAAAAAATTGATGAAGAAATAGACTTACCTTAACATTTTAAGCCTATCAGTTTGCTTCCTGTTTACCCTTCCAGGTTTATTGCATATTATTTGTTTCTTCCCTAATTAGATTGGAAGCTCCTTGAGGGCAGATATTGTCTTGTTCCTTTTTTTTTGACTCCATTCCACTTGTATCTGCCCCATCCTTAGCACAGTACCTGCCTGACATGCTTTTCTTGTTTGTTCAGTCATGTAACACTCTTGAGGAGTGCATGGATTGTAGCACACCAGGTCCTTCTAGCTTTGACCACCTTTTGCAGACTATGCAAACTCATATTTGTTGTTAGTGTGACACTAAATGTTCATCTTGTCTTCTGCCATTCCAATTCTCCTTTTCCCTTCACTCTCCCCCAGTATCAGTTCTTTTCCAATGAGTCCTTTCTTTTCATTGGGCAAAATATATGAGATTCAATTTCACTTTTTGCCCTTCCAATGAGTAGTCTGAAGTATTTATTCAAGAATTGTCTGCTTTGATTTCCTTACTGTCCAAGGAATTGCCTTTTTTTTAAAAAGAAAATTAAATATATATGTATATGATAAATGCTAATCCCTTCCTTCACAGATGATAATATAAGTTAAATAATAATCAAGTCAGACAGCACCACAAAAGTTAGTTTTAAATGGAAACTGAAATAGTGAAATGTTAAATATGTCAGTCAAGGGACAGATTGCAGAAACAGGAACAGCTTCAAAGACAATGGTAAAAGTGAGTCAATATTCCAAAATTGTTGGCATACAGCTAAAGCAGGCACCAAAAGGATAAATTATTGCTCAAAAGACATATACTAATAAAATACAAAGAATGAAGAAAATATCATTTATTAAATATATCAATACATTAGATACATCTACTGCATTTTTGAAATATACTAATACATTAGAAATCAGACTAAAGAACTTATAAAAACCAAATCAAATTCTGAGGGAAGACAATGTTATTTCATCCTCTCTTCTTTACAAGTATGGTGGACTCAGTGTGAAACAATACATACAATGTCAGTTTTTTCATGTGTTGGATTAGGAGGGGATGAAAAGGGCCCAGGTTGAGAAGTACAGGAGGCATGTTAACCAAAAAGAGCCACAATGAATTATTTTAGGAAGAATAGATTTTTTTCTTACTGAGTTACCAGAATCATATGAATTCTCTGGTGACAGTGAAGGGGTGGTTCCTCTCTGAAATCTCTCTATTTCGACAAATTCTGTTTCTCTTTAGTATGAATTTTCTGATGAGTAATAAGGCTAGAGTTCCTACTAAAGTCTTTCCCACACTCATTACATACAAAAGGTTTCTATCCGAGGTTAGTTCGCTAATGTACAATAAGGCCTCCTCTATGGTGGAAGGCTTTTGTACACTCATTACATACAAAGATTTTCTCTTCAGTGTGAGTTCTCTGATGTACAGTAAGGTATCCTAGATCACTGAAGGCTTTTCCACATTCATTACATGGAAAGGGTTTTTCTCCAGGATGAACTCTCTGATGAACAGTGAGATCAATCCTCCGAATAAAACCTTTCCCACATTCCTTACACACAAATGGTTTCTCACCAGTGTGAGTTCTCTGATGTACAGTAAGGTATCCTTGACAGCTGAAGGCTTTTCCACACTCATTACATTTAAAGGGTTTCTCTCCAGTGTGAGTTCTCTGATGTATAGTAAGGTATCCTCGATCACTGAAGGTTTTTCCACATTCCTTACATTCAAAGGGTTTCTCTCCAGTATGAATTTTTTGATGACGAATGAGATGTTGTCTCTGGATGAAGGCTTTTCCACATTCCTTACATTTAAAGGGTTTCTCTCCAGTATGAATTTTTTGATGACGAATGAGTTGTGGTCTCTGGCTGAAGGCTTTTCTACATTCCTTACATTCAAAGGGTTTCTGTCCAGTGTGAGTCCTCTGATGTACAGTAAGGTATCCTAGATCACTGAAGGCTTTTCCACACTCATTACATTCAAAGGGTTTCTCTCCAGTGTGAGTTCTCTGATGTATAGTAAGGTATCCTCGCTCACTGAAGGCTTTTCCACATTCCTTACATTCAAAGGGTTTTTCTCCCGTATGAATTTTTTGATGACGAATGAGGTGTTGTCTTTGGCTGAAGGCTTTTCCACATTCCTTACATTCAAAGGGTTTTTCTCCATTATGAATTTTTTGATGACGAATAAGGTGTTGTCTCTGGCTGAAGGCTTTTCCACATTCCTTACATTCAAAGGATTTTTCTCCAGTATGAATTTTTTGATGACGAATCAGGTTTTCTCTGTAGCTGAAGACTTTTCCGCATTCATTACATTCAAATGGTTTCTCCCCAGTGTGAGTCCTCTGATGTACAGTAAAGCATCCTTGTTCCCTGAAGGCTTTTCCACCTTCCTTACATTCAAAGGGTTTCTGTCCAGTGTGAGTCCTCTGATGTACAGTAAGGTATCGTATATCATTGAAGGCTTTTCCACACTCGTTACATTCAAAGGGTTTCTCTCCAGTGTGAGTTCTCTGATGTATAGTAAGGTATCCTCGCTCACTGAAGGCTTTTCCACATTCCTTACATTCAAAGGGTTTTTCTCCCGTATGAATTCTTTGATGACGAATGAGGTGTTGTCTCTGGCTGAAGGCTTTTTCACATTCATTACATACAAAGGGTTTTTCTCCATTATGAATTTTTTGATGACGAATGAGGTGTTGTCTCTGGCTGAAGGCTTTTTCACATTCATTACATACAAAGGGTTTTTCTCCATTATGAATTTTTTGATGACGAATCAGGTTTTCTCTGTAGCTGAAGGCTTTTCCGCATTCATTACATTCAAAGGGTCTCTCTCCAGTGTGAATTCTCTGATGACTAGTGAGATTGTTCCTCTGCATAAAACCTTTCCCACATTCCTTACACATAAATGGCTCCTCTCCAGGGTGAGTTCTCTGATGATCAGTAAGTACATCTTGATGAGACCCACTGGAGTCTCTGCTCTTAGGACTCGAGGTTCCTTTGTGCTTCTCCAACACAGACATCAGATCCAGTCTGGAAACAGGAATCCCCACAGAGACCAGGTTCTGGTAGTTCTCCAGCATCACGCTCCTGTGCAGGGCCCTCTGGGCAGGCTCCAGGACCATCCACTCCTCCCAGGTGAAGTCCACGGCCACGTCCTGGAAGGTCACTGGTTCCTGAATGGGGGCCATGGGAAAGCCAGACGTCACACCCTCCATGGGCTCCATCTGCTGCCTGGGGATGATCAGAGTCTTCACAGGTCTTGGGGACTTCTCCACTGAAATTGACACTCCTGTCAGTTGAGCTGCTGAGAATAGGGCTTAATGTCCAGAACCCCACGTCTAAGGCCTCACTTGGGGGCTAAATAGAGTGTGCTTTCTAGAGCCCCAAATTGGGGAGACAAAATATTCTACGCTTTCCAGAGGCCCACGTCGGGTGCCAAAAGGTGGTGTCCGGACTAGCTCTCTGGAGGATCTCGGGACCAGCCTCGGTCTTAGTGGAGGAGAGAAGGAGGCAGGAGAGCCACCAGGATGGTCCAAGATGAAGTCTTCCCAGCCCTTAAATACCTCAGCATGATTACATCCCCCAGCACACTGGACAAGTGCTAACTATGGTGCATCCCACAGCCCCCTGAGTTAGTCCCTAGGGGAAGTATAAGCCCCTGCATTGATGTGCAAATAGAACACAGGTGGTCACTCCCTCCTTGCCTTCTCAGGAAAGGTGACAACACCAGAGGGAGGTGGGGAGCCAAAGCAGACCTTGTCAGCAGCTTCCCTCTGGCTTCCCCAGAGTCCCCCGCTCCCTGAGGCCCCCTACCAATGGCCACAGACACAAGTAGGAGAAATGTCTGGTGCCTCCAGCTTCGGGCTGGCTCCCGCGCTTGGAACATCCACCTGGGCTAAGTCAAGTTGGAAAACCCCAAGTGTTCTGAGGGAACAGATCCTTCTCTTTCCCAATGATCACTAACAACCAGCTCCCAGGGGGCCGGCAAGTCAAACCCCTGCCTGAGCCGGGCCACAAGTCATCCCCCCAGTGTCCCTTGGGGAGGGAGGTCTCAAAGCACGGCCAGGGCTGCCAGCAACTGCCAACCACCTGACCTCCCACCGGGGCCTCAGAGCCCAGGAGGAGCCGCATCCCCAGGGCCCCGGGCTCCTTGCAGCCCAAACCTCCCCAGGGAGGGGCAGGGAGCGGCCTGGGGGGAGGGGGCAGCCGCAGGACAGCGGGGAGTCCCAGCGTGGCTCAGCTCCTTCCCCTAAGGGGCTGACGTCACCCTGGCCTCCGGCCCTTCCTTCTGCCGGGACCCCGAGGCGCGCGGTCTCCCCCTTTTCACCAAGCCCAGCAATGACCCTAGAAGAGGCTTCTTGGAGGGAGGAGAGACGGGCTGGGCGCGGCCAGGAGAGGGCTTCCGGGCTGTACAGAGGGGGCAGAAGTGACCAGGGAAGGATTGGGGGCGGGGACCCCGGGGCAGGAGACGAAAGCCGGAGCAACAACAGGACGCCCCGCGGGGGAGGGGAGAGAGGGCAGGGAGAGGAGGCAGCGTGGGTCCCGCCGCAATGGGGGAGGGGCTGCTGAAAGGGGCGCTGGCCAGAGCCGAGGGGGGAGGGGAGGCTGCGGGACATGGGGGGGGGGCAACACACACGCACGGGCACCTAACAAACGCTTGTTACTGGCACAGACTCAGGAGCTTATCCACATGCACTGTGCGCACACGCGCGGGAGAGAAACCGTGGCCACACACAGGGTCAAGGGCCCGGGCTCAGCAGTGCCCACGCGCGTGCGCACTGTCAGCTCTGAGACTTACCTGCCCTCACTCTGCTACCGCTGCTACAGCCGGAGCCGGAGTTGCGCCTGCGCACGGTCACGACTGAAGCCAGGGGCCCCTCCTTCTGACCGAGGCTGACAGCGGGAGCCGAGGCCACGCGTGCGCAGTGACGCAAACCGCAAGGGTGGCTCAGTCCCGGGGATTTGGGAAGTTTTCTTCAGCCCCACATCCAGCCCTCAGCTCTCCGCCATTGTCCTCCAACGTCCGCGCTCGCTCTCACTACTGGGGAACCTTCTCTTCGATCATACGCTGGTGGGAAAGACCCCGTCTCTGCTTTCTAGGACGCTGCCCCGATCCCCCCGGCTTTCCTCCTTAAATGTCGCGGCCGCCGTCTCTGCCCGCAGTGATCCGGGAACCGAGGAAATAAAAGCCGACGCGGCTTCCGTTTCTCCTCCCTCCGCTTGCCAAGGTCCCGGCTGTTGGGTTTCTTTAATGGTGAGCTTGAAGCCACCTCGCGTATTCTCTTTCACCTTCACCTGCTCTTGTGCCAAAGTTCCCTTTTAATGTCGTGACCCAGTTTCTCCAATTGTCCGATGTGGTTTTTCTGCCTCAGGTTATAACCTTCCCCTCTTAATGTTTGAGATAAAGGTTTTATAGACATTCCTTCTTAATGGTTGACAAGATAAAGGTTTATCCATTCTAGATGTCATTAGAACATCAGTAACCTCCCCCCCCCCATTAGGTTATCCCCATCTAGGTGCCTCCCCAACCATGTCATTGTTCTTGTTATCCTATAAAAAGCTTGCTGTCCCAATACTCGGGGCTGGACTCTTTGAGATGATAGTCTGGTCTAGCCCTGGGATCAACCATGGATCCATTGGTCCCAGTATTTCTCTGCATTTAATAAACTATTGAATTGGTCTCTAATCCCTTGTCTTGCTCAGTTTCTTCAGCATTACGCTGGTACATTACAGGTGATTAATAAAGGTTCATTGACTTGATTGCCTGGAGTTTGGGAGCGTCTCAGGTCTGACAGAGCTCGCCTCTGGCTCCCTGTTGCTCACCTCTGCCTGCAGCTCTTTGGAGATAATGGGAGGCCCCGGAAGGTGCTCATTACAGCTTGTGCTGCTCTTTAAATCCGGCCAGGATTGGGAATACATTAAAAACCTCACTGCCTTGCGGTCTCGGAACAGGACAAACCCTGAGTCTCCGACTATTAGACTGCAGCTCCTTGAGGACCAGAACTGTCTTGCTTCTTTCTGTTTCCTTGCACTGAGCACAGTCTCTGGGACATCGTAGGCATTTAATCAGTGTTTATTAGCCTATGTGCTGCCCCAAAGGGGAAGTCTTTCCTTGTGTCCGTGGTCCTTAGCATTAAGTGGTTCCAGTTACCATGTGTATACCTGTAAGGGGCAGGATGATTGATTTAAACAAGGTGTTAACTCGGCGGAATTGATGAGACAGTGGCTGTCTGGTTTAGCATGTGGGTTCTCTAGGTCAGTACATGTGCTTAGTTCTACAAGATTGACAGCTATTCTACAGGTTTCCTACCTACGATGATGTAATGATAATAGAGCATATAATAGCCAACAAGGGCTGGGAGAGAGGCGTTCCATCTTTGATCAGGCTCCTGCTGTTTCTCCTCCTTCCTACACTTTGGGAGAGACTGGTTTAGACTTGGAGAAGACAGAGGACGAGAGAAGCCCTAGTTTGGGGGAGACATTCACCCCATCTCCCTTCCCTGTGGTGGTTGGCCTGTCAGCCTGCATTTCTCTACAGTCACTTTTGCAGAACCTCGTGTTCTGATTTTTCCAGACGTTGTGAAGTGAATAGTGCGGATTTTCCGGCATCGGCGGCAGCTGCAGAGACTGGGGCCGGGAGCCGAGGATGTGGGGGCGCGGCAGCAGACAGCGTGTAGTGGTGGCGGTGGCGTAGTGATGAGAACAACGAACAATTCCCCAAAAGGAAGAGGACCTTGTTATCGCCTGAAATCCAAAATCGGGTAGAATCTCTAACATTCAGAGTAGGAGAAAAGGGTACTTTCTCCTTGCAGAGCAACTGGAGGGCTTAGCTGGTGCTTTGGAAGCTGATCTTCCCGACCCCGAGAGCGAGATTCTAAGAATCCTTTGTACCGTGGCTCCTCTGCTTCCTTTGAAATTGACGCTGTATACAACCTCGCACTGCTTAATGCCTGAAATCGCAACTTCGGCGGGGAAGCTGTGGGAGCCATGGAAGCCGTGTTCCGGCAGCTTCAGACCTAATCAGTTGGAAAAATATCATGTGTTCCTGGGTAGGCCAAGCGAATAGAATAAAAATGACAATACTACCTAAATTAATCTCCTTATTTAGTGCCATGCCTATCAAACTCCCAAGAAATTATTTTACTGACCTAGAAAAGAGAACAAAATTTACCTGGAAAAACAAAAGGTCAAGAATTTCAAGATGTGTGGGTCAGAGACCATTAATAAAAAGACTGGATAGATCTCTAGAAGCAAAGCAAAGTTTATTATATGTTCTTGGGAGAATTGGCTGTGCCACCCATTGAGCAGTGGATGGAAGGGAGAAAGCAGCATAGGGGGCAGGGTGGACGCTTTTAATCCCTAACGCACATTCCCCCTCCCACCACTGACCCTCATCCTTATTGGCTGAGAATCTTACATTCTAAACCCTCGAACTACCCAAGAAATTGAACTTGACCAATAAGTACATAGTTGTCCATATTTGGCTGAAATAGGGAGAATTACAAGAAGGGGACTTAAGTATACCCTTAGGGGGATAACAGGGAGGGGAAAGCAGGGAGGAGACTTTAAGTATGTCCTTAAGATAGCAGGGAGACTTTAAGTGTGCCCTTGACTTAATACTTAAAGTCCTTCAAGCCTACTCAAACTTTGAAATAGATGAAGCCTTACTCGATTTTCACAACTTTCCTGAAAGATCTCACCTTATCTCATTCAGTCCCTCCTCTTATTTATACACTGAGATCTTTTCAACATCTTTATACAACAAAATAAACAAATTTAGTTTCACACAAACTTCCGCTTCCTCAGCTAACAAATAATTCAGCACAAGGCTGTTGTAAAACAACCTCTCTTGTTTGAGTAGCTTGGTCAGCCAAAAGATCTAGTGCCTCAGCAGTCTGATTGGTGATAATCTCTACAATTGCTTGAAGCTTAATTATCCTGTTCAACATATACATTGGGGTTCTATATCCCCAACTTCCATCTTGAGCCCAAGTGGCTGGCTCATACTCTTTAACTATTCTTTCTGGAGGCCAGGTGTCACCCCAATCATTTGCATCTCCAGTCTGAGTAATGGAGGTATGTAAATCCCATTTCTCTCTTCCCAAATCATTGTACAACTGAATCCCTAAATGTTGGTTTGCCTATTCAGGAAGAAAGAAAAATATTGGCCTTATTAGTCCAATATAGCAAAACCCTGTCCAATTAAGAGGTAGGTGAGTATCAGCAGTTAAGCCACAATAATGACCCATTAGAACAGGTTGTTCCTTCGAAAATATGTCTGAACTATTCCTTGTAAAAGGACAATATTGCTGGTCTCTTGTCTCTAGGGGACCTTCCCCTACAAAGGTGACATACTGACATTTCCATAAACACTGATCCTTCCTCTTACAATTGGCAACTGGCCATTGACCTATTAGGTTAGAGGTATTCCAAAATGTGGGAAACAGAGTCCGATGTTTCCCAGGTGTCCCTGGGGTGACATGGTACCAACCCCATTGATGTCTAGACAGGTAAAAATTTAAGTTTTCCAAATTTTTGCAGCCTCCCTCATGTCTCTTAGAGACAGAGCAGGCAAAGGAAGTCCTCTGTCAATCCGCAGCAATTCCTCAGGAATTGTGCCAGAGCCTCCCAAGAGCTCCAAACGACTGCAGTGTCAACAACTGCAGTGTCCACTACAAGATAAGAAAAGAAAAAGTCTTTTACCTTGTCCAGAGTTAAGTCCACTCACATTCACTATTTCTCAGCTTCAAACTTTGCCCTATTTAACAAATCCTATCTTCTGTCAATGGCCACTGATATTTCTCTTTTAAGTTCCAGAAATCAGTCCCATTATGAATCTGGGATCAGTTACTAAGGATCCAGGCTGGGCTTAAGGGTATAGGTTCCCATGGTCATTAGCTCAGTCGTTGGGATCCACCACAGATCCAACAATTGATAAGTTAAAAGTTCTCCCTATATTCTGCATGAGCAGGAGGAGCTGGTTCTCATCTCTGGAAGATAAAGGTCTGGTTTCTATGGCTATCATGAGGAAATAGGCAGACCCAAAACTCAGGAAAAGCCCCATGAGAGTTTCCCAAATTAATTCCCAAAGTAATTAATGTAAGAAAAGTCATACAGTTACAATGCACTGGATTCAGAATTTGGTTCCCATTCAGTGGAGGTCCCCTCCTCAAATGTAATTTGAGGTCTCCCCATCTTCAACTGTCCACTCGGATAAAGTGGCACCACAGGTGCTTTTGTTCTGGTGTGGTGTGTCCAGCCTTGTTCCTGGGTGCGAATTGCAGTGTCTGAGAGGTCAGTATTATCTGGTAGGGTCCGTCAGAGTCCGTCCCAGCACAGAGTCAGCTACTCCTCCTTCCAGGAAGAGATCAACACCCAATCTCCACCTGAATTCTGTGAACAGGGAAACCTAGAGGAGTCTGAGCTATTAACCCTTTTGTTGAAGTCCTTGTAAATGTCTTAGCAATGATTTAACATCTCTTAAGAAATAAATCCTTTGTCTCTAAGATAGGGTCCCAGTTTCCCATAGGACAAGCCTAGAGAGGATGACCATACAATAATTCATAAGGTGAAAGTCCAATATCTCTACGTGGCTTGGTTCTGATTCTGACCACAGACATTTAGTCCAAGATAGTTGGGTCTCTAAACATAAGTTAGTCAGTTGCCATTTTATTTCCTGATTCATCCTTTCTACTTTCCCAGAAGAGGGAGGATGCCAAGGGGTGTGGAGATCCCACGTGATTTCTAAGGCCCCAATCACATTCTGCAACACCTGGGCAGAAACATGTGTTCCCTGATCCGAGTCTATCCTCCCCACTATTCCATATCTGGGAATAATCTGTTCTAATAAGACTTTACTGTCGAGGCAGTTGCTCGGGCTGAGGGGAATGCCTCCACCCATGAGGTCAGATAGTCCACTATGACCAGCAAGTAATTGAGGCAACCCACTGGTGGCAGCTCAGTGAAGTCCACGGATGCTTTAGAATGGTCTGATTCCCAGAGCTCGTCCCCCTTTTGGGATCTGGCGTTGAGCGGCCTTGTTAGTCCTTTGACAAATGAGACAGCTGTCGGTCCATTATATATAGGCCAGAGGAAACAACCCTTGTCAGCACAGCATCACCCAGGTTTTGGACATCCCAGAGACTGCCCTGGTGCAGTTGCTGAAGGACCTGCCTCATACTTGCTTTGGTCAGTACCTCTCTGCCATCAGGTAAGAGCCATTGTCCTTCCGAGTCCCCAACTGCTCCGAGAGTCAAGGCCTTCTCTTTTTCCTTCTGGTAAAACTGGGAAAGGGTAGACTCGGGGGAAGTACCGGTATCAGAGCCATCATATGAGAAATCTCCTGGTCTCCAGCTCCCTTGGCCTCCTCATCTGCTAATCTATTTCCCCTTGCCTCCAAAGAGCTTCCCATCTGATGTCCCTTTATATGTATTCCTGCCACATTCCTAGGGGCCAGAATGTTTTCCAGTACCTCTCTAACTAGTGTATAATGGACCAGTTCTTCACCTTTACTATTTACAAATCCTCTTTCCTCCCAAATCCTTCCAAATCCATGCACCACACCCCAAGCATATTTCGAATCAGTATATATATTCCCATCTTAGTCCCTCAATAACTCTAAGGCAAACAATTCACAAATTTGAGCCAACCAATGGGCGGGTAGGCTGCCCCTGGTAACAGTGGAAGTCCACAATAGCAAACCCACTTTTCCTTTTCCCATCTACCACTCTAAAGGATCCATCTATAGACCAATTTACTCCCCCAGGTATTGGTGATTCTTGTAAATCCTCTTACTTTCATTAGAAAATCAATTAACTCTAAACAACAATATTCCTCTGCAGGGGTGGTTCTGTTCCAGGGGACAGGAGGCAAGATTAAGATTATCAACATTCTGAAATCTGTGAGCTATTTCCCAGCCCTCTGATTTAATAGAGTTCTTACTTGGTGTGGGACACTTACTATAACACTGCCTCCAAAGGTGAGCTTCCTACTCTCTTCTACCAAGAGAATGGTAGCAACTACTGCTTGTACACAGGTCATCCATCCTTTGGCTACCGGATCTAATACTTTAGAAAGGAAAGCCACTGGTCAGGAGCAAAGGGTCAGCAATGCAACATGGGCAGCTGATCCTATAAGCCTCCTTCCCTTCACCTAGAATGAATTCCCCTTCATTTCATTTTCTCCTCATATGTAATGGGGAGTTGTGTGGGTGTCAAATGTTCTCTTCCCATATAGCCCCGCCCATGATCATGCAAAACATGAAAAATGCATCTGATGACAATATAGATCTTTGATAAGTAAGTCAGGGGCCTAGGATTGGGGTTTCAGAGATAGCCCTGCCCTCCATCAACATACAATGTAAAAGGCTCTAGGCCTAAACCTTAGCCTAATCAGGGTGATGAGATTCCCAGCTTTCTCAAAAGGCAAGGTGGGAGTGGCCCCAAGTACTTGGGCAAAGTAAACCTTTAGAAAAAGAAACTCTAGCCCCAGGAAGTAAAAAGGTTAAAAGATTAATAGCAGCAACCAAACTCTGGCCGCAAATTAAAATTATCTATTCAAGGCAGTTTTACTTCAGGTAACTGTCCTTAAGTTTTAATCATTCCACTTACAACCTATGTAGTCACACCTTAATTCAAAACTCCCAGCAAATATTAGCTGCAGTCCCAAAGAATTTTTTTTTATCTTTTACAGCAATTGTCATTAATCAAGGGCTTCAGATGAATCTAGTTCTCAAGAATCACAGTAAAGGGTTTACAGCATATACAGCTATCTTTCTTTTCTAAGTAGATAGTTCTAAATTTAACATTACACAGATCATTTGCCTTTAAAATACTCAAATACAAAGAAAAAAATTCTAAACCGCATGTTGTGAATCCTGCTTCCACATAAAAGAAACTTTTAAATCTTTCAGGTTTAACATTGATACTCTCTTCTAAAAAATTTTTTTTTGGAAATAACCCAATCAAATTATCAGATGAAATTAAAATCATGCTCTAGATTTTTTTATCATCTTCCTTAAACAAGGAGACTACCATGCACGTAAATAAGCATTAAATAATTTGCTTTAGACAAATGGAATCTTAGTAGAAATAAATCACTTTCAGATAACTTACAGTTCTAACAAACTTCTTAGAGCAGACTTGAAAAATAAAAATAAAACATTCAGTTATTAACACCATATAAATGTAAGCTGTTCCTTTAAACAGTAGAACCAGCAGGGTATTGTAGCCGCCATACTTAATGGGAAAGGGGGATTAGATCACCTGACAAGGTCCCTCTCCATGTGGCCACCCTTCCCCCACTGCACCATGCTTCCCAACACTAACTTATCACAATTAACTTTTTTTAGGGTGCCATTTCCCCAGAACCAATCTGCCAGCTGAAGATAGACCCCAACCTCATGGGATATATCTCCTTTTCCCATGGCAAATGGCAGATTCACTAGGGAATTTGCCTTTTTCTTCCCCATTTCTGGAGAGCTATTTTCCTCTCTTTTTCTCTCCTGTGACCACCTCTTCCTGTCCCATCTCTCTCCTTCCAAAGCTTATTTGCTTAAACCTTCTCCGACATATGTTAAACACTCCTAAACCAATACTAGATGCTCCATTTAAAGTATTGATTGCTTTTGCAAATCAATCTTTCTTGTCTCTTGTCTTTAAGTCAAAGAAAAAAAAATTTTTTAAACTTCAAGATTCTCAAATAACTGAACCAAATTTCATAAAACTTATAATTGCCCAATAGAGATGACAACTTTTAAGGCATAACTCAGTTACAAATTACCCAATACCTCTAGAAAACACACCATCTAAGTAGGGAGATACAACCCCAACCTCCCCTAAGGTAAATTACCAGCATTTTGTTTTAATAACCTATATTTTAACTTAAAATCCCAAACATGGCTTTAAATTCCCAATAATGAAAAACCACTTTCGCCATCATATTTAAAATAATGAATTTCACCAGATAGCAGTTTCTTTCCCTTGGTCCCACATGGCCCTACTGCAGGTCAGGACATGTGGGAGGGAAAGGAAAGAAGCCACCATCTCGATCCCATATACTTCCCCGATGTATAGGGTGATTGTGATCCCAATTGGGATCTGCTATTGGTATTTCTGGTCAGCTGAAACTACTCCTGCAGCTGGAGGGTTTCTCCTGTCCCACTCCGTCATAGCTGCACTTCTAATCAGTCCCCTCTCCTCTTGTGAGAAGAGAGAATTCAAAATAGACCTAAGTTCTCCTCCTGGCTCCACGGCCCTTGGAGGGGCTAAAGGAATTAAATCCCTTCCTTCTCTTTCAGGTACAAATTCAGGCTTTGGCACCCCAGTCTTCAATAGTGCCTTCCCCAATATCTTTGTCACCCCAGACAAAACAACAATTCCTTTTCATCTTTTTCTTTTTCCTTGCTTTTTCCTTATATATTTTGACAGTTTGTTCCAATTACTTAATTTATCTCCCAAGGGACTATCTACAGGTATTTTCTGATCATTTTTCTCATTTCTCTCCTCGAGGGCTGGCTGGGACTGGGCCACACCCATTGAATTTAGACAGAATCTAAATTCCAAAATACCCAAACATGCCAATTGTCACCAATTGACTCCAGTAATCCTAGAAGGCCTAGCCAAGGCTATCCTGTCCAGAGACGCAAAGTTTAAAACTCCAGGCCTCACAGACTCCTGTCCAGAGACCCCTCCAGAGTTTATGACTCCAGGGCCTCACAGGGGGCTTATCTGATCCTGTCCAGAGACCCAGAGTTTAAGACTCCAGGCCTCACAGAGGGCTTACCTCTCTTTCTTTGCTCTCTTGCTTGCTGCGCAGCAAATTGCTTGACAATTTGTCAATCCACCAATTGTTCTCCACCGACCGATCGGGATTTCTACCTTTTACCGCGGAGTTTCTCCCTTTGCTTTGCTCTGAGTTTCTCCACTTCGGGCCCACTTTACCTTGGAGAGTAAGGAGAAGTCCTGGACGTTGGCGGGCTGCCTAAATCAGGGCAGGGTGCCACCCCGCCAGACCCCAGGGGCTCACCTACTCACCACAAGTAGTGTGATCCTGGACGAGCCCCCAAGACTGTGTGGGTTAGAAACCATTAAGAAAAAGACTGGATAGATCTGTAGAAGCAAAGCAAAGTTTATTATACGTTCTCATGAGAATTGGGCCTCCCACCCATCAAGCAGACCATCGAAGGGAGGAAGCACTGTAGGGGGCAGGGTCGACACTTTTAATCCCTAACACAAATTCCCCCTCCCACTACTGACCTTCATCCTTATTGGCTGAGGATCTTACATTCTAAACGCTTGAACTACCCAAGAAATTGAACTTGACCAATAAGTACATAATTGCCCATATTTGGCTGAAATAGGGAGGATAACAAGAAGGGGGCTTAAGTATGCCCTTAGGGGGAATAACAGGGAGGAGACTTTATTGTCCTTAAGAAGATAGAAGGGAGGAGACTTTAAGTATGCCCTTAGGAGAATAGCAGGGAGGAAACACTTTAAGTATGCCCTTGACTTAATGCTTAAATTCCTTCAGGCCTACTCAAACTTTGAAATAGATGAAGCCTTACTTGATTTTCACAACTGTCTTGAAAGATCTCACCTTATCTTGTTCAAAGGGAATTAATGAATAATAATGCTAATGAAGGTGGCCTATCTGTGCCAGATTTAAAACTATATTATGAAGCAACCATAATCAAAACATTTGGTACTGGCTAAGAAATAGAGTAGTCAATCATTGGAATAGGTTAGGATCATAGGACAAAATAGACAATAACGATTGCAATCTAGTGTCTAACAAATGAAAATACCCCAGCTTTTGGATAAGAACTCACTTTTTGACAAAACCTGCTGGGAAATTTGGAATGTAGTATGGAAGAAATTAGGGCTTAACCCACACTTTACACAGCATACCAAGATAAGATCTAACTGGGTTCATGATTTAGACATAAGGAGTGATATTATAAACAAATTAGAGAAACATAGGATAGTTTACCTCTCAGATCTGTGAAGAAGGAAGAATGGGAACTCACAACTGAACACCAGATAGATAATTTTGATTATATTAAGTTGAAAAGTTTTTGTACCAAAAAACAAAAACAAAAACAAAAACAAAAACACCTAATGCAGAAAAGATCAGAAGAGAAGCAATAAATTGGGAAATCCTTTTTAGATTTAAGGGTTCTGAAAAGGCCTTATTTCTAAAATATATAGGGAATTGACTCAAATTTATAAGAATTCAAGCCATTCTCCAATTAATAAATGGTCAAAACATTTGACCAAATTTCAGATGAGGAAATTCAAACTATTTCTCATCATATGAGAAAATGCTCTAAATCACTATTGATCAGAGAAATACAAATTAAGACACTCTGAGACATGACTATACACCTCTCAGATTGGCTAAGATGACAGGCAAAGACAAGGACAAATGTTAGAAGGGATGTGATACAACTGGTGGATTTCTAATACTTTGTTGGTGGGGTTGTGAACTAATGCAGCCATTTTGGAGGGCAATTTGGAACTATGGTCAAAAAGTTATTGATTTCTATTATCTCTATATCCCAAAGAGATCTTAAAGGAAGGAAAGTGACTCATATGTCCAAAAATGTTTGTGGCAGCCCTTATCATAGTGGCAAGAACCTGGAAAGTGAATAGATGCCTGTGATATTTTTCTTCTTTAAAATAATATAATGGTTCTCTTTGAGAGCAGGTTTCTTGGGGAGGTTTTATGGAGGCAGCCTTAGTTTCAGTTAAAAGTAATAATCAGCCAAAATGCAGCCAGCTGATAAAATGCAAATGTTTATTCTCTCCTTCCTTGGGCCCTGGTAGGTTTAATAGAGGCCTCAGCTTTCCTTGGCTCTGAGAGGTCTTGCAGCTTTTCCTTTGCCTCTGCTCCCTTCAGCTTCCAGCCAGTACAAAGATCGAATGAATCTGTCTTGCCTTCAAGAGAGGGCTTCTGGCTCGCAGTCTCCCAGAATGCTCTGTGCCTGTCCCAGAGTGCTCCTCTCCAACCCCTGGGAACGTTCTGAAGTAAAAAAAACCTGACTGGCCCTCTGTCTGCTTCTTATATATGATCCCTTCTGAGAGAGTAGGATTATGGGTTTCTTCCCAGAGTGTTCTCTGGCCCTGAGAGCTTTAAGGGAGATGTGAATTCACAAAGTTACAAAGTTTACTTTGTGAATCTCCCATACTTGTGAACTCCAATGAGTATTTAAATACTTCTTGCTTATACGAGCTCTCTAAAGGTATGAACACAAGCATTGTATCAATTCCATTGAGTTAACAGTAGGAGTCTAACATCTTGCTTGAGTTTCAAGTTGAGTTAACACTAGGATTCCAACAGATGCCCATCAGTTGCAGAATGGCTGAATAAATTATGGTATATGAATCTTATGGAATATTATTTTTCTCTAAGAAATGATCAGCAAGATGATTTCAGAGAGGCCTGGAGAGACTTACATGAACTGATGTTAAGTGAAATGGGCAGAACCAGGAGATCATTGTACACTGTAATGTAATGGGCCAGAACTCTGAAACAAGGATTCTTACAAGGTGTTAACTCAATGGAATCAGTAAGACAATGGTTATGTAGTTTAGCATGGTGATTCATAGTTCTCTAGTTCAATATGATTGAATTAATCTTACAACAAAAAGTAGTTCCCACTGATGTAATGATTGACTTATACTCAGTATGATGAATGGATTTAATTGTAAAAGAGTATTTAAGAGGCCAGAATCAGACCTAGAGGCCGACTGGAACAGACTCAGAGAAGACAGAGGACTGGAGGCTGGAGCCCAAGGTCTCAAAGCCAAGGAGAGACATTCATTCCATCTCACACCACCATGATGGCTCTCCTCCTTTGCTTCTCCACTGAAACCAAGATTCTGGGGGACTGGCACAGACTTGGGGAAGATAGAGGACTTCCAGGACTCAGGAGAATTTCAAAACAGAGGCCTTTGTTGTCATCCTCCTGCCTCCCCCACAGAAACCAAGACACATTCAGGAGGACCTCCAGAAATCTAGCCCGGGCCCCAGGGAAGGAGACAAGACTTTGAAAGAGATAATAAAGAAATTGTTCTTTATCTCTGACTATTGTCATGGTGATTACTCTGCTGAAATGAAGGCTGGTCCAGAGATCTCCAGAAAACTAACCAGAACATTACAGTACAAAGCAAAATCAAAATTATACAAAAATCAATTCTGATGAAAGAAACTCTTTCTAACAATACGATGATTGATGCCAGTTCCAATGATCTTGTGATGACGAGAGCCATCTACAGCCAGAGAGAGAACGGTGGGAACTGAGCATGGACCACAACATGACATTTTCATTTTTTTTGTGGTTTGCTTCCTTTTTGTTTTCTTATTCATTTACTTTCTTTTTTGATCTCATTTTTCTTGTGCAGAAGAGAATTGTATAAATATGTTTATACATATTGGAATTAACATATATTTTAATATGTTTAAAATATATTGGATTGCTTGCCATCTAGAGGAGGGGGTGGGAGGAAGGAGGAGAAAATCTGAAACACAAGGTTATGCAAGGGTCTATGTTGTCAAATAATCTCTGCATATGTTTTGAAAATAAAAAGCTTTATTTAAAAAAAAAGAAGGAAAAATAAGTAAAAGCATTTATTAAAACCTACCATGTGGCACTGTAATAAACATTTGAACAAAAAATGAGACTAAAAAAAAAAGATGCTGAAATTGTTGGATCAGCCAGAAGAAAATAGCCAATGACTTTCACAGGATGATCACTAGAGCTGTGCAGAGACTAGTACAGATGTAGGGCTCACATATGACAGTGAGGGGGGACACAGGCCCTGACTCGGCCACATCCAAAGCCCCTTTGAGGTCTCAGGTCTGTTCTCCAACCTGGGGGTCACTGCTTATAAGCTGTTAAAAGTGCTGGTGCTTTACCCAACCACTAGATGTCCTCACGGGAGCCCGTGTGACTGGAGAAGCAAACCTCTGTCTGAAAATGAGCCAGGATTTACAATGACTATTACAAGCTCACTGTGACGCCCCCAGGCGGCCCTCCCCTGCCCCTCCCTCCCTTGTCCTGTGCACAGACTCCCCCTTGTGGGACTGGGGAGCAACAAGAAAGGGTCTCCTGGCTGTGGAGTCTCTGAGGTTTGCTTTCCAGGCTGGAATGACTTGGGGGGGTGGGGGGGGGGGAGGGGAAGGAAGGGGGGAAGAGAGCCTGCAGCCACTAGGGGGCAATGTAGGACTGGCTATGGAAAGCAAAGGGGACAGGAGGAGCCTGGGCATCTCAGTGATAAGCCCCGCTGGCTGTGGCTGCTCTGACCCCCTGGGAGCCTTCATGTGACATCTCAGCTGGGCTCCATCCTTTTCCCTGAAAAACACTTTCCCGTGGGACCTATGACCCCAGATTTAGGGCCCGGGGCTGCTTAAGATGCCCCAGATTTGCATCCAGCCCCCGCCGCCTCCCAGCCCCATCCCAGGCTCCCAGGGAGAGGATAAGAGGGGCCTGGCAGAGCCCGGACCCAGCTGGTTCTCTCTGGGGGGCAGAGCTCTCGGGGTCCCCTGCACCATGGCCTGGCCTCTCGTCTGCCTCCTCCTGCTCACCTGCTGCTCAGGTCAGGGCTGACCCTGCTTGTCCTGCTCCCTCCCCCCTGTCCCGGGGCCTCCTGTGAGGGTCTCCCAGCACCTCCCCCCTCCCTCCTGTGCTGGGACGTTAATGTCTGTCTGTGTTTCCAGGTTCCTTCTCCCAGCCTGTGCTGACTCAGGCTCCCTCCATGTCTGCGTCCCTGGGAGCCCCAGCCAGACTCTCCTGCACCCTCAGCAGTCAGTACAGCAACTACTATATTCATTGGTACCAGCAGAGCCCGGGAAAGGCCCCTCGGTACCTCATGTATGTGAAGGGCGATGGAAGTGCAGGCAAGGGCGAGGGGGTCCCCGACCGCTTCTCGGGCTCCAGCTCTGGGGCCAATCGCTACTTGTCCATCAGCAACATCCAGCCTGAGGACGAGGCCGATTACTAATGTCAGACAGGTGGCTACCACTGTGCTATATTCAGTGAGGAATTGGGACAAAAACCTCCCCCCTCCAGCTCAGCCCCAGCTTCATCCTCTGCTCAGGCTTCTGGCACAGCCCAAGCTGCCAGGATCCCCTGCCAGTAGGTTCTCTCTGCTTCTTCCTGTTGCACACTTTTTTCTTTCTTCCTGTTTCTGCCTCTACATCTATGCCTGTTATTCTCCATCGCTGTCTGTCTCTGTCTCTGTCTCGGTCTCTCTGTCTTTATCTCTCTCTCTGTCTCTGTCTCTCTCTCTGTCTCTGTCTCTCTCTCTCTCATTGTCTCTCTTTCTATCTGTCTCTATCTGTATTTCTCTGTTTCTGTCTCTCTGTCTCATCTCTATCTTTGTCTCTTGTTCTATGGCTCTCCTGGGAGGAGATCTAGATTACATGATAGAAATAGGTCTTGCACCCTGATCTTCTGACCCCAGAACCTGGATTTTACCCACTTCCGATTGTGACCCAGGGGAGAGATTTAGCTGAGCCTTCAGGCTTCAGGCTTTGACAGGTGGAGAGCAGATGAGAGGGAGCCCCTGCCATGGTTTCCCTAGAACAGCGGCCCGGCTTCTTCTTAGAAAGAGAAATGAGGCTTGGTGAAGGGCCCCCTGGGACAATAGCCACTGGTCATGAGGCCTCAGCCACAGTTACCTTGTAAAGCATCAAGGACCCCAGCACTGAAGTGGGAACAGAGAGGACTCCAACTGCTGAGGGTCCTTTGTCTGGCCTCCCTTTTCTCCCAACACAGACACCACAGTGAGGCAGGTCTAGTCACCCAACACTTGGCTGTGGCCACAAGCAGCTGCCTGGCCCCTGCTTTAAGGCTGTTCCCATTAAAGTCCATCTTCCACTCTGCTGTCAAATACATTCAAACCTGGATCTGACTTTATCACCTCCTTGTCTTCTTCATCAGTCATTTCCTCTGCCTATTGCCTCCTGGAAATAAATAACTTATCTCTTGGGCTTTAAAGACTTTTTAGACCAATCCCCTTCCCACTTCTCTGGCCTGATGGCTCCTTAAATCCTCAGAACTTGCTCCTTTACCTTCCAGGGACAATGAGCTCCTCACTGTTCCCCAGGACATTGTCTGCCACCTCTGCCCATTGGCTCTGGCTGTGTTCCCTGCTTAGCTGTCTAACCCTGCTCATCTCCAGCTTCTTTCTTCCCTCCATTCTCAGGTAAAATCCTACCTTCCTTTGCAGAAAGTCTCTCCCAGACCTCCTGAAACTTAGTGCTTTCCCTCTTTCCTCTACTTTGTCGCTTTTATGTGCTGTTTGGCTTTTGCTGTTTATATATTGTCCCCACTGCCATCTTAAGCTGGGAGTTCCTGAAGAGTGGAGGCTATTTTGTCTATTTTGTATCCCTCTTATTTGGAACACAGTAGGCGATTAATAAATGTTTATTGACAATGATTTGTGGGGTTTATGGGATCATACATGTGGAGTTGGAAGGGACCATGGATACAAGGAATCCCAGACCACTCATCTTACAGATGAAGAGTCCCAGAGAGCCTGAATAAATTTCTGACTTGCACATCCTGTGAGCATTTTCTTTCCTTAAAAGCAGTTTACTTTTAAGGGGCTTCATGGACTGAATCAGTCTTGTACAGAACTGCTGTTTATTTCTTTTGATCCAGCCTTCCAGATCTGGCGCCATCCCCAAATGGGACAGTTGCACCTGTCATAATTTTAAGCACTAACTTTAAGAGGAAAAAAAAACGACACAAAATATCACAACCTTCAGGACACAGCAAAAACAGTGATCAGCAAAAAGGAATAATTCTAAAAGCTTATGTAAAAAAATGAAGAGACCAATGGATTGGATATGCAAATTTTAAAGCCTAGGGGAAAAAAACACACTAAAAATCCCCATTTCCACACTAACTAGAAAATCTGGAAAATTACAGATGAGAAAGGGGAAAGTGAAAAGGATGTTTATGTGTTTGTGTGCTTGGACAGTAAATGAGGGCCAGAGCAACACTGAATCCTGGAGGCCCCTTTGTCTTGGAGAGTGAACCAGGAGGCAAATCTTGGTGAGAAAATGATAGGAGGAATAGAAGGCAAGGATGATGATGGCTCCCAAAGCTCCCAGAGGAATGCTGGTTGGGACAGGAGTTTACCTCATAATAATAATATGAACAACATTTATAGACATTCACATTTTAAGGTGTGGAGGCACTTTATAAATAACTTCTTTGATTCTCACCATAGCCATGAGAAGTTCATTTGTAATCTCCGTATTACAAATAAGGAACCTGAGGCAAAACTAATATGTGAAAGGTGATTTGCACTCATGTCTTCCTAACTCCAAGTCCACCCAAGGGCCTCTCTGCTTGGTCTTCTGGGGAAGCTTCAGGATGTGCTCCCACAACACTTTGTCTGTATCCCATAATATCTGTTCTGTCCCTTTCCCTTCATCTTTCTCTCCCCCTCTTTACCACAGCTGATCATCTTTTCCTGTTCGATGGCTAAAAATAGACCTCAAGACTACTGGTGACTGACCCTCTCAGCTTGCCTCCCCTTAAGCCCATCATCCTTCCTGAATATTGCCATGGATTTGAGGCTATCCCCATTTCTTCTTATTTCATCCATTCCACCTTTCCTGCCTGCAGCACACTGAGGAATACTATCTCATCACCTTAGCTGAAATCAAACCTCATGCACATAAAATAAAAAGGGAAGTCTTCAGGCAAATCCTTGATAACATTTTGATCAGAATAACCTGAAGAAATAA
The DNA here is from genome assembly GCF_016432865.1 of Antechinus flavipes. Taxonomy (NCBI): domain Eukaryota; kingdom Metazoa; phylum Chordata; class Mammalia; order Dasyuromorphia; family Dasyuridae; genus Antechinus; species Antechinus flavipes. The sequence goes on from NC_067398.1 coordinate 722,784,641, forward strand.
AGATCGTTTATCAATTCCCAGCTGACACTGATGTCTTAACCCCTATTTTGGAGGTCTGATCATTCACTGAGTTTTGAATTTATAAAACTGCTACTTTCCAGCACAGCCCAGCTGTCCATCTTGCCCATCATGACAGGTTCTTGCTAGAGGCTTTATTTCCCATGTCCTTTTCTGTAAGTCTACACAAGGTGACCTTACATGTGATATACTTATCCCATCGAGAAAGCAGTCATTATATCTATCTCGGCCATCATCCAGAGCACATCAATTAGGAACAGAGCAGCAGCAGGAAAGAAACTTAGCCCAGCATCAGTTCCACGTAAATCCCATGAAAACTGGTGAGAAGAAGAAGGAGGAGCCTGGGAAACACCATGGTAACAATGAAATTAAGTTCATGTTCAGACAGAGCCTCTTAAATGGCTACAATCTACGAGTGAAATCTAAAGGCCCTCAGAGAGGTCATCAAACATCAACTGAAACATGGGCTACTCACTGAGGTTCCCATTCTTGTAACAATGTAAAATAAATCTTTCCTGCATTCATCAGCCAGTCAGTGAGTTCTTGGTTAAGATATTTTGTTTCTTACAAAGGGGACTCTGTCCAGGATCCAGATGTTATGACTTTGGGGTGGCCCTGAGCAAGCAGGAGCAGACTTTAACAGCCTAGGGGCCGGGTTTGGACTTTTCCCCCTCATGGATTGTCCAAAGATTCCAGGATCACAAAGTGAGGTCATTGATGAATCCAGGAAACAGCAAGGGAACTGGAGTGGATTCTGCAGCAGCCAGGCAAACTCTGGGCAGAGACCACAGCTTTCAAGCTTCTCTCCCTAGAGGGGACTGGGAATGAGCAGGGCCGCTGTGTGAAGACTCATGTCCAGTCCAGCCTCTCCAAAGAACTGTAGGTCCCCCAGAACCCCATGCTCTGGAGTCAGCCTCTATTTCTCTCTAGGTGGTTCACTGTGGTTCCAAACCCCCATAGTCCCAGAATTCTCAGGGATTGCTGGATTCTGGCAAAGGATGTGGTTTATCTCTACATAACTTAGAGAAATCTAGGGAAATCTATTTTATACTTTAAAATCTCCCCCCCCCCCTTCCCAATACAGCAATTTATAGGAAAGAGTACAAAATTTAGGAGGGGGATAGGAGCCAGAGCTATTTTTCTCCTAGGGGCTTGTATCTCCATCTTAGTCATCAATAGTTTATTGCCATTTCAGAGATTTCAGGCAGGCTAAGAGAATGGAGTTTTTGAAGGAGAAGAGGAGTTTTCTCCAAAAAATGTAACTAAAATACTACATTTAAATTTTATTGGTATATGATTAAATTTCTTTCAATTTTTGAATTCGGGAATAAAGTTTTAAATATATGTGTGCATTAACATTATAGTATTGCTACCAGAAGTTCTCCCTGTCGATTACTTGTGGGGAGGGAGACACTTTTTCTCGAGAGATTATAATAAAATTCCTCAGCTTCTACTTTGAGAAATCTCCTTGATTTATTTAAGCCACTGCTTTTTGTCCCAGGCAGAACTGACATGGAATATTTTATTACATCAATAAGAAAGTTACTTTCATTTAACTTTGTTACTAATATGGGAACATTTGTTTATTTAGTGAATATAGTGTTTTCTTTTAAATAATTTATATTGAAAAATTATTGGTCAATTTATATTGGTCTTTCCCAGTCTGTCCTACTATATGCAAAATGGGATGGGAGCAGGGAGATGTTAAAAAATAATGGCAGAAGCTTGTCTCATGGCTCATGGAGAAGTCTGGTTTACTCTATATTATTATGCTGCTTTTGATGAGATCTGTTAATGAAGGATTTTGTAAATACCTCTGTTACTCTGATGCGACTCCTCCTTTTTGCTTTTGGAGTATAATGTAATGTCCAAAAAAGGGATGATACATAACTATTTGGAGAATCTGCAGGGAAGGAAAAAACACACCTCCCAAGAATGACGGTTCTGCTCTTTGTACTTGCTCTCTCTCTAGTCTCTTAGGTTTGTTTTCCTTTACATTTTGAAGAATTCCCCTCCAACTGATGAGCACTAGATAGCTGTATTGACCCACTTTAGGGGTCTGACCACCCACTGGATCTTCAATCAGCTCAAGCCCTTCAAATGGGATCTTGCAGGATGACCCAGCTCAACACCCATTCTCAGCAGGAAGGAGTTTCAGAAGATGAGATCATCACCCCTACTGCAAAAGCCTTTGGGTCGCATTTGTTTGGGAAGAAACTGGAACTGGTTGGTGAATGGACACTAACTATCCAGTGTTTGGGGTGTTCCCTCTAAAGAGTCTATCAATCCTGTGAAGGAAGGAGGTTATGTAGGAATAATGCTATTTCCCTGTTGCAACAGTATTTGGGATTTAGGATTGGAATATTGGGTTAACCTTTTGGTTAATATTATTGGGAAAGATACCTCACAAACAATTCAGTTTAATGTTTGTCAAATTATAGAATGATAGAGGCTTGACTAGCTGTAGATAAGTATTTGTGTCATTATAGAGAAAAAGAGAATTTATGCAATTGTTCAATTCATGATAATGTTTGGTTTGGTATAAGAGCTGGATATTTGGAAAATGCAGATCTAAGAAAAATTTGGCAATAGCTATAGATCTCTTAGGAAAATTTGGAATCAAGCTGAGGACTTAAGGCGAGTGATAGACACCAGTGCTTGGGTAGAACTGGTAAACTACATCTGAATGTAATACATCTGAAGAAAAAGCAATTTCTATGTGCTACAGGTTGTCCCATGCCCGGATAAGACCAGTCCCTTTGGGCATGGAAGAACATGACTTCTTCCTATTCCCAAAATAACATTCCTGGGGAGAATTATTGTCCCTTTCTGTGATGACCACATATTTTAAAATTAGCTGGAGTCAGGAATTCAGGTTAAGGAAAAATCTTCGATCTTTGTTCTTTGTGGAGGTGAAGGGGGATAGCGATAGGAATGTGAGCAGCAGTGACAGGAACCCAGCCAGCAGTCTCTCTCTCCTCTTTCCTACCCCTCCAAAGTCTTCCCTACGTCATTTCCTGTACAATACATCAGAACTTGCACAAAGAGTGGGCGAGGGCCATTTTTTCTCCAAGCATATATTAATAGAGTATGGTCCAATTACTATTTAGCCTCACGTGCTTAGGACCTCAGTGTATCAATTTGAGCTTTAGCCCATTATACCTTTCCTCTGGAGATCAATCAGCTTGCTTCTTATGGCAGAGTAAATGATTCCAAAATCTTGGCACTGTAGTGGCTCGTACCCCAGTCTAGAACATAACTGAGGGGAGCTCTGGCAGTTTCCTCAGATGATTATACCCCAAGCAAACCATGGGTGGTGTAAAGACAGCACTTAGCAACCTGCTTTGCCTGAGATTTGAGTGGGTACCTGTACAGTGACCCACTTGACTAATCTTTTACCCTGGCATTCAATGAAGAAGGTGAGACTGAATCAGGAAGAATTAAGACAATGACAGTAATTGATCAATTCAAGGCTAGAAACCTAGCTCTGGATCTGGGTCCCTATTCTGGTAAATAAATATTATTGGATGAATTACAGCAGAAAAGCAGTAAAGGGAATAACAGAACAGCTAGATGCCCCAAGCAAAATGGCATAGAAAATAGAATGACTCTAGAAAGGTTATTGGCAGGAACAAGAGGAGCATTTGTTACAATTGGAAGTAGTTTTATTCCTAATATAGCCCTGTCAGAAGAATTAGCAGAGACTTCAGGGATCAATTATCCATTCTGCATAAGGAGATCTGTGCAAGGGCTTAATAGGCTTTTATTATGAGATGGGATATAAAAATTAGACAAATCTGAAGAGATTGATAAGGACGTGGAAAACACATTATTAAAAAGAAAGAAGAGGGAGAAATTGTGAGAAATGGATAGACAGTTTGTTTGCCATAGTTATGAGAACTGAATGGGAGAAATGAAACTTAAAATAGGAAAGTGAAATCCACAAAGATATTAGGGAATAGTCAAGAGTGGAGGTTATCTTACTCCAAAAGAATATAAGCTCCCTGGGGGCAGGGACTGACTTTTGTAATGAAGTGGGAAGGCTTGAGATATGAAAAGAATCTCTTGTTCTCTGCTCTTAAATATTGTCTTCCCCCTTCCAGAATGGAAGCTCCTTTGGTAGCAGGGACTGGCTGTGTATGACCGAATCCTGTCCTATACTGTTTGACATAAACCAGAGACTTAAGGTATACATCCCCACTTGTCCCATTCTCTAGAACAAAGACATTCCTGAGTAATTAACACACGTGCAGTGCATAATCGGTCTAAGTAACCCAATGGGATAAGCTTGCTATTGATAAATAAAGTGGACTTGGATTCCTACCTTCATCTTTCCTCCTGAGTCTTCCCTCAATCCTTGCCTATGACAGAATTCCAGCCAGTTGGGGAGTTCCCCCGGGACCAGAGAGAAACCTGACAGAATGTGGGGAAAGATGCCGAAAGGGCTGGATCGGCCAGAAGAAAACGGCCAATGTCTTTCAGGGACTATAGGCCCAGAGGGAGCAGAAGGGCCCTGACTTGGCCACATCCAAAGAACCTATTTAATGTGTTTGTTATAAGGGGCATCCATGATGTTTTGCTTTTTTAAGATTAAAGGAAGACAGTGTTGGTGAGGAGCAGGTCTGTCCTCCAATCTGCAGGTTACTCTTTACAATCTAAAAAGTGATGGAGCTTTTACCCAACCCCTAGATGTCCTCATGGGAGCACATGTGACTGGAGAGCAATGGAACAGAAATCCTAGAAGCAAATCTTTGTCTGAAAATGACCCAAGTTTACATCGACTATTACAATCAATCTCTCTCTCTCTCTCTCTCTCTCTCTCTCTCTCTCTCTCTCTCTCTCTCTCTCTCACACACACACACACACACACACACACACACACACACACACACACCCAAGGCTGTCCTCTCTTGCACTAATCCTATCCCTTGTCCTATGCACAGATGCCCCTTTGTAGGACTGGTGAGCAACAAGCAGGAGTCTCCCGGTCTCCAGCTGGGCTGGAACAAGGGCTTCAAAAGCTGCATCCCCTCCCCCTGAAATACAGGACTTCCCCGAAGGACAAAAGATTTAGGGCCAGGGCTGCTTAAGAAGCCCAGATTTGCATCCAGCTTCTACCCCCCCCCCCCCCCCAGCCCATCACAGGCTCCCAGGGAGAGGATAAGAGGGGCCTGGCAGAGCCCGGACCCAGATGGTTCTCTCTGGGGAGCAGAGCTCTTGGGGTCCCCTGCACCATGGCCTGGCCTCTCGCCTGCCTCCTCCTGCTCACCTGCTGCTCAGGTCAGGGCTGACCCTGCTTGTCCTGCTCCCTCCCTCTGTCCTGGGTTCTCTGCTGAGGATCTCCAAGCACCTCCCCCCTCTCTCCTAAGCTAGGCCATTAATGTCTGTCTGTGTTTCCAGGTTCCTTCTCCCAGCCTGTGCTGATTCATTCTCCATGTCTGTGTCCCTGGGAGCCACGGCCAGACTCTCCTGCACCCTCAGCAGTCAGTACAACACCTACACAATTCATTGGTACCAGCAGAGCCCAGGAAAAGCCACTCAGTATCTCATGTATGTCAACAGTGGTGGAAGTGTAGGCAAGGGCGAGGGGATCTCCGACCACTTCTCGGGCTCCGGCTCTGGGGCCAATCGCTACTTGTCCATCAGCAGCCTCCAGCCTGAGGATGAAGCCCATTACTACTGTGGGACAGGTTATTATATTGGTAATAGCTTTGGTTAACACAGTGCTACATTCAGTGAGGAAGTGGGACAAAAACCTCCCCCTGCCAGCCCAGCCCCAGCTTCATACTTGATCCAAGCTTCTGGCACAGCACAAGCTGCCAAGGCACTAGTAGCTCTCTCTTTCTCTCTGCTTCTTCCTCTCTCCCAGTTTTTCTTCTTTTTCTTTCTGCCTCTACCTCTACATCTATGCCTGATAGTCTGCCCCTCTCTCCAATTTCCCCTGCTTCTCTCTCCTTCTTTCTCTCTCTCTCCCTGCCTCTGTCACTCTCTTTCTCTTTCTGTCTCTCTCTCACAGACTTACACACTAACAACACACTTGCCTCTCTGTGAAAAAAAATGTGTGCAGCTATTTTTTGCACCATTGGGGGCTTGGTGCAGGCTCCCGATTTTATCTAGGAGAGTTGTAGAAAGATTTCCTCAGCTTCAATGGATTCGGGGTCCTCAAACTTTTTAAACAGGGGGTCAGTTCACTGTCCCTCAGACTGTTGGAGGACCAGACTATAGTAAAAACAAAAACTTTGTTTTGTGGGCCTTTAAATAAAGAAACTTCATAGCTCTGGGTGAGGGGGATAAATGTTCTCAGCTGCCGAATCTGGCCTGCGGGTTGTAGTTTGAGGACCCCTGGATTAGATTATCATCACCTCTGTATAAATGACTTTGATCTTTCCTTTCCTGACCAAAATAAGGTGGGTGTGTATGACTATAAGGCAAAGCCCATGGGATTTCCCCTGGGACTTGGATACTTCCTGACAATAACCTAGAGTACTCTATCCTGCCAAACCATAGCTTGTGATAGAGCCATGGTGCTCAGAAGGGTTTTGGCTTGCATCTCTAAAAGGAACACAGACACCGGGGAGCTGGCAAAGACATTTGGCAAAGGAGGGTTTGGTTTAGACACTGGTTGATGTTTGGAACAACTGGGAAGCCATTTTCCAAATGATTGAATCCATTCTTACATTCACCCTAGCTCAGATCTACATTCTCCCTCCCTTACCTCCAAGCACAATTTATAGGCATTATTCCATTCTAGAGGCGGAGTTTTCTTATTCATTGCAGTGATGGTGAGTTCTAGCATTTGTACATCTGTGTGTGTGTGTGTGTGTGTGTGTGTGGTGTTTGGGTGGTATGCTATGAACTTGACATATTTTGTAATCAAAAGAACAAGCTTCTATTTTTCCCAAAAGGAGAGAATGGCTGGCTTGTGTAAATGTGATTGTAACTTGCAGGAAAATAATATTCCATGATCCTCCATAAGTATGTTCCCACCATAGAAACCAGAAAGAAAAGTTTGAAAGGGCAGGGGCCCTAATCATCAATCATCAAGATGTAGAAAGAGAACAGGATTGTAATTGAGTTTAACAGGGGAGTGGGCACAGATTGCTAGACATGGCAGGAAGACTTTGGGAGGAATGGAGTTAGAAACCACAACTGCAATGGTCACTTATTACTGGTTAGCGGGGAATCTCCTGACCTGCTGCTCACCAACACTCTCTTCCTTTTATCTTAAGACAGCGAAACATCATGGATGCCCCTCATAACAAACACTCACATTTAATAGACTTTGAGATTGTAAAGAGAAGAGACAGACAGGAAGTGAGACTGATAAAGACCAAGTGTGGCTCAGATGGCTGGACTGATCACAGACTTAGGATTTCCAAACTGAACATTTGCAGTCAGCAAAACAATGACCTGGGGCAAGACAACCAGAAAAACACTTGATGTGAACATATGAGAGAGATTCTACAAGCATGAACAATTCATTGCAAACTTGGAGACAAAGCTGAGCCGACACAGAGTTGGCCACAGAGGAGCAAAAAAGGAGCGGGCAGCTCTCGGAGACTGTGTATAGCACTGCATTTCCTCATCAGGACCAAAACACTCACAAACATCCAGATTGGTGTTAATGTAATATGATTTTGCAATCCCCTGATTTTTAAGGGACTTTCTGTTCTAACAATAAGTCATTGATCATAAATCTTCTGGTTTTAGAGTCTGCCTCAGGGAACTCCCATGCCTAATCTCTGAGTCTGAATAGATCAGTCCTCAACCCCATAGCTTCTGGCCTCAGGATAGTCCCACACATTAAACTCCTGAGACAATAGTGAAGAGCCCACTCCTCAGTTCTTTGCTCATTGTCAAGTAGATAACCTGTTGGTCAGTGATAACTAAATTCTGGGGAGACAACTCCTCAATTCATTGCTGATCGATAATCTGGTCAGTGATAATCTGGTCAATGAGAACCAAATTCTGGAGACTAATCTCCTGTCCTACCTATGGGCCATAGGATTAGTAGGTCCGTGATACAAAACTGGATAAATGGGTCTCTTTACTTTTGTTTCCTTGCTGATTACTTTTGGAATTCAGCCTGCTTGTAATGGCATTACATTTTTGTCCCTTGGCTAGGAAATGGACTCAAGCCTGCAAATTCTTTTGAGACACATCATAATGCTGGTCTGGAACCCCAAATTTTGGGGGCTACAGGATGACTTTGGCAAAATTTGATGGATTTTGGCAAGGAACAAGGAACAGGCTCAATTTTAAGCTGTTGTCATATTCGTGAACCATGAGAGTTTGTTCTTTAGGTGTCACGGCCAGAGTCAATAGGCTTGAAGTTGCCCTTGGAGAAAACTCCCAGACCTTTGCCCCATGTGCAATCAGTAAAGGCTTTGGAAGAGAGACTCCACACAGAAAGGGGTCAAGCCACGATTCCCCCATGCCCTGCTCTCTAGTCTCTTCAGGACCAGGAGTGACAGTGCCCAAGGCTTGGCCAAGCTCTGCCTTACTACATCACATTGGCTGAACCCAAGATTATTTTGGATGGGGCAGCTTTATGGGAGCCTCATTCTCTGTCTTTCTCTGGCACTCTGGTCTCACCCATCCCTCCTCCATAGGGTGATGAGGATTGAAGAGAAATTTAAGAATTATTGTGAGACCTCCCCTCTGTCCTGCCAGTCCGGTGGCCTGCTATTCAAACACTGCTTTCTTATTATTCCCTCCTGTTCTTCTCCTTTGCTGGGACATGATTAAATGATGAAGTTAAGGCCCAATTTTCCCTTCTCATAGCTCCAGTTGATCTTTTTGTACTTCTTCCAAAGCCTTCCCCTATTCCATCTGAAATTTGGGAAGAAGTAGATCCCTCTGTCTGGGACCATTGAACCAAGTCCTTCAACTATCCTCACTCAGATCCCAGGGACACAGAGGTTCTCTACTCTAGATCTTAAAGATGCTTTCTTCCGCATAGCATTGCATAAAGACTCACAATTTCTTTTTGCCCTTGAAGGGGCAAATCCAGAGGAATCTGAACCCCCATCAATGCACATGGTCAGTGGGGGCTAGATGACATCTTGATCTGAAGCCCCACCCAAGAGACTTCTCTTCAGCCATACAAACCCTGTTTAAAGGCCCACACAGTCAGGAATCCCTTGCTCAGGCGTCAGCACTACCTAGTGAAAGGTGGAGCCAAGCTCCGACTGCTTACTTCTCAAGGAAACATGGGTGGCTCGCTTTAGAGTTAGCTGCCAGAACCCCTCTGACCAAGGAGGCCTCTAAGCTGAACCTAGGCCAACCCTCGGACCGAAGAAGTCAAATCACTATGAGCACCTTGACCATTCCCTCCTCTCAGATCATGAGAACAATGGTCAAGGATTTTGAATTTCTTACTTTATGAATATCAAGGCTTCCAACTTAGGAACCATTGTCCAGAACTGGGATATAGCTTTGTAGACATGCAGCCTGGCAACTGCTCCTGTACTCAAGACTGTGCCAGACTGAAAAAAAGAAGGTTCAAGCCCTGAAAGTCTTCAGCTCCATGAAATGGTTCCTAGCACAAAGTTGCAACATTTTACCAGTAAAGGTGTATAGGTGTATTCTTTCTCCAAGCATATACTAATAGAGTATTGTCCCATTGATAATTAGCCTTAAGTGCTTGGAATTCAGTGCATCAACTGAGTTTCAACCCATTACACCTCTGTATTTCCTCTTATAACTAATTTCTATAATCAGAGTAAGTGGTTAACAGAAACCATAAGCATACTTCAATATGCAATATTTTCCTGTTTTTCATCTGAAAATATATAGATGTTATATTTTATAATGAGGTAAATTACAATTTGGTTTAGTCATCTATCTGTTGATAGTTGTGTGTGTCTGTATGAAATAAGGTCCTTTAAGAAACTTAGGTTAATCTTAAAGAAAATCAATTGATACAACTGTCTGTGGGACCTGTTATATAACTGATTATTGAAACTGAAGCTGAAAGATCTTTTGTATGGTTTAGAGAGGGGGATTTTAGTGTACTCAAGTTTTCTTAGAGGGATGTGAATGAAGTGAATTGTGAAAGTTACCCCATAAGATGGATACAGTGTTCTAAAAAATGGAATGAAAGTTGCCTATACCCCAGGCCCTAGTTTTTTCCCTCCTGAAATCATGTGGTTTAACAAGAATGGGATCATACAGCTCTTTTCCCTGTGACACTAAGTTAGGGCCACCTTGGCATTGAAACTCCCATGTAAGGTAATTCAATAATCCTAAAGATGTGATTGGGTTACAGGTTTTTCCTCATTTGTGACTTAGAATGTGAGGTCATTTGTACTGACTAATCAGGACAGAGGTCCAGCCTATGAAAAGTATTACACAAGATTTGTACATAATCTTTGTCTGCTTTCTGTACCTTGCTTCTCCCTGTCTGCTTATTGGGAGGGAGATGTCTCTTCTGAAGAGATCATAATAAAATTCCTTCTGTTTTACTTTGAGAAATCTCCTTGATTTATTTGAGCCATTCGTCCTTGTCCCACACAGAGTTGGCATGAAATATTTTATTACCTTAATGAGAAAGTCACTTTTATTTGTTTGTTACTAATGTGCGGACAATATTTGTTTATATAGTAAGTACAGTTTTTTTTTCTTTTGAATAATTCATATTGAAAAGCTACTGGCCAATCTATATTGGTCTTTTCCAGTCTATCCTACAATTGGCTAAAGGGGGAGGGAATATTCTTTTTAAAAAATAGTGGCAGAGGGTTTACATATGTCTTATGCAGAAGTCTGGGTTACTCTATCACTATCCTGCTTTTGATTAGTTTTGATAGATCTGTTAATGAAGGATTTTCTGATTATCTCCTTTTCTGATGGGATGTCCCCTTTTTGCTTTTGGAATATAGTGTAGTTTCTAAAAAAAAAAGATGGTACATAACTATTTGCAGAATCTGCAGGGAAGGAAAAAACACACCTCGCAAGAGTGAGGGTTCTGCTTTTTGTAGTTGCTCTCACTCTAGTTCTATTAGGTTTGTTTTCCCCTAGGCTTTGTCTAGTGCTAGACAGCTGTATTGACCAGCTTCAGGGATCTGACTCAACGGACTTGATCTTCAATCACCTCAAGTTCTTCAAATGGGACCCTGTAGGATGATATTCAATGCCCATTCTCAGTAGGAAATAGTTTTAGAATTGAGATAGTCACCCCATATCCCAAAAGACTTGGGTCCCATTTGTTTGGGAAGGAAACAGAACTGCTTGGTGAATGGACCCGAAAATGCCCAGGATATGGATAGGTTCCCTGTAAGGATTCCATCAATGCTGTGAAGGAGGGAGTTTATGTAGGAATAATGCTATTCCTCTACTGCGTAGTTAGTATTTGGGGCTTAGGATAGGGACATCGGGTTAACATTAAGGTTAATATTATTGGGAAAGATACCCCACAAACAATTCAGTTTGATGCTTGTCAAATTATAGAATTATGGAGGCTTTACTAGCTATAGATAAGTAGGTATAATAAGTGTTTGTGTCACGATAAAAAAAGAGGATTTATGGAACTAAATGTCCAATTTGGAATAATGTTTGGTTTGTTACAAGGCCTGGATATTTAGAAAATGAAGATCAAAGAGAAATTTGATAATAGATATAGATCTCTTAGGAAAATTTGGAATCAAGCTGAATACTTAAGGTGAGTGATAGACACCAATATTTGAATAAAATTGGTAAAGTATCTGAACAAAAAGCAATTTCTATGTGCTACAGGTTGCCCCATGTCCAATTAGGACCAGTCCCTTTGGGCATGGAAGAACATGAGAGTGAATTCCTCCTGCTCCCAAAATAACATTCCTGGGGAGAATTGCAGTGCTGTATACTGTAACTGCTCCTGTAGACACTGTACCTTTTACTTTATAAAACTCCAAAAAGAAGGTTGTTGCCTCCAAAGTCTTCAGTCCCATTTAATGGTCCCCACCACAAACTTACAACATTTACCAGTAAAATTGCAGTTAAAGGAGAATCATCATTATTTGCAGCTGCAACTTCAGGACCCAGGGATGTCTCCATCTGACCTTCAGTTGAGTATCTTCACAGTAGAACAGGGGAGCTCCTTGAGAACAGGGGCTGTCTTAATTAGGCCCCTTTATTAGGAATGCCAGCCCTTAGCATGGAGCTACCACAGTAAGCACTTGATTCATGCTCTGTGTCCATTCGTTCCTTGTCTATGATCAGATTCCTTTGGAAGAGCTGGCAAAGGGAAAGACTTCTTTAGCAGAATCTCTCTAAGAGGGTTCCTGTTGCTTGCACTTAGGTCCCAAGTCTCCTTGAGGGCCCCATCACATTTCAGGACTGATGGAATAGGGGACATGAACTCTGTGCTTGAGCTGATGATGTCATATCTTTGGGGAGACTCTGGAAGAACATGAGGAAAGATGCTGAAAGGGCCGGATCAACCAGAAGAAAACAGGGGATGGTCCTAGAGCCGGGCAGAGACTCTAGTACAGATGTGGGGCTCACACATCCCAGTGAGGGGGATACAGGCCCAGAGGAGGCAGAAAGGCCCGGACTTGGCCACATCCAAAGCCCCTTTGAGGTCTCAGGTCTGTCCTCCAACCTGGGGGTCACTGCTTATAATCTGCTAAAAGTGCTGGTGCTTTTACCCGACCACTAGATGTCCTCATGGGAGCGTATGTGACTAGAGAGTAATGGAGCAGAAGTCCTAGAAGCAAACCTTTGTCTGGAAATGACCCAAGTTTTTCAATGACTATTATAACATCCCTGTGACTGCCCTTCCCTGCACCCATCCCTCCCTTGTCCTGTGCACAGATGCCCCTTTATGGTGAACAACAAGAAAAGGTCTCTTGGCTGTGGAGTCCCTGAGGTTGTTTACACAGGTCATCCTGGGGGCCTGCGGCCACTAGGGAAAAATGTAGGACTGGCTCTGGGCAGGCAAAGGGGACAGGAGGAGTCTGGGCATCTCAGGGGGATGAGCCCCGCTGGCTGTGGCTGTGGCTGCTCTGACCCCCTGGGAGCCTTCATGTGACATCTCAGCTGGGCTCCATCCTTTCCCCTGAAAAACACTTTCCCCGTGGGACCCATGACTCCAGATTTAGGACCCAAAGGTGCTTAAGAAGTGCTAGATTTGCATCCAGTCCCCACCCCCCCTCCCCAGCACATCCCAGGCTCCCAGAGAGAAGATAAGAGGGGCCTGGCAGAGCCCGGACCCAGCTGGTTCTCTCTGGGGAGCAAAGCTCTCGGGGTCCCCTGCACCATGGCCTGGCCTCTCGTCTGCCTCCTCCTGCTCACCTGCTGCTCAGGTCAGGGCTGACCCTGCTTGTTCTGCTCCCTCCCCCCTGTCCCGGGGCCTCCTATGAGGGTCTCCCAGCACCTTCCCCCTCCCTCCTGTGCTGGGACATTAATGTCTGTCTGTATTTCCAGGTTCCTTCTCCCAGCCTGTGCTGACTCAGGCTCCCTCCATGTCTGTGTCCCTGGGAGCCACGGCCAGACTCACCTGCACCCTCAGCAGTCAGTACAGTTATTATCCAATTGCATGGCACCAGCAGAGCCCGGGAAAGGCCCCTCGGTACCTCATGTATGTCACCAGCAGTGGAGGTGTGAGCAAGGGCGAGGGGGTCCCCGACCGCTTCTCCGGCTCCGGCTCTGGGGCCGATTGCTACTTGTCCATCAGCAACATCTAGCCCGAGGACGAGGCCCATTACTACTGTGGGGCAGATTGTTGTAGTAATTTTGAGTATTCACAGTGCTACATTTAGCGAGGAAGTGGGACAAAACCTCCCCTTCCAGCCCCCCCCCCCCCCAGCTGGCCCGGACTTCTGGCACAGCCCCAGCTGCTAAAGGGCCCCGAGGTTGTGCTTCCTGTTTCTCTGTCTCTCAGAGCTCCATGTCCATGACTTTCCCACAACCACACTGAGAGTAAGTCCTAGAAATGGACCCTGAATTTTAGCCCTGTCTCCCCATGAATCCTTTCCCCCTTTCCCAACCTCCTTTCTAGAACACCAACATCAGGGAAGGACTTTAGCTGAGACTTCGGCCCTTGGGATTTGGCTGGGGGGGGGGGGTTGCTGTGATGAGGCCTCTGCAGCTGCACCCTCTCAGCTCTCCCCAAGAGCAGCTGGTTTGGTGAAGGTGACTTCTGGACACTTGTCAGGGCTCACGAGGCTGTGACGACGGACAAGGTCGGGGGAAGCAAAGATACTAGAGAGGAAGCGGGGACCCAGAAGAGGGACCAGCTGCTGACAGGCCCCGGCCAAGAGCCGCCCACTTCTGTTAACCAGCGCCTGTACTTCCAATGGGCCGTGACCAACATCTCCTGAGGTCAGAGTTTCAAGATTGGAAACTCTGCCCTAAGTCTTGATAATTAGGGTAGATCTTATCCAGCTCTGCCAGCCAGGCAGAGGCCACAGGACACCAATGCTTTGAGTCTTACTGTCTTTGCATTCCAGGCACTTGGCTCAATTTACTCAGTGTGAGTAGCCATGGAGCAGCTCAGCTCCTGCCCCACAAGATAGTCTTGAAAAATAATGACCCCTGGCTCTCTTCAACATTGAGATGATTCAAACAGTTTGGATTGTTCAGTGATGAAGAGAGCTGTCTACACCCAGAGAGAGAATCGTGGGAACTGAGCATGGGCCGCAACAAAGCTTTCTCACACTTTCTGTTGTTGGCTTGCATTTTGTTTTCCTTCTGGGTATTTTTTTTCTAGATCCGATTTTTCTTGTGCAGCAAGATAGCTGTATAAATATGTATACATATGTTGGATTTAACATATTTTAACATATTTAATACCAATTGGACTACCTGCCGCCAGGGGAGGGGATGGGGGAAGGAGGGGAAAATTTGGAACATAAAGTTTTGCAAGGGTTAGTGTTGAAAAATTACCCATGCATATATTTTGTAAATAAAAAGTATTAATTAAAAAAAAAAAAAGAAAAATACTGTCCATTCAAGGTAAGGTACACTGAGACAGCTACATGGCACCAGAGAGAGAGAGAGAGAGACTGCTGGAGTTGGTGACAGGAAGAATTGGCTCCAAATTAGTCTTCAAAAAGTTATTTATTATATGCTCAAAGAGTTATTAAACAGTGCATACTCTTTGACCCAGCAGTGTTACTACTTGACTTATATCCCAAAGAAATACTGAAGAACGGAAAGGGACCTGATTGTGCCAAAATGTTTGTGTTCATAGTGGCTAGAAACTGGAAATTGAATGGATGCCCATCAATTGGAGAATGGCTGAATAAATTGTGGTACATGAATGTTATGGAATATTATTGTTCTGTAAGAAATGACCAGCAGGATGATTTCAGAGAGGTCTGCAGAGACTTATAGGAACTGATGCTGAGTGAGGTGAGCAGAACCAGGAGATAATTATACACGGCAACAACAATACTACATGGTGAACAATTCTAATTGATGTGGCCCTCTTCAACAATGAGATGAACCAAATCAGTTCCAATTGTTCAGTAATGAAGAGAACCAGCTACACTCAGTGAAAGAACATAGGGAAATGAGTGTGGATCACAACATAGCATTTTTACTCCTTCTGTTATTGTCCCCTTACGTTTTTGTTTTCCTTCTCTGGTTATTTTTATCTTATTTCTAAATCCAATTTTTCTTGTGCAGCAAGATAACTGTATAAATATGCATACCTATATTGCATTTAACGTATACTTTAATGGATTTAACATGTATTGGTCTACCTGCCATCTAGGGGGGAGGGTAGGGGAAGGAGGGGAAAAGTTGAAACAGAAGGTTTTGCAAGGATCAATGAAACAGGAATCAGAAGTGGGAACTCACCAGCCTAGGGGAGGGGTCAGATTCTGGAGAAAAATGACTTAGCTTAGTCTCTTTCCACTTGTACTGGAGTATTCAATGTGTCTGTCCCTCAGTCCCACCACTGCCATCAATTAACGTCAACCAGACTACTGGTCTAACCTTTAAATGGCTGGAACCCAACAGAGTAAGGCAATGGCAGGTGAGTAAGAAATCAAGCAGCAGCTTAATTAATTTGAGAATGAGAAAGGTCAGTCTGCAAATCAAAGTCTTCCTGGGAAGAGAAGGTTCCTAAGCTGGAACAAGACTAGGAGACATATACAGAAAAACAAACAAATAAAAATAAAGTAATTGAGTTAAAGCACAATACAATCATTCTTAGATCTTGAAATAATTCCCATGGCAGGCTAACTAGGGCAGGCATCTTTGGTACAATTCTCAGGTGTTGAGTTCTGTGGTGTTAGAAACAAGTATTCAGACTCGATTTTAAAGTCTGATCTTTTATTGAAAGAATGAGAGAGATTGAAGAACATAAACTTCTATTATGGGAAGCAGGCATACCTCCCTGAGAGGAAGCTTTTCTTGGGTTAGTTCCTACTTACCTTTCAATTGGCTAGAGGAAGAATTCCTAGTATGCCCTAGAAACACCCTAGGAAGTTGCACTTCTTCATTCCCATAGTGTTTAGATTTGTATGATTTTTCCCTTGTGCATGAGCTTTAGTAAGCAAGGGCAATAAAGAAAAGCCTTCTCTCAGTTTTGGACTCTGGCAGGTTTAAGCCAGTTTCTAGCCCAAACCACCTTATCAGTATTCTGTAGCCAAGTCAATATTCTGTGGAAACTTAACCTTATTTTGTCTCTCACAGTGGGAACAGCTTTTGATAGTTGCTTGAGGTTCATTGAACCTCATGTGATTATTCAGTAGGATACAGAACCAGATAATGTTGCCAAAGAACAGTCCTGGAACATCTGGTTCAGCTCACTTGTCAATGACAAGCTCGGGAATTTGGAGATTTTTGGCTTGTCAGGGGATTTTGATCAGTTTCTGCTGCAGCACATTGGCTGTAGTTTTACCTCTCAATCCCAAATGTCCTGGGAAAATAGAGGAATTCAACAAATCTAGAAAGTATAATCATTACACACACATGTCAATTAATGTGAAAATCCTAAATCCCATGACTTTATATGAACAAAGTTATCTGGCTATTTCAATCCATATCCCTGTCTTCATTTATTTCTTTTCAGTGAGCAAAACGATTCTTTCAGGTGGACAACCAAATGGTAGGCTTTCCCTTTTTTGGAGCAATTTTCTAAATGGTGCTTCAATGAAAGCCAGTGGCATTTTATCAATTTTCAGGAGAAAAAAGGAAACATGTTACCTGCATAGTGGCAGGAAGAAGTTCCACGTTCAGGATATGGGAGTGAGAGTGGGGTGTAGTTCTTGACAATTTCTTGTATATTGATGAGGCTCTTACTTTGTTGGGGCTGACACAGCAGGAGTTAAGTGGGTATTCGTGCCATCTGCCCTTCTTTACGTAGCAAGGTAGATCTGGGCGACCCTCCTAACCAGCGTAAAGTATTCCAATCAAAGAAACCTCACCTACATATGGCAAAGGTAGACTTCCCGCTCTCATCTGGAACACCTGGTTTGCGTCAGGCTTCAGCTGACTAACGCTCCCCACCAGGGCCAGCTGAAGACAATCTTTTGAAATTTCCCTGATTTTTCTTCATCAGAGTGAAGGCTGCTCCAGGATTTCCGGGATGTCAGTTTCCAATTGCTTAACTCCCAAGGTAGTTGCAGACTTTGGCGTGATACCAGGCAGTTCACTTTTCAGGGAGGCAAGAGTGAGTCAGGCCTTTGGGAAAGTCCCTTGTGTGCCCAGAGCAATGGCGCTGTGTCCCAATGAACTTTTCCCAGACGTACAGGATCTCGACCTGTTTTTGGAAGGATTTCTTCAGGGGCTCAATGAGCAGAGTTTCGAGGTAAAGACAAGGAGCAAAAAGGAGGACGCTGTAGGAACGACTGCGGAGACTTCTTCTGGAAGCCCGCCTGAGGAGCAAGGAGATGGCCCTCTAACTTCGGAAGGCTCGGTTTCAGCGCTCGAATTGCTGCTGAATAGCTTGGGAAAAGAGGAACCCGCACGGAACAGCGATGGTCCTGCTGGCCCACTGCCACGAGTCCCAGCCTTGGTCACGAGCGAAAGACAGCCCAGTGCAGAGGCAGTGCCCACCAGGGACACTGACGAGCCAGCTGCGTCACCTGATGGCCAGGGCGCCCACACCAACGAGGTTGAAGTGAGAAACCCCGCTACTGACCAAGCCAAGCCCAAGTCAAGACGGAGTTTCCGCTTTTCACCTTACCAACGCAATGCCTTGACGGACAGTTTCAAAGCCAATAGAAATCTTCCAGCTGGTGAAAGGAAAGCTCTAGCAGCTCAGCTGGAGCTCTCCCCTAGCCAAGTCCAAAACTGGTTCCGAAACGAGAGGAGGAAGTATAACATGTGGTTCGCTCACTTGCTCGATGAGGAGCATGGAACTGACCCAGACACACTGCTGGCCTTGACCACTGAAGCCATGTCTCTGAGAACTGGGGTCGGTTCCATGGCCCACCGACTGCGCAAGAAGTAGCAAGAAATACCTCGGCCCGAGAAGCACGCCCTTCGTGCTGGACAGCTCCTAGCATTCTCGGAAGCAAATGGGACCTACGCTGAAAGCCAGTCGAACTCTGCGAGCTTTAGTGAATTTTATTTGGATAACAAGTATTTTTAAAAGTAATTTCGCTTTTATAATTCTTGGGATTGTTTCAGCAGGTATACTCACAATATTTTATACTCTAGAATTATTTTAAATGGAGGATTTTTTTTAAATAAAATTTTTTTCAACTATTCCTTCTTTTAAGGTATTGTTTGCGATATATAGGAACTCCTTGTCCAACTCTTATTATTACTTCAAGTTTAGCTCTTTGTTATTATCACAACTAACTTTCTAATCGAATCTTTGGGATTTTTCCAGTACAATTCCACTCTGCAATTATATCATAAATCGTCTGCAAAAGAAAATGTTTTATTACCTTATTCCTATTCTGATTCCTTCTATTTCTTTTTTCTTCTCTTATTCTCTTCTATTATTGCTATCGATTGCTAGAATTTCAATATAATATTGAATAATATGGGTGACAGTGGGCATTTTTGTTTCACACCTGATCTTGCGGGAAGGCTTTTTAATACACTCCCCGTTATAAATAACACTTGCTAGTGATTTTAGATAAATGCTTCCCCTCCCCCCCAATTTAAGCAAAAATCCATTCATAGCAATACTATAATAGGAAATAGGAATGTGTTGAAACTTATCAAAAGCTTTATTTGAATGTATTGATATAATCAAATGATTTAAAAAGTGTTTACTGTTGATATTAACAATTGTGCTAATAGTTTTCCTTATGTTAAACTATGCCTGATGTAAATCCCAGTTGATCATAATGTATAATCTTTGAAATATATTATTCTAATTTTAGAATTAGACATTTCTAATTTAGAATTAGAAAAATTGTGCTTTAATCAGCATTTTTGCATCCAGATTCATTAATTCATCTATAATTTTTTCTTTGATTTTACTCTCTTGGTTTAAGCATTGGTACCACATTGACTTCATAATAAGAGTTTGGTAGCATCTCTTCCTTACCTATTATTCCAAATAACTTATTTCATATTGGAATTAGATGATTTTTAAATATTTGATAGAACCACACATAAATCCATCTGGTCCTGATGCTTTTTTGTTAGGAAGTTTTTATAGCTTGTTCAATTTCTTTTTCTCAAATAGGTCTGTTTAGATATTCTATTTCCTCTTGTGCTAACTTAGGCAAAGCATATTTTTGAAAATATTCCCCTATTTCATTTAAAGACATTGAATTTATCATAAAATTGGGTAAAATAGCTATAATTGTTTTAATTTCATCTTCATTTGTATAAGATGTTCCTTTTTGATACTTGTGATTTAAGACTTTTAAAAATTAAATTAATCCATTATTTTTCTGCTTTTATAATTTTTTTCATAAAACCAAATCCTAGTATTATTCATTAATTCAATATTTTACTCTCAAATTTATTAATTTGTTAGAATTATTGTTAGAATTAATTGTTAGAATATTCAGTGTTCAATTGGGGATTTTTAATTTGTTTATTTTCTAGTTTTTAAAATTACATTCTCTCATTTGCAACTTTGGTGTCACCCTGATTTACCCAGCTTTCACCTGTAACTGCAAGAAGCCATAGCCTTGTCTGTGGCCCCACCTCAGTAAACCATCTGGCAGACCAGCTTAAATCAGGGTGTTGGCAACTGAGAACTTTCAAACTCATTGGTAAATTAGGGCAACTGTTTGCCAAGTATATCTCCATTTTTCCTGAGGATCACAGTACACTTCTCTTCAAAAATCCAGAGAGGAACCTCAAGAACACAAAATTCTCTATGACTGATTATGTCTTGTAGATATTTCTCAGCATTTGTTTCTCAGCCCACCACCTTGTTAGAGGAAGGGAAGCAGGAACAGAATGTGAATACAAGCTGCAATCAAGGAGTAAGGCTTGAGCATTATAGCTACTCTGGTGTTTGTGATAGCAATGAGAAGAAAGAAAGTTAAAGAGACAATGAAGAAAATAACAGTAATACTAATAGAATATTTAAAATTCAAGCAGAAATAGAGAAGTTGGGAAGGAAGATTTTTGTGTGATCAGAGAGATGTTCACAAAAATACAGAATGAGCAGGTAGGATGGGTACAATTCTTTTTTATGGTGTCCTGAATAGTGTTAGATGTTTGAGTAGTGTGAAGAAGGGTAGCGTTATGTAGGGGTATTATCAAAAACCAGCAAGATCAGTTTTTGAGAGAAGGGGCCATACGTGTGCTGTGGGCCAGCTGTTAGGACTGGTACTGACTAAAGCTTGGTGAGGGCAGGAGAAATTGTGAATAAGTTTATGTTCAAACACAGATTCCAGAAGAGAACACAGCTTTTGGTAGTCACTTCTGGTCTTACTTGTGTGAGATGACTGAGGATTTTATTTATTTATTTATTTTTAGCTTCTTAAGATCTCTTCATTTATCTCATAGGAGACTGACTTATTCCTTACATGTAATGTTATAGTGGACATTCCTTTTTAGAATGAGTTGGAGTAGATGATTATCAAAATCTTATACTCTGTGATTCTGAATAGTAAATATTCAGTATATATTTGTTTGAATGAATGAGTGACTTGAGTTTGTGTGACAGGCAGAGCCATATTGGGAACTCAAAGCAAATAAATAGTCATCAATATTCCAGTGATAAGAGGGGAGAAATAAGGAACAAAGAAGGATGTTATAATACACTCAAAATGAACTAGAGTCCTTAGATTTGACCTCCATGTGGCTGGAGTATCTTACTTCCTTAAATGATTTTTTTTTTTTTTACTTTGCTTTGTAAAAGGTTTCTGACTCCTTTCCCTTTAGGTGGCTATACAAAAATTACCAAGAAGTCCTTGCTCTAATGTTTGCAAGGACAAAATCCTTGTCCCCTAATCTTCATCATATGAAAGGATCCTAGAGATGGTGCAGGTCTACTTCTCATTCCTAAAGGAAGTATCAGAGAATCAGGGGGATATAACAGCTCTTCTATACTCTCAGATGTAACTTGGACTAAAATTTATGTTTTCAATACTAATTAATCATTCAAACCACTACATCACATTCTGAATTTTGTGTGTTGCCTATTACATATGTCTTTTCTCTGATAATACTTCTTTCAATTAAAAAATACTGAATTTTGATATTAAAAGTGCTGATTTTGGGGAGCTGTGATGAAAGTATCTTTTATTTTCTGAAAAGGGAAAAGGAAGAATACCTTAATGAAATAACCCACTTACAAAAAAAAAAGTGAGTTTGCTAATAATACATATTTCTTCTTTCTCTCACATTATTAAATGGAAACATGACAATATCCATGGATGAGATCATAAAGATGATTATTCTTTTTACAGTTGACTTTGGCTTTAAATTCAAAGATCAGTCATTGTAGCATGATCTCTAGGCCACAATAAATAGAAGAAAGAACAAGATTCAACATTAACAGTTACAAGAAATATAAAGCTTTGCTCTGAATAGTCTCAAATGCTTTCTTGATTACAAAAAAAAAAAAATAAAACTACTTATGTATAGATAGGGAAGCACATGAAAGCAGTGGGTTTTTTTTTTATTATTTCTACACTTTTATAAAAAAATTTCTACTGCCTAATAGGATGAAATGAAATTTGAAAAGTTTAAAGCAAACTTAATGAAGGATAATGTAGGGAGATTTCAGAAGTATACAAATATGCTTATGAAATTATTGAGGTATGTACAGCTATGATTCTGTCTAATATGGATTACCCAAAGTTTATTATCATCCTTTGCAATCATAGTTATCAGATGCCAACTACTAGATGTCTTGTGGCTCTCAAAGTTATTTTTATCTATCATTTGGTATTGTCTCTTGGCTGTATTTGCTTCACTTACTATCAATTCAACAAATCTTTCCAGGTTTCTCTGAATCCAACACTTTTAAAATTTGTTATTGAGCAATGGTATTCTAAGACATTTATTTTTTTTTGCTTTTTTATTTTTTAAAACCTTTTTATTTATTATTTTTAACATTCTTTTTTTAATTTTGATTTAAATTTAATTTTTTAAAAATTTCATTATTATTTCTCTCCTCTTTATCTTTCTCCCACCCACAGAGAAGGCAAGCAATAAATATAAAGATGTTCAAAACACATTTCCATGTTAACCATGTTTCAAAAAAGCAAAAAAAAAAAGTATATCAGGAAGAACTCTTTCAATGAGGCAGAAAATGGGGGCAGGGATGGCAGGCAATGTTTATCCTTCAATCTCTTCAGAAGTGGTTCAAAGAGGTAATGAATATATACATATGCACACTCATTTAGATACAGAAAAAGAACTATATGTAAAAAAAATTACAGCAACTTTTTGTTGTGGCAAAGAATTAGAGATTAAGAGAATGTTCATCCACTGAGAATGACTAAACAAGTTGTAGCATATGACTGTGATGGAGTGCAAGGATGAGGGATGGTTTCAGAAAAAAAAAAAAAAGGCAAGATTTATATGAACTGGTGCAAATGGAAGATCATTGTGCACAGTAACAATGGTGTAAAGAAGTGAATTCCAAAGAATTTTCCAAAGAAAATTCCAAAGCATTTATGATGAAAAATGCTAGAGAGAGAACTGAAGAACACTGATTGTATGAAAATTCAGGTATAATTTTTTCACTTTATTTTTTGCTGAAAAATGTTCTGAACCATATTTGGTCTCCACAGTTCTGTCTCTGGATGTGGATGACATTTTTCAACCCAAATTTATTGAACTTGCCTTGAATCACCATATTGTCAAGAAGAGCCAAGTCCATCATAGTTGATCATCATATAATCTTGTTGTTACAGTGTTCCCTTGGTTCTGCTCACTTCACTCAGCATCAGTTCATGTAAGTCTTTCCAGGTTTTTCTGAAATCTTATTGTATAATAATATCCCATTACATTTATATACAACAATTTGTTCAGCCATTCTTCAATTGATGAACATCTACTAACTTTCCAATTCTTTGCCACCACAAAAAGAGCTGGTATAAATAATTTTTTACATGTTGGTACTTTTCATTTTTATCATCTCTTTGAGATACAGTCCTACTGGATCAAAGAGTATGTACAATTTTATAGTCCTTTGGGCATAGTTCCAAATTGCTCTCCAGATCAGTTTAGCATTTCCCCAACAATGCATTAATGTTCCAATTTCTCCATATTTTCTCCAAGATTTACTAATTTTTTTTTCTGTCACATTACCCAATCTAATGGATGGTACTTCAGAGTTGTTTTAATTCTCACTTCTCTAATAAACAATGATTTACAGTATTTTTATATGACTATAGATAGCTTTAATTTCTTCATTTGAAAACTCTTTCATATTATTTGACCATTTGCCAATTGGGGAATGATTTATTTTCTTATAAATTTGACTCAGTTCTCTATTTAGAAATAAGGCCTTTGTCAGAAACACTGGCAGTAAAAATCATTTCCCAGCTTTCTATTTTCCTTCTAATCTTGATTATATGTTGGCTTTTTGGCTGTGAAACTTTTTAAATTTAATTATTTAAATTATTATTATTAGTTTTGAATTTCATAATGTTCTCTATTTCTTCCCTTCTCCATGCATCTGACAGATAAGCTATTTCTTGTTTCCTAATTTGCTTATTTTTCATTCTTTATGTCTAAATCATATACCCATTTCAACTTTATCTTGGTATATTTGTAAACTATGCCTAGTTTCTGCTTTACTATTTTCTAATTTAACCTCAAAGTTTTGTCTTATCCCAGAAGCTAAAGTCTATGGGTTTATCAGACAACAGATTACAATAGTCATTGACTACTGCATCTTATGTACCTAAACTATTCCACTGATCCACCACTTTATTTCTTAGACAGCCCAAAGTGGTTTAGATGACTGCCACTTTATAATATAATTCTATCTCTAGTATACTTAAACCACATTTTTTCCCAATTTTTTTCATGAATTTACTTAATATTCATAACCTTTTGTTCTTCCAGATGAATTCTATTATTATTTTTTTTCTTGTGCTACAAAATAATTTTCAGTAGTTTGACTGGTATGGCATTGAATAAGTAAATTAATTTATGTACAATTGTCATATATAATCTATTAGTTCAGCCTACCCATGAGCAACTGATATTTTTCCATTTGTTTAGATCTGACTTTCTTTATATGAATCGTGTTTGTAATTGTTTTCACATGGTTCTTGTGTTTGTCTTGGCAGGTAGACTCCCAAACATTTTATGTTGTCTACAGTTATTTTAAATGAAATATTCCTTTCTAAATTGGAATATATCTGTTGTTGGGTTTTATTGATAATATATGGAAATATTGATGATTTATGTAGGTTTATTTTATACCCTGCAACTTTGCTAAAAATGTTAATTATTTCAAGTAGATTTTAATTGATTTTCTATGGTTCTCTAAGTGTGCCATCATACCAAAGGCAAATATCAATAGTTTTGTTCCCCCACTGATTAGCCTAATTTTTTTCTTCTCTTATTGCTAAAAGTAACATTTCTTGTACTGTATTGAATAATAGCAATGATAATGGGCATTCTCACTTCACCCTTGATCTTCACCCTTGGTTCTGTTAAAGAATCCCATTACATATAATGCTTCTGCTGGCTTTTGACAGGTAATACATATTATTTTAAGGAAAATTCCATTTATTCCTATGACCTCTAGTGTTTTTAGTAGGAATGGATGCTATATTTTATCAAAAGCTTTTTTTTTGCATCTGTTAAGATAATTAGATGATTTCTGTTAGTTGTGTTATTGATATGGTCAACTATGCCAATCACTTTCCTAGTAATGAATCAGACCTGAATTCCTGATATAATTTCCACTTAGTCAAACTGTATTATCTTGATGATAAATTGGTATAATCTCTTTTATTTTATTATTATTTATTTATTTACTTTTGCATCAATTAGGGAGATCTGTCTGTAATTTTCTTTCTCTGTTTTGGTTCTTCCTGGTTCAGGTATGAGTAACATTTGTGGCATGAAAAGAATTTGATAGGACTCCAACTGCTTTTTCAAATAGTTTATATAATTTTGGAATTAATTATTCTTTAAATGATTGGTAGAATTCACTTATAAATCCATCTAGCCTTGGAGATATTTTCATAGAGAGTTCATAGATGGCTTGCTCAATTTCTTTGTTTAAAATGAGGTTATTAAAATATTTTATTTCTTTTTTTATTAATCTGGGATTTTTGTTTTCATAAATGTTCATAAGTTTTATTTAGATTGACAGATCTATTAGTATATAATTGGCAAAACAGCTCCCAATTATTGTTTTAATTTCCTTTTCATTGGGGATCAATTTACCCTTTTCATTTTTGATACTTGCAATTTGTTTTTCTCCTTTTTTAAAAAATCAAATTAGCCAAAGGTTTATATATTTTATTGTGTTTTTTCAAATAAAATCAGCTTTTAGTTTTATGTATTAAACTAATAGTTTTCTTATATCCAATTTTATTAATTTATTATTTTTATTTTCATAATTTCTTATTTAATTAGGATGTTTTAAATTAGGGCTTTTTCTAGCTTTCTAAAAATTGCTTGCCAAATTTATTGATCTCCTCTTTTTCTATTTTATTCATGTAAGCATTTATCAATATAAAATTTTCCCTAAGAACTGCTTTGGCTGTATTCCATAAGTTTTGTCATGTTTTCTCACTATTATCATTCTCTTGAATGAAATTATCGTTTCTATGATTTGTTGCTTAACCCATTCATCATTTAAGATTAGATTATTTAGTTGCTAGTTCATGTTTCAGTTTCTTCTATCTTTTATAGCTGTTTATTACATGTAATTTTATTGCATCATGATCTAAAGAGAATGCATTTGAAATTTTTGCCTATTTGTATTTTATTATGAAGTTTTTATGCCCTAATATAAGGTCAGTTTTCATGTAGGTGTCATGCACTCTTTAGAAAAAGGTATATTCCTTTCTATGTCCATTCAATTTCCTCTAGAGATTTATTATATCTTAACTTTTTAAAAATTCTATTCACCTCTCTAATTCTTTCATTTTTATTTTATGTTTAGATATATCTAGTTCTGAGAGGGGAAGATTGAAACTTCCCCTCTAAGAATATGGATGTTATTACTCTTAGTACATATATGTTTAGTATTGATATTACTTCATTTTCTAAGATACCTTTTGGCAAGATAAAGTTTCCTTACTTATCTCTTTTAATTAGATCTATTTTTGCTTTTGCTTTGTCTGAGATTAGGCTTTCTAACCCTGTTCTTTATTTCTATGTCATATGAAGTATAATATGTTCTGCTCCAGCCTTTTACCTTTACTCTGTGTATCTCTGTTTCAAATGCGTTTCTTGTAAAAACAAAACAAAATCGTAGAATTATGATTTTTAAACCACTCTGCTATTTGGTCCTTTTTTAAAGGGAGAATTCATTCAATTCACATTCATAGTTATGCTCTATCTGTATATTTCTATACATCCTATTTACCTGCCCTATTTATACTTTTCTTTCTCCTTTTACTGTCTCTTCCCCTCTTTTATTTCTGATTATTTCCTTCCTCTCTCTACCCTATATTCTATTAGCCCCCTCCCTTTTCTTTCCTCTTTCCCATTCTACTTCTGTTCTCCCATCTACATCTACCTGCCTACCTCTTGTTTCATTCCCATTTCTTCACCTAATTCCCTATAGAGTGGGGTAAATTTCTATGCCCAACTGAATGTGTTTGTTATTACCTGTTTAAACAAAATCTGATGAGAATAAGGTTCAAACAATGCTCATTCCCCCTCTGCTTTTTCTCTATCGTAATTGATCCTTTGTGCCTCTTCATGTGATGTAATTTACCCTGTTTTATCAACCCATTTCCTTTTCTCCCAGTACAAGCCTTTCCTTCACTCCTTAATTTTTTCTATCATCACACCAAAATCCAATTTATACCCAAACCTCTATCCATGTATGCCAATTCTAACTGCCCAAATAAAGATACAGTTCTTAAGAATTATAAATATTGTCTTCCCATGTAAGGCTGTAAGCAGTTTAATCTCATTGAATAACATTTTTTCTTTGCCATTTACTTTTTTATTCTTCTATTGAGTCTTGTATTTGAAGATCAATTTTCTATTCACCTCCTGCCTTTGGAAATTAATTTTAAGGTCCATCTTTTCCCCTAAAAGATTATGCTCAAATTTTCTGGTAGTTTATTTTTGGTTGTAATCGCAGTTCAGAATATCCTAGTCTAAGCCCTTTTGTAGAAGCTAGTAAACCCTGTGTAAT
The DNA here is from genome assembly GCF_016432865.1 of Antechinus flavipes. Classification (NCBI taxonomy): domain Eukaryota; kingdom Metazoa; phylum Chordata; class Mammalia; order Dasyuromorphia; family Dasyuridae; genus Antechinus; species Antechinus flavipes. The sequence continues at coordinate 722,812,311 of NC_067398.1, forward strand.
CCTAAACATGGCTCCTTGATATTTGGATTGTTTCTGACCATTTGCATTATTTCCTCTTTGACCAATTCTGTAATTTGACTACAATATTTCTTGGAGTTTTCATTTTAAGATCCCTTTCAGGAGATGATCATCGGATTATTTAAATGACTATTTTTATCTTTTGATTCTAGGATCTCAGGCAGTTTTCTTTGATTATTTCTTGAAAGATGCTGCCCAGACTATTTTTCAGCATGTATTTCAACTAGTCCAATACTTTTTTGCCATCCTTTCACATTTTAAATTAATTCATAAATTATTTTTTAACAAACATTGCTTTATGAATCACATTGGGAGAGAAAAATAAGAATAAAAGAGAAAAACCACGGAAGAGACAACCACAACCAAAAAAAACAAACAAGAAAAAGAAGCAAACATATCATGTGTTGATTTACATTCAGTCCCCTTAGTTCTTTTTCTGAATGCAGATAGTATTTTGTGCCCCAAATCTATTGAGATTGCTTTGAATCACTGAACCATTGAGCAGAATCAAGTCTTTCATAGTTGATCATTGCACAATCTTGCTATTACTGAGTATAATGTATTCCTGGTTCTGCTTGTTTCACTCAGTATCCATTCATGTAAATCTTTCCAGGCCTTTCTACAATCAACTTGCTCAACAAAATTTTAAATAAATAAATATATATATATATATATATGCAAGATATTTCTTTTTTTTCCTTTTCCTATAACTCAAGAGCCTTCTTGTCTTTGCTCTTCATTCCATCTGTCAAAATTCATAACTTTATGGTAGTATTCTAACAGCTGTCACATTCAATCTCTCTCCTTTGTTGGCTTCCAAATGATCTTGCTTCTAATATCTCTTTTCCAGAGCACATTCTATACAAAACAGACACTCCAAAATGCAAGTCTCTTCATTTCATTTCTCCAGTTCAAAAATCCTCAATGGCTACATATTCAGAATAAATTTTAAACTCTTCAATCTGGAATGTAGAGCCCTATATGATCTGACTTTAGCCTGCTTTTCCATATTCACTTACCATTTTTTCCCTTCATACACTCTCCAGTCATAGGCCTACCTCAAAACTTGGAATTTTGTTTTCCACTTTTGTACCTTTGTGTCAAAGCTTAGAATTCTTCTATAAGGATTCTAAATTTAGAATTTTTAACAAAGGTGTTATGTCCTTCCCAAGTCTTTCTCTCTCTTTTTTTTTTGCTCTAATCCGCTTTTTATTTAAAAAAATTTTTTATTATAGCTTTTTATTTACAAGAGATATACATAGGTAATTTTTCAGCATTGACCCTTGCAAAACCTTCTGTTCTAACTTTTCCCCTCCTTCTCCCCTCACCCTCCCATAGATGGCAGGTAGACCAATACATGTTAAATATGTTAAAATATACATTAAATACAATGTATATATAATATACATAGCCATAGTTATTTTGCTGCATAAGAAAAATCTGACTTAGAAATAAGAGAAAATAAACCTGAGAAGGAAATAAAAAATGCAAGCAGACAAAAACAGAGGGAGTAGAAATGCTGTGCTGTGGTTCACATTCATTTCCCAGAATTCTTTCGACAGTCTAATACTTCTTAAATTATCTCTCCTGGATCTATTTTCCAGGTCAGTTGCTTTTCTAATGAGACATTTTACATTTTGTTCTATTTTTTCATTCCTTTGATCTTGTTTGACTGGTTTTTGATGTCTCATAGAATCATTAGTTTCTACTTGTACAATTCTGTTTTTTAAGTAATTATTTTCTTCAGTTAGTTTTTGTATCTCTTTTTTAATTTGACCAATTGTACTTCTTAAGGAGTCAGAAAGAAGCAATTCAAATGTCAAGGAATCACAATCAGGATTACACAGAATTTAGCAACTGCAACATCAAAGGATTGAAGATCATGGATCATGATATTCTGGAAAGCAAAGAAACTACAATTACAACCAAGGATCACTTATCCAGCAAAATTAAGTATGATTTTGCTAAAGGAAAAATGATTTCTCAATGAAATAGAAAATTTTCAAGTTTTCATGAGGAGAATACTTAAATATAAGCCAAGAGAGGATTAAACACACTTTTCCTTCTATCACATCATCTTGGAAGAACTGAGAACTTACATGTCCGTAAAAATGTCTCTTAAAACAGCTACCAAAAACCCCTGAAGCTTGTGACAATGTACCTTCCAGAATAGAAGCCATAGCCTTACTTTAACAAAGAATTAAACGTCAAGTAATTGGCAAAGAATATGAACAAATAACAGAAAAAAAAATTCTGAAAGTTACTACAGTGACAAGGAAGATGAAAACATATACTCAGAAAAAGAAAACAAAGTCAAAACTTCTACATTTAAAGATTCCAAGAAAAATAAGAATTAGTTTCAAGCCATTTCTGATGAGAGTGAGGCTCATTTATACTCCTTCTCCTTCCCCTCTTCCCTGTTACTGTAAAGGCTTTTCCTTGCCTCTTTTGTGGCAGATAATTTACACTATACCATCTAATCTTTTCCTTTTCTCCCAGTACATTCCTTTCTTATCCTGTAATTTTATTTTTTTTATATCATCCCTTCACATTCAACTCACACCTGTGCCCTGTGTCTATATATGTACTCTTTCTAAGTGAAGGAATTTTGAAGTTTTTCCTGAGAAAGGCTTCATTCTCAAACAGGAAACTGATTCCAATTTATAAATATAAGAGCCATTCTTCAATTGATAAATGACCCAAAGATATGAACAGTTTTCAGATGAAGGAATCAAAGCTATTTATGACTACTAATTCACTATTGATTGGAAAAATGCAAATTAAGATAATTATGAAGTACTCCTGCATGCCTATTGGATTGACTAATAGTACAAAAAAGGAAAGTGACAAATGTTGGAGGAAATGTGGGGAAAATGAGACATTTATGCATTGTTGATGAATTGTGAAATGGTCTAACATTTCTATAGAGTGATTTGGAACTTTGCCCAAAGGTCTGCATGCTCTTTGACCTAACAATACCACCACTTGGTATATATCCCAAAAGAAAGTGTTTTTTTAAAAGGACTTAATTGTACAAAAATGTTTATAGCAGCTCTTTTTTCAGGGAAAAGAATTAGAAATTGAGGAGATGCTATCCATTGAGGAATGGCTGAACAAATTGTATTATATGATTATGATGGAATATTTTAAGAAAGTATTGATCCTTGATTGATGAAAGAAAGATGGTGCTTTAAGAAATTATGAGCAAGATGTTCTCAGAAAAAAAACCCAACAACAACCTGGAAAGACTTCCATGAGTTCATGCAAAGTAAAATATACAAAAGACAAAGTAATAGCAATATTGACAAATGATCAGCTATGAAAGACTGGTTTTTCTCAGCAACACAATAATCCAGGACAACTCTGAAGGATTTATGATGGAAAATATTAAAGGATGTCATAATATAGACTTTCCAGCTCTGGTCTCTTAGGTACAATTAGGCTTCTTCTTTCCCCTCAGTATTTCAGGGCTGTTGCTAATCTTACAACTTATGTGCTTCCATATAATGTCAGGATGTATAGAGGAAAGTCATCAGCCTATGGCCTAAACCAACACCATTTCCTTGACATCAGAAAAAAATCTTCAAGCTATCATCCTAAGTTTCAATTTGGGGGAAGAGAAAAGAAAAGACGAAGCATTAACTGAGCACCTACTATGTTTCAGACTCTGCTAAGTGATTATTTGATCAGCCATTGTGCATGGTAATAATCTCCCTTGAAGAGATACACCCGAGATTTCTGTAGTTAGTATAGCTTCAACTTCTCAGAAGTCATAGTTACTAAAGAAAGTTCTTGACATGGAAGTCCTTGGCACTGACAATGAATGGCTTATTGGAAAAGATGGGCATTTTTTTTAAACAAAGGAAATGACATTAAAGGAAATATAGTACCAACTGTACTCTTTAGGACTTCTACAATGTTCCATTTGCTCTCTCCAATTAGGATTAGGGTCAGAATTTAGTTTTAGGATTAGAGTAGGGTTAAGTGTTGTATAAGTGTTGTAGGCAGACAGGTGGTAGGGTGAAAATTGTGGAGGATTTGAAGTTAGGAAGACCAGATTTGAATTTTGCCTCATATATATATATATATTAGCTATGGAACCCTGGGTAAGTCAAGTTGTCTCTCTGTGACTCAATTTCCTCATCTGTAGAATGGGAATTATGGCAACTTTTCCCACAGGCTTGCTATATTAAATGAGATGGGATATAAAGTGATTTACAAGCCTTAAGGCACTATATAAATAGCTATTATTGTAAAATTAGCCATGATAACCATAATTATAGATGTCATAGCTATAATTATAGTTATTTATCTATATTACTAATAGTTATTGTCATAGTTATTCTTTCTTGCATTAGAATGTAAACACTTAGAGATCAAGTTCCATTTTAATTTTCACTTGGTATGCCCAATAGTTGGTTTATAGTAATTACTTAGTAATTGTTCTCTTATTCTGTCATTCATCCCTTCCCCAGTTTCTCATGTAGGAGTTTGAGCAAATAGACCAGAGTTGACTAGAACTGGCCTTCCATGTGAATCTGAGATGGCCCTCAAGAGGGTCCCTACCCCATCCCCAGCCCCCAATGAGGCTGTTCAAGAAGGATGCCCCTTGGAGTCTACCCCAGTTAAGGAGAAACTGTACTCTGGGAGTTTTAGCTCTTTATCTTCCTTCTTCTCTTCTCCTTCCCCAACCAAGCTTGGGCCCTGAGTTTTTCCCAAATCTATCAGTCCTAAGAAGCCAACCCTTGGAGAAAGGAGACCCCAAAGTCCCTTGAAGCCTTGGATGATCCCTTTAAGGACTGCTGTCCCCTTAGCTGCTTCCCTGATGAGCACCACCTCCTTCTGAGCAGGACCAGCAGAACAGCTGTCATGAGAATCCAGTGGGAGGCCAGTGGTTATAATGAGAATGGGAAAGAGATGCCCAGCCCTCCACCTGGCTGTTATTGTATCTCCACATCTACATAGTTCCTTTTGGGTGAATCTCATTGCATCCCAAATTCCTGGGACCTCAGAGAGCACTTTGCTATCTTCCTATTATTGCCACAGAGGATGGGAAACCCCATCTACTTCCCTCTCCTTTGAATTCTGGCAGAGATTTGGGGAGAGATCCCCTTTCTTTCCCTCACCCCTTTAATTTTTTCCCCTTTGTTGATCTCTGTGATGTTTTTCCTGATTCAGGTGTTTGTGAGGCTTTGGGTAAGAAGTCATGAATAGGGAATAGTACATTTTGCAGATTCCCCATCTTGAGTTCAAGACACTAGGAAGGAGTTCTCTTCTTAGCCCTGACAGACTCCTGAAATTACCAGAATTTGATAGTTTGGAACTCTAATGGAGAATACTATAAGCAAGCTGTGGATTTGGGACTGGGGTGGGGGAGTAGACTAGACTATATTGATTAGCTCCATATGTTGCCCCAGTCCCCGTTACTCATGAGCATTCTCCCAACTTTTCTTCATATTTTTTTAATTGAAGCTTTTTATTTTCAGAACATATGCAAGGATAATTTTTCAACATTGATTGATCCTTGCAAAACCTTGTATTCCAATTTTTCCCTCTTCTCCCTCTCCCCTCCCTTAGATGGCAAATAATCCAAAATATACTAAACATGGTAAAAAATATGTAACTTTAATATAGGTATACATATTTATATAATTATCTTGCTGCACAAGAAAAATCTGATCAAAAAGGAAGAAAAATGAGAAAGAAAATATAATTTAAGCAAACAACAACAAAAGAAGTAAAAATGCTATGTTGTGAACCATACTCAGTTCTCACACTCCTCTATCTGGGTATAGATGGCTCTCATCATCAAAGATCATTGGAACTGGCCTGAATCATCTCATTCTTGAGAAGAGCCACATCCATCAGAATTGATCTTTGTAAAATCTTGCTGTTGCCATGTACAATGATCTCCTAGTTCTATTCACTTCACTTAGCATCAGTTCATGTAAGTCTTTCTAGGCCTTTCTGAAATCATCCTGTTGATCATTTTTTATAGAACAATAACATTCATATACTATAACTTACCTTATTCATTCATTTTCCAACTGGATGGGCATCTACTCAGTTTCCAGATCCTTACCATTACAAAAAGGGCTGCCACAAACATTTTTGCACATCTGAGTCCCTTTCCCTCCTTTAAGATCTCTTTGGGATTTAAGCCCAGAAGAAAAATTACTGGATCAAAGGGCACAGTTTAATAACCTTTTGAGCATAGTTCCAAATTGCTCTCCAGAATGGTTGGATCAATTCACAACTACACCAACAATGCATTCATGTCCCAGTTTTCCCACATCCCCTCCAACATTTGTCATTATCTTTTACTGTCATCTTGGCCAGTCTGAGATGTATGTAGTGGTACCGCACAGAATTTTCGCATTACTCTGATCAATAGTGATTTAAAACACATTTTCATATGACAAGAGATAGTTTCAATTTATTCATCTGAAAATTATCTGTTCATATATTTTGACCATTTATCCATCGGTGAATGGCTTGAATTCTTATAAATTTAAGTCAGTTCTCTACATATTTTAAAAATGGAGTCTTTATCAGAACTCTTAAATGTAAAAACATTGTCCCAATTTATTGCTTCCCTTCTAATCTTGTCTGCATTAGTTTTATTTGTGCAATTTTTAAAAAACTTAATATAATTAAAATTATCTATTTTGTGTTCAATAATGAGCTCTAGTTCTTCTTTGGTCACAAATTCCTGCCTCCCTCATAGATCTGAGAGGTAAAGTAGCCTATGTTCTTTTAATTTGTTTATACTATCACTCTTTATATCTAAATCATGAACCCATTTCAACTTTATCTTGGTATACAGTGTTAGCTGTGGGTCAATGCCTAGCTTCTGCCATGCTTGTTTCCAATTTTCCCAAGATCTTTTGAAGATCTAACATCCTGTACTTCACTCTTCTGAACTCTAAAGAAATAAAAGTTCCTTTCCCAAGAGCAGACTTTCTGTTTTCAAATCAGATATGATCTGCCAATTGGAGAAAGGAGGATCACCATGATTTGGGCCAGGGAGTTTTCTTCAAATCTCCTCAGGTCTGTGGGCTATCCTGAAGCTTGCATGATTGTCAAATAGTGAGTTCTTATCCCACATTTCTTAAAGATATTTTTAAAAATCTGTATAGCCAGACCAACCTTTTTTGTAGAATATTTTAAAAATGAGAAATGTTTGGGAGATGTGATAAGAAAGCATGCTCTGAGGGTGGAAACTACCAACATCAGTGAGATGTTAACTAGTTACTGAGTAGAATACAGTGGCCACAACCTGCCCATGCTTTAGTGTCAAGAATCAGGATCCTTTTTCTAAATGAAAAACCATTGGTATGTGTAAAGCATGTACAAAGTAAGCCGAATTGTAATCTTTCCTGATTGTTCCCTCAGATCCAAAAGTCCCATTAATACATTACTTTATAGATTTGTTAAGATTTAAAACATTCCCATCCTCTCAAGAAAGAAAGGGTCAAATGAAATGTTTTTCTTTTGAAGATCTAACATCCTGTACTTCACTCTTCTGAACTCGAAAGAAATAAAAGTTCCTTTCCCAAGAGCAGACTTTCTGTTTTCAAATCAGATATGATCTGCCAATTGGAGAAAGGAGGATCACCATGATTTGGGCCAGGGAGTTTTCTTCAAATCTCCTCAGGTCTGTGGGCTATCCTGAAGCTTGCATGATAGGTGCAGTTTCTTTCTTTCTCTTTCTTTCTTTCTTTCTTTCTTTAATAACTTTTTATGGATGGAACCCATGCCAGGGTAATTTTTTTACAACATTATCCCTTGCACTCACTTCTGTTCCGATTTCTCCTCCCTCCCTTTACCCCCTTCCCCTAGATGGCAAGCAGTCCTATACATGTTAAATAGGTTACAGTATATCCTAGATACAATATATGTGTGCAGAACCGAACAGTTCTCTTGTTGCACAGGGAGAATTGGATTCAGAAGGTATAAATAACCCGGGAAGAAAAACAAAAATGCAAGCAGTTTACATTCATTTCCCAGTGTTTTTTCTTTGGGTGTAGCTGCTTCTGTCCATCCTTGATCCATTGAAACTGAGTTAGATCTTCTCTTTGTCAAAGAAATCCACTTCCATCAGAATACATCCTCATACAGTATCGTTGTTGAGGTATATAATGATCTCCTGGTTCTGCTCATTTTACTTAGCATCAGTTCATGTAAGTCTTGCCAATCCTCTCTGTATTCATCCTGCTGGTCATTCCTTACAGAACAATAATATTCCATAACGTTCATATACCACAATTTACTCAGCCATTCTCCAATTGATGGGCATCCATTCATTTTCCGGCTTCTAGCCACTGGGAGGTGCTGTTTCTTAGAGCCTTCTTCCACCCCCTCCCCCCTCCCACCCCCGCAATAACCCTTCCTCCCAACCATTTTAATTCAGTTAAATTCCCTCTGTTAATTATTTCCTATTTATCCTGTGGCTTAACTTACTTTGTAAATATATGTTTGGTTGTTGTGTCCCCTAGAATTCCTTAATTATTAATTCCTTGCAGGGACTGCCCTTTGCCCCCTTTTATATTTTCATCTCTTAGAATAGTGCCTGGCACCTTGTGGGTGCTTAATGTTTGTTGGTGGATGGATTGCACCAGTCTCATTTTTCTTTTTGCACCTCTTTCCATTCATATACAACTACTTCCTGATGCAAATGAAGAAATGTTTCCCTAATGAGGAGCTTTTGATTTCTCCCCATTTCTTATCATCCACTCACTAGGCACTTTTCCATTTCTCTAGATCATTATTCATTCTCTCTCTTATCAATGTATATATTAACTGAACAAAAGAATAAACTTTCAGCATATCTTCTTTTGGTCTCTGTTTCTCCTATTCTTAGAAAATCTTTCTCTCCTCCCCTCCCCCAAACAACCCTCAATTGTAGTCCACTATCTAGCTAGTGGATAGACTGCTGGGCTTGGAATTAGGAAGACATCTTCTTGAGTTCAATTCTGGCCTCAGATACTTAGTAGCTGTGTAAGTCACTGCGAAAATTATTTAATTTTACCTCAGTTTCCTTATCTGTAAAATGAGCTAGTGAAGAAAATGACAAACTACTCCAGTATTTTGGCCAAGAAAATCCCAAATGGAGTCACAAAGGATTGGACACCACTGAAAAATGACTGAAACATGCCAGAATCCCCACTCAAATTGGTGGGCCAGGTCCCCAAAAGGGCAGCTGATTGCCACTATCTTCAGGACTCTATCTACTACTTCTGGAATTGTAAGGGTTCTACTATTGTTATTCATGAGCCCCCACCAATATACTGACTTTTGGTTATCAGTCACACTAAGTTAGCTTTTAGAGACAGTAGTTACTAAGCAGGCAAGTCAAAGATAGTTATAGTTTACAACAGCAATCCCAAAATGATGACCATATAGCACTTTCAGGAAACCGAGATCCAGAACAAAATATGAAGGCAGTAGAGCAGAGGGAGATTTTTTCAAAGCCATTTATTTGTATTAATATGTAATATGTCATATATAAAATAAATGAGTGGCTATGAATAAGAGGTTTGGTGGATTCAATGTGGATTGGTCTCTGGGAGGAGTAAAATTTTTACCACACAAATCTAAAGAGATTCTCTAAATAAGCTTTCTCTATGTTCAAACCTAGAGCAATTGCCAGAATTAAATGTAAAGTTTATTATACACTATTGTTTACTCTCCTTAAGGCCCTACAACTATATCTGTTTTAAGAATCTTCCAAACAGTCAACTAATCTTTAAAAAAAAAAATGCTACTTAGTAGGTAAGTTTGTAAAAGTAGAAATCTAAGCATGGTAATTTTAAGTGTATGATGTAAGAGCTCCTGGCTAAGAGGAAAATGAAAAGGGACAGAAATTTAAGGGCTCATAAAATAAAAGTCAATGCAAAATATACATACAGTTCTTTATTAAATAGCTATAAACACTTCACTGTAAAAATCCATAAAACTTTATAAAAAATTTGTAGTCTACACAACAATAAAGGAATCGACACAATTATTTACATGCAATTCTGACAAATTTGGCACTTTTTGAAAAAAATATACAAAACTCTTTTAAAAAGTTCAAAATTATAAAAACTCAGAGCATTACTATCATGCATTTTGAAAATACCTCACAAGCACTTATGATACACCTAGCAGAGAGCTCTAGGCTTTCTGGGATCAGTTGTGATGGATGTGGCTCTTTTCAACAATGAGATGATGTAGGCCACTTCCAGGGGTCACATGATGAAAGGAGCCATGTGCACCCAGAGAGAGGACTGTGGGGATTAAGTGTGGATCACAACATAGTATTTTCATCTTTTTAATTGTTGTTTGCTTGCATTTTGTTTTCTTTCTCATTTTTTCCCTCTTTAATCTGATTTTTCTTGTTCAGCATGATATTTGTGGAAATATAGAATATAGTTATATATTTATACATAGAGAAGAATTGCTCATGTTTTATCTTATATTGAATTACTTACCATCTAAGGGAAGGGAGTGGGCAGAAGGGAGGGGAAAATTTGGAACACAAGGTTTTGCAAGAGTGAATGTTGAAGGAGAACTGTTTGGTTCTGCAAATATGTATTATATCTAGGATATACTGCAACATATTTAACATATATAGGACTGCTTGCCATCTTGGGGGGGGGGAGGGAGGGCAGGGAAAAAACGAAACATAAGTGAGTGCAAGGGATAATGTTGTAAAAAATTACCCTGGCATGGATTCTGTCAATACAAAGTTATTATTAAATAAAATAAAATTAAAAAAAAAAGAGTGAATGTTGAAAACTATGCGTGTGTTTTGAAAATTAAAAAAAAGTATTAAAAATGGAAGCATTTTGGCCCCTCTCCATTCCCAAGGCGCTCCTTCATTTCTAGGACTTTTCAAATATCTCTACCAGTGACTTAGGAAATCAGCTTTAAAGTCCTCCCCTGCCCCCCAGCATTTTTCAGTTCTCTTTCAGTACTATGACACCAGCTATGAGTTCCTCATAATTCCTCAAAATATGGAACGACCAAGGTTGGGAAGTAGTGGTTTCCCCCTCCCTTGGAACCTGCTGAATGACCAGGACTCAGAAACATAATAGAGGAGATTCTCCTTTATTATAGGCTACACTTCCGAAGTAATTTGAACATGACAACGGCAGAATCTTCGTTTTGTTTTTTGGTTTTTTTTTTTGGTTACATATATCGGATCTTACCTATTTACTCTCCCAGAGTCAGAAGCACGTTACCATTAGCAGAGAAAACGGGAGTTAATTAGTCAAACCAACAAGCAATTATAAAGTACCCACTGTGTGCTAGGCACTGTGCTGAGCGCTGAAGATACAGAGAGAGGCTTTAAAAGATAGTTTCTGCCCTAGAGTTCCAAGTCTGATGGGAGAAATCCCAAACGCAAAAGTACAAATGAGACACATAAAGGATCAATCGGAGATTTTCTTAGAGGGAAGGCACTAAGGTGAGAGGGACCAGGAAAGGCTTCTTGAAGAAGAAGGACTTTAGCTGGGAGATGAAGGACACCAGGGAAGGTGAGAGGTGAGACGGAGATGGAGACTTCCAGGGGCGGAGGACAAACGGTGAAAATGCACCTTCAGAAGACAAAGGAGCAACTTGCGGAAGGAACCGGGCAGAGAGGGCAGGAGCTGCGGGAAGGAGAGAGAGCCGCTTGGAGGATAGCCAGAGAAAATGCCTGGAAGGCAGAGGCTGAGACGGGCGTTCAGAACAGCGGGAAGTAAAGGCACGGGGGTCTCCGCTGGGGGCATTTTGGGGACAAGGAAGCAGAGTCCGCTCTTATCACGTCTGGCTGAAGGGGAGTAAAAGGAGAAATCAGTTTTGCCGCCTCCCCAGGAGCCTCCTACGGGGCCGTAGGCCCCTAGAAGAACGAGCGCCCCGGGGGCCGGATCGGAGGGTCAGAAGGTGCCGGGGGGAAAGTGAGGCGCGCTCAGGGGCACAGCTCCGAAACCCAAGGCAGGATTAGAACGCAGGGCTTTCCGCCCCCGAAGGCCGCCCACTGCGGCCCCCAGCCTGGGCTTCAGCTCCTTCGGGCTGGTCGGGGCCCTCCCTCCTCTCCAAGGGTGACACCTCCTTTCCCCCTCCGGGACTCAGTTTCCTTCTTTGTAAAATTGAGGGCTTTCCCGTTATAGGCTCAGGACCCCGGCCTTCCCCCCACCTCCGCCCCCGTCGCGCTCAGAGCCGGGTGCCCCCCCCCCCCCAGCGGGGTTCCGAGGGGAGGGGCTGCGCTCGCTCGGGATGGAGGATGGCCCCACCCCTCAGAGCGCGGCGCGGCCTGCAGCGCTAGGGGGCGTGTCCTCGCGGAGGCGCGCGCTCCCGGACTCGATCGCGCGCTCCCGTGCTCGATCCCGCTCTCGCGGTGCTTGGCTCGGGAGCTCCCTGGTAGCTGTGTCTGTCGAGGAGCTCGCTCTGTCCGGGCCCGAGTCGCCGCTGCTCGGCTGGTGAGTCCTGGGAACGGGGCCGGGCTGACGCGGTGGGTGGCGCCAGTGTTACCGCGACTGCGGGACCGGGGCCGGAGGGGAGCGGAGCGGGGCTGAGGCCCGGCCTGGGTCGGGCTCCGAGGGGCGGCCAGGCCCAGCTCCCTCCCCTCCCCCACCGGTCCGAGCCCAGGGCGCTTGCGCAGCGCGGCGCAGCAAAAAGGGGGCGGGGGAGGAGAGGGGGCTTCCCTTCCTTTGCCCCCCCCGTCCTCCCCTTTCTCTCCTCTCTCCTGACCCGGGCGAGCTCTGATCTTACTTTTCGTCATGAACTTTAACCTACACGAACATTTCTAGAGCCCCGCCCCCTGTTGGATTTTGTGCTTTTTCGGATGTTAAAGTGTCCACTTTGGGGGGCGGGGCCTGCGGCCTGACCCCCTCCTGTTTCGTTGTGTTTCATACATCGCCCCCCCCCCCCAATTATTTTCCGTGCTAATACCCGGCATGCAGTCCAATCACGGCCTGAAAATGCCCCGAGAATTTTCTGAATTATTAGGAACAAATACAGGTCCACACTCCCTCCCCCCGTTTCCAGAAGAGAGCCTAACCCTGGAACTACCTCGGGCCCCCTGCCTGGGTCTGTTTCCTCATCCGTAAAATGGGCATAATAGGACCCCTTCAACTGTGTAAACATCAATTACTGTGTAAAGTGAGGGTTTCCTTAAGTCAGTCCCGCACCAGTAATTCGCCGGTGGCTCAGATTTAGCACCCGGAGACGGGCTCTGACCATTGTGGAGCAATGCTCTGTATTTGGGAGGAAGACCCGAGTCCTCATGTGCTTTCAGACGCGTCTGCAAATCTTTGTCTCCGTTTCCTCTTCTCTCATAATAGCACCTGCCTCAGAAATTGCCCTGAGGGTCAGAAGTCCTGTTTCTGAACTAACTCCCAACAGACCAGCTCTAACTGGTGGAAAGGGGGTTCTCGGGACGGCTACAGGTCGGCTTTGGACTTCGGATCCCAGCTTTGTAGCTGCGAGAGACCTCAGAGAGGAGGGCACCCATTTCATTTCATGGCTCTGAAGAGCAAGTGCATGAGTATGGGCAAGAGCTCTTTCCTAACCTTAAATGGAAGCTTCAGTGGGGAGCTCTCTCAGTTTTACCTCATTTGCTGTGGACTCTGAGCCATTTCCCGCTGAGAATCTTTGACCTTGTGACCCTGTGCCCAATTCCTCGATTATCCATGAGGAGGTTGAGCCCCAGGAGGGGCAATGATTGATTTACTTGGTCTAAACTTCCCTTGGAAGAGAGTGAACATCCTGCCTCAGGACGGGAACCTATTTCCTTTTGATTCTTGATCTAGTAATTCCTCTTGATCTTGTAAAATGAGGGCCAAAGTGTCAAGTCACTGTACTAGCCACTTGCTGTGGGGATAACTAATTTAACATAAACATATTTATGTTTTTTAACATAATATAAACATTATGTCGGAACTGCTATATACCGGATTCGTTTGAGAGGAAGGTTCAGAATTTACATAAAGTGTTGGCCGGACTCTCTTATGATAATCATCTAATTTGGGGATAAAATGCATGTATCCAAAGTACACGCAGCATAAAAACAGTAGAGAATTAAAAATATAATTTTTGAAGTCAGAGGCAGAAATTCCCATCCAGAACAGTTTTCGGAGGAGATACTTTTTGAATTGGGTTTTAAAGGCTGGGTAGGAATTCCTTAGACCAAGAAAGCTGACATTCAGGACTAGGTGTCAAAACACCAAGGCAAAAAAAACAGTGTTTTGAGGATAGAGCAGTTTCAGTTTTGGCTGGAGCAGAGTGAAGAGTCATAAAATGGGATAATGCTGAACAAATATTAGGTGATTTGGGAGATTCTTTTCCTGAAGACCTGATGTTCTCTTTCAGGTTTGCAGAGTGCTCTCTGGGGGAAGTGTGAGGATTGAGGTAATGGGATATACTTGTTGACTGAGGAAGTGAAGTGTGAATGATGAAGTTGTCAAGGGAAGAATATAGAGGAAACAGAACTTTTAAGAGAACTTTGTGGGGAAGAGTGAAAAAGCTGGTGTAAAAGGGAGTAAAGAGGCAGGGCGGAACTAGGGAGAGAACTTGGAGACTTGTGAATCCAGAGAAAGTGGATATATAAAAAAGAGAAGATAGCCTCTATCCTTGTCAAACAGGGACTTTTCAAAAGACAGATTTGATGATGACCAGGTAATTTGGTGACCTTTGAAGAGGAAAGTTTCAGTAAAAGCGAGACACCAAAAGTGTATTTAAGTAACTTGTTAGGGATTGAGAAGAGAGAGGATGGTATTTGAAGTGGGGTGACAGATTTTTCAACATATGTGTCTTTTAAAAGAAATCAAAAGCTTTTTTTTTTTTAAAGGATTGAAATCCGAACATATTTGTAGTCAAATAACCAGAATCCAGTGGAAAGGGTGAGATTGAAGATTCATGAGAAGGAATGATTCTTGTACCAGAGCATTTAGGGCAAAGATAGAGGGATTAGTTTAAATAATGAATAGAGAGACTTTTCTAGGAGGAGGTAAAGAAGACTTTTTTTTCCTTCCTTTTTTTTTTTTTTTAAAGGTTATATATTTCCATGTGAGTCATGTTGGGAGAGAAAAATAAGACCAAAAGAGAAAAACCACAAGGAAAAAAAAAGGCAAAAATAGTGTGTTCAGTCTCCATAGTCTTATCTTTGGATGTGTATGGTATTTTCCATTCAAAATGTATTGGAATTGTCTTAGATCACTGAATTGCTGAGAAGAGACAAGTCTATCACAGTTGATCATCACACAATCTTGCTGTTGTTATATTTGGTGTCTTCCTAGTACATATAAACCTTTTGAGACCTTTCTAAAATTGCCTGTACATTTTTAAAAAATAGAATAATAATATTCCATAACTTTCATATATAACTTATTCAGCCATTCCCCAATTGATGAGCATCCACTACATTTCCAATTCTTTGTTACCATAAATAGAGCTACTACAAACATTTTTTGCATCTGTGGCTTCTTTTCCCTCTTTTTTTATTTCTTTGGGATACAAACAAAGGGTGTGCATGGCCCTTTGGCCATAGTTCCAAATTACTCTCCAGAACTCTCAGTTCACAAATCTACCAACAATGCATTAGTGAACCAGTTTTCCCAAATTCCCACCAACGTTTATCAATGTCTTTTCCTGTCATTTTAGAGAAATTGATAGGTGTGAGATGGTACTTCAGAATTGTTTTAATTTCTATTTCTCAAATCAACAATGATTTTGCATTTTTCATATGACTCTACATGGTTTTAATGTCTTTATCTAAAAATTGATTGTTCATATCCTTGGACCACTTATCACGTGAACTACTTGTAGTCTTATAAATTTGAGTCAATTCTCTATATTTTAGAAATGAAACCTTTATCAGACACACTTATGCTGTAAAAATTGTTTTCCAGATTTTTGCTTCCCTTCTAATCTTGGCTGCATTGATTTTGCATTTCATAATGTTCTCTATTTCTTGTTTGGACATAAATCTTCTCCAAAGATCTGATAGGTAAACTATCCTTTGCTCTCCTAACGTGCTTGTAGTATTATCCTGTATGCCTAAATCATGTACCAATTTTGACCTTATCTTCACATATAGGGTATGAGATGTTGGTCTGTGGTTAGATCCTGACATAACGTTTTCCAATGTTCTCAGCAAATTTTGTCAATTAGTGAGTTCTTATCCCAGAATCTGGAGTCTATGGGTTTATCAAACAATAAATTACTATAGTCATTGATTATTCTGTCTTGTGTACATAACCTATTTCATTGATCCACAATAGGTAAAAAATTAAAGTGATTTTTGCATAATAATTAAGCTAATTATTATGAAAGACTAGATTTGAAAACAGAATTTCTTGATTTCAGTCCAGAACTCTTATCTACTGGGACATCTAGTGGTATTGGAAATAATAAAGAGCTGTTAATTCTACTAAGTGACTTGTTTCATCCTGATGTTAGCAAAAATTTCCCAGTTATTAAACATCTGGAAAAGTGGAATAGGCCAGCTCCCCCCACATAATGCCTCTTCATTGGATGTTTTCAAAAGGAGGACTAGCTGAATATTTATTGAGAATATGGTAGAAGAAACTCCTATTCAAGTACCATTGGGTCTTGTTCCTGTGAGTTTTGGTTATGTGACCTGTTTGGGGTATGTGTGTGTGTGCGTGCGTGCGTGTGCGTGCGTGCGCGCGCGCGAGTTCGTTCACGCGGGGGTGGTGTTGTTGATGTTGTTTGAGTGGTTTTTTAAAATTAATGAGAGGGAAAGAGGTTACTGTTATAATCTTGAGAAGAAAAGTTTTACATCTTATCCTGACAGAGAATGAACTTTAAAATATGGAGATACATTTTTGTACATGGATAATATGAATAATATTCAAGTCACTCTTATGCTCTCTATCAATGTATTCCTTCAAACTGTTACAGAAGAGTTATAAGTATATTTCCCCATGTAGGAATGTAAACAATTTAACTTTATTGAATCTTATATGACTCTCCTATTTATGTTTCTATACTTCTCTTGACTTATGGATTTAAAAATCAGATCTTGTATTCATCAGGAATGCTTGAAAGTCTTCTTTTTTCTTGAATAAACATTCCCCTCCTTCCCATCCCTGCAATGATTATGCTCATTTTTGCTGGGTAGGTGATTTTTAGTTGCAGTCCTAGTTCTTTTGCCCTTGGGCATATCATATTCCAAGCCCTCTGATCTTTTAATATAGAAACTGCTAAATCTTATGTTATCTTGATTGTGACTCCTCTATATTTGAATTGTTTCTTTCTGGCTATTTGCAATATTTTCTCCTTGACTGGTGAACTCTGAAATTTTTCTCTACTATTTGTGGGGATTTTCATTTTAGAATCTCTTTCAGGAGGGGGTGAATGGATTCTTTTGATTTCTGTTTTACTGTTTGTAGAAGGTGAGAGGGATTTTCCTTCATTGTTTCTTGAAAGATGGTATCTAGGCTTTTTCTTTTTGATCATGGCTTTCAGATAGTTAAATTAGCTTTCTTGGATTCATTTTTCAGGTCACTTGTTTTTCCTAAAGAGATATTTCCCATTTTCTTCTAGCTTTTCATTGTTTTATTTTTGTTTTATTGTTTCTTGATGTTTCGGTCATTAGTCTTCACTTGCCCAGTTCTAGTTTTTAAGAATTATTTTCTTCAATGAGCTTTTGTACATTCCTTTAACATTTGTCCAGTTCTGTTTTTAAGGGGTTCTTCTATTCATTGAATTTTTGTACATCTTTTTCCATTTGGTCAGTTCTGTTTTTTAAGGGGTTCTTCTATTTATTGAATTTTTATATATCTTTTTTGGTCAGTTTTGCTTTTCAAGGCATTCTTTGCCTCATTGGATTTGTGTATTCTTTGCTCAGCTAGTTGACTCTCTTTTCATGATTTTCTCTCAATTTCTTTTCATTTTTTCATCACTCTCATTTCTTTACCCATTGTTCTTCTGCCTCTTTTAACTTAATATTTGAAATCCTTGGAGCTTTTTCATTCAAATGAGACCATTTTCCTATATTACTTTAAGGCTTTGAATGTAGCAGTTTTCATTTGAGTTCATGTTTTGCTCTTTCCTGCCACCATAGTAACTCTCATGATTTTTCCCTGCTGTTTGCTCATTTTTCAGATCTATTTTTTTGACTTTTAACTTCATGCTAAAATGAGACTCTGCTTTCAGAACAGAGCGGTCACTGTCCCAAGCTTCAGCTGTTTTCAGAGATAATTCTGAGGATTTGTAAGTTTTCATTTCTCCTAAGGTATTTATTATTCTCCTGGCCTGCTCTGTTCTGGGAGTCATCACACGAAGTCTTTTTCACTCTGGAATTGTAACCAGTGTTCCAGTTTCCCTTCAAATAGCAGGCTATGGTGTGACCTAGGTCTGAGACCCAGATCCAGGTATGGGCAATGAAATAGTCTTGTCCTTGTGCCAGCAGAGGGATCCCTGTAATTTTCTAATGATCAATTGTTTGATTCCCTTTATCATCTGTGGGCTGAGAGATATGGAAGCTATCACTGCCATCATTGGTTTAGTGATCCCCTCAGGCCTATTGCTGGTTTACTTGGATGTGATTTGCACGAGACTATGTTCTACTCTCACTTAGGTACAACAGATCTTTCCTATCAACCTTCTGCGTTGCCTGGGTCTGGAAAATTGTTTCACCCTGTCCTTTTGTGGGTTCTGTTGGTCTAGAATTTGTTTAGAGGCATTATTTAAGGGGATTTCAGTTGGTTTTGGAAGAGCTCAGGTTCCATCTTAGCGCTATTTGCTCCTTCCCTCATTGGAGTTTTTTATTTTTAATTTGCTGGGGAGCTTTGGTAGGATAAAAAGAGTCACTACTTAGTTTAAGAAATAATTTTGAAAGTTTGAAAAAAGAGGAAAAGTTTTAAAACTATTGCTGTGGAAAGGTTCTTGTAGGATGTCAGTAAGAGAAAAAGGATTATGGAGCTGAAAGGATGTTCGACTCCAGAATTATGCATTGTAAATTTGTAGAAGTTTGAGTCATGTTGCAGAATTAGAAAGAAGGAATGCTCACTATGACCTAGCCAACAGGTGGTTGTCCAGCCTCTGCTTGATGACTTCCAAGGAGGATCACCATCAGGATTTTGGGGGGCCTTTTTCCAGTGGTGCTCAGCCCTTGGGAAGGAGGAGAAATACATGCTTGGGTTTCTCAGGCTTAGTGATTACCTGATTTAGGGCTGTGGGAAGCCATTATTAACCAAGCACTATTTATTAGGCATTTAGTATGTGCCAGATATCCTACTAACTGTTGGAGATGCAAGAAATGTGAAAACAATCCTTTTCTTCAAGGAACTCACAATCAGCTTGCAAACTGTGATGACTGCATTAGCACCGTGGATACCTTAGAATCAGTCAGAGTCAGGATAAGCAAAAGTCCTTAGTCTTTATTCTTGGTCTTTAGGGGTAGAAGTGAAGGGGATGGAAGCAGGATCTCTGCAACCTCCTTCTTCCTCGTCTACCGCCAAAGTGACCCTGGCTAATCTTGTAACTGGCCTGAATAAATCCTTTGTGCAAAAGAGCCACATCCATCAGAATTGATCATCATATATATAACCTTGTTGTTGCTGTATACAATGATCTCCTGGTCCTGCTCATTTCACTCAGCATCAGTTCATGTAAGTCTCTCCAGGCCTCTGAAATCATCCTGCTGATCATTTCTTGTAGAATAATAATATTCAGTAGCATTCGCATATTATAACTTATTCAGCCATTCTCCAACTAATGAGTATCCACTCAGTTTCCAGTTCCTTGCCACTACAAACATTTTTGTACATGTGAGTCCTTTTCCCTCTTTTATGATCTCTTTGGGATACAGATCTAGTAGAGATACTGCTGGATCAAAGGGCATGCTCAATTTGATGTCTCTTTGGGCATAGTTCCAAATTGCTCTTCAGAATGTTTGAATCAGTTCACAACTCCTCCAACAATGCATTTTGCATTTCATAGTGTATTCTAGTTCTTCTTTGGCCATAAATTCCTTCCTTCTCCACAGATCTGATAAGTAGACTATCCTTTGTTCTTCTAATTTGCTTGTAGTATCATTCCTTAATCTATATCATGAACCCATTTCAACCTTATCTTCATATCTGATGTTAAGTGTGGATCAATACCCAGTTTCCGCCATCTTAGTTTCTACCATCCTGGTTTCCAATTTTCCCAGCAGTTTTTGTCAGATAGTGAATTCTTAAACCAGAAACTGGAATCTTTGGGTTTATCAAACATTAGATTGCTATAGTCATTGAGTTCTTGTGAACCTAACCTATTCCACTGATGGACTACTCTATTTCTTAGCCAGTACCAAATGCATTGAGGTCATCTTCATTTGCATTTTTCTCATGAATTCCATTGAAGTTATTGACCTTTTGTTCTTGCAAATGAACTTTGTTTTTATTTTTTCTGGCTCTGTAGTTTCTTGGCAGTGTGATTGCTGTGTCACTGAATAAGTAGATAATAATTTAGGTAGAATTGTCATTTTTATTATAGTATCCTGGTCCACCCATGAACACTTGATATTCTTCCAATTGATTAGATATGACTTTATGTGGAAAGTGTTTTGTAATTGTGTTCATATAGTTGCCGACTTTGCCTTGGCAGGTAGACTGTCCAAATATTGTATATTATCTATAGTTATTTTAAATTTCCCTTTGTATCTCTTGCTGCTGGACTTTGTTGGTAACATTTCGAAACACTGATGATTTATGTAGATTTATTTTGTATCTCTCAACTTTGCTACAGTTATTGTTGCTAGTAGTTTGTTGATTTGTCTATAATTTTTTTTCTCCATTTTGACCATATCTGGTTTAGATGTCAGCATCATATTTGTGTCTTAAAAGGAATTTGGTAGGACTCCTTCTTTCCCAATTTTCCTAAATGGTTGCATAGTATTGGAATTAATTGTTCTTTAGATGTTTGGTAGAATTTACTTGTAAATCCATCTTCACTCTGGAGATTTTTTCTAATTTCTTTTCTTTTTCTAAAATGGGACTATTTAAATATTTTATTTCCTGTGTTAATCTGGGAAATCTATATTTTGGCAAGTATTCATCTATTTCTTTTAAATTATCAGACTTATTGGCGTATAGTTAAACAAAATAGCTCTTAATTATTGCTCTTAATTTCCTGTTCATTGGTGGAAAGTTCACCCTTTTTATTTTTGATACTAGCAGTTTGATTTTCTTCCATTTTCTAATCAAATTTATTAAAGGCTTATCTAGCTTGTTGATTTTTTTTTCATAAAACCAACTAGTTTTGTTTATTATTTCAGTAGTTTTCTTTCAACTTTGTTAATCTTATTTATTTTCAGAATTTCAAATTTGGTATTTAATTGGGGGGGTTAATTTGTTTTCTAGCTTTTTTAGATGCATGCCTAATTCATTGATCTTCTCTTTCTTTATTTTATTTAAATAAGCATTTATAGATATAAAATTTTCCCTAAGAACTGCTTTGGCTATATATCCCATGAATTTTGATGTGTTGTCTCATTTTCATTCTCTTGCAAAAAATTATTGATAGTTTCTATGATTTGTTGTTTCACCTACTCATTCTTTAGGATTAGATTATTTAGTTTCCAATTTCTTTTTGGTCTATTTTTCCCTAGCTCTTTATTACATATAATTTTTATTGCATCATGACCTAAAAAAAATGCGTCTATTATTTCTGCCTTTTTGCATTTGATTTTGAGGCGTTTATCCCCCAATACATTGTCACTTTTTGTATAGGTTCCATGTATTGCTGAGAAAAATGTATCCCCATTCAGTTTTTTCTAAAGGTCTATAACAGGGGTCCTCAAACTACGGCCTGCAGGCCAGATGTGGCAGCTGAGAGCGTTTATCCCCCTCACCCTGGGCTATGAAGTTTCTTTATTTAAAGACCCACAAAACAAAGTTTTTGTTTTTACTATAGTCTGGCCCCCCAACAGTCTGAGGGACAGTGAACTGGCTCCCTATTTAAAAAGTTTGAGGACCCCTGGTATAATATCTAACTTTTCTAAAATTCTATTTACCTCTTCAACTTTTTTCTTGTTTATTTTGTGGCTTGTTTTATCTAGTTCAGATAGAGTGAGATTGAGATCACCCTATTAATATAGTTTTGCTGTCTGTTTCTTCTTGCAGATCCCTTAACTTCTTATTTAGGAAGCTGGATCCTATACCATTTGGTGCATATATATTTAGTATTTATATTACTTCATTATATATGGTACCCTTTAGGAAAATATAGTTTCCTTCCTTATCTCTATTAATTAGATCTACTTTTGCTTTTGTTTGATATGATATCAGAATTGCTACTCCCCCCCCCCTTTTTTTTTCTTTTTTTAACTTCAACTGAAGCTTAAATTGATTTAGATCCTGCTTCTTTACTGGATTTGCCAATTAATTCCTGGATGTTAGATCAGCTTAAGGTTTATTATTTAAGGTGTATTTCATTTAGAAAAATGTTTGGGTATCTGGAAATATCTAGATCCTTCCAGAATTTGTTCTAGAGAAGGGATAGGGAACATCTAGCTGGTGGGCTGCTGAAATCAGCGAAATCATTTGGTCCAACCCTGCCAAGGCAACCAGAGGTGATGATGAGTTGAAAGCTAGGTATACAACAACCTCCCACTGCTTGAATTTCTAAGCTGATAATCTTGCATGGTCTGCTAAAAATGCAAGATATTGTAAATATTCAAATGACCCTTAGCAGAAAAAAGGTTCCCCCTAGAGGTAGAAGCCCAAAGCTTCCTGCACACTGTGTTCCTCCTATATGACCTTCCCCACTCCAGGGATGTAATTTATTTTTGACTCCATGACTCCATCACCATCTGGCTTTCTCATATGTCTCCCCTTTGAGCCTCAGATCCCTATCGCTTTTCCTGGAGATTGATCATTCAGAATGAGCCCTCTGAGCTGTGTACTGGGATTTGCATTGTTTGGCAGTGGGGGTGATGCAATAGTATGTCAATTTTAGGGAGATTTTTATACTCTCTTCTTAGAAATGTGCTCCTCTATACCTCCTCTTCTCAGTGAATTTGCCTTTTCTATCCATTGCCCTAGATTTCAAGGTCTCTTTTTTTTAGAGTCCAAGAAACCAGACTGGCATAAGTCTCTTCCCAGACTAAGCTTTTGCTCTAGGTTGACTTTTTGTCTTTTTTTGTTCCAACTTTGGTTTCCCTGTTATTGGCACTGGGATATTCTACTGTCCCTCTTAGAGCAGCTGCTGTCTCTCGACCTTCTCTGCTTTCAGGCTTGCTTCCTTTAACTCACATGCCATCTTAGCCCTTGCCCTCAGCCACCATAAACAGAGATTTTACTAGAAATCAAGGCTAGAACAATTAGCACATCCCAAAATACCCTACCTAAGAGGAAGCAGCAGGTGATCAGTTTGGTAATATCATGAGAAAGTGCCCCAGAGAAAGTGACTGCATCTTGGAAGCTGTGGATGATTTCTAGCTGACTTTTTCCTTCAGAATCTCCTAGAACCGCCCTTTGCTACTAATTCCTCTTTCAGTAATTGAAATCTACTTTTTTTTTTCTTTTTTCTTTCTCTATCTTTCTCTTTTTCTTTCTTCCTTCCTTCCTTCCTTCATTTCTTCCTTCCTTCCTTCTTCCTTCCTTCCTTCCTTTCTCTCTCTCTCTCTCTCTCTCTCTCTCTCTCTCTCTTCTCTCTCTCTCTCTGTCTCTCTCTCTGTCTCTCTCTCTCTCTCTCTCTCTCTCTCTCTCTCTCTGTCTCTCTCTCTGTCTCTCTCTGTCTCTCTCTCTGTCTCTCTCTCTTTCTCTCTCTCTCTCTCTCTCTCTCTCTCTCTCTCTCTCTCTCTCTCTCTCTCTCTCTCTCTCTCTTTTTGGTGAACACCAGAACTTAAGAAAATGTGTGATGAAATTTTGGTTTTCTCTTTTTCTTAATTCAATTTGTAACTTCCCAAATGATGGGAGGCAGCTACAAAGTTAAAAATAGTGTAAAATAGGCCAGTGGAGTATAAAAACCATAGAGAGACTATTCAAGAGTGCACACCATAGAAGGTAAAAACAGCAGTCCTAGGCCTTCCAATCAGCTAGTTACTATTGTTGGACACTGAATTTACTTGTTAGTTTCTTGGCAATCCTTTGGGTCATGTAGCAGTCATTGGCCGATCTGACAAAAGAACCTGCAAAATCAACTGTAAAGACTTTTTTTCCCCCATGAACAAAATTCAAGATACACAAAGACTATTTGGATTACTCTAGTCTTTAGCTTCTTTGAGAATTGAGTGCAGAATATTAAAATGTTCCCAGTAAACAGGAAGTGGCAGAGATCTTCCCTTTGGGATCAAGGGTACTTTGGTTTGGAAATTAACTGGTGTTCCAGTTCCAGTGTACCCTCCTGCAGGGCTCTCTTGGGAACTTTGGTGACAGATCAAGGGCCTCTTTCAAGCTGTGCCTGCTCATACACAATGTGATCCTGCCTGTCACTGCTTTGGGGGCTTTCTCTTTCTTTCTTTTTTAACTCGAAGTAGTTGGACTGGATAATTTTGAAGATGTTATGATTCTAGAAAAAGTGGCTGAGACAAGACTCCTTTTATTTTGTCCCCTATTATCCTGGTTTAAGAGAGGCAGCTGAATGGTGCCATAAATAGAGGGCTGTACTTGGAATAACAAAACCTTGGATTTGAGTTTTACTTCAGATAATTTTTTACTCTGTGATCTTGGGCAAGAAACTTTTAACTTCTGTACCTCAGTTTCCTCTGGAAAAGGGGGATAATAATAGTAGTTGCTTTCTAGGGTTATAGTTAAGATCAAATGAAATAACATGTATGTTAAAGCATTTAACAAACATTAAAACTCTGTGTAAATGCAATTATTATAATTATGATGATATAGGTTTTAACTTGGAAACTCTAGAAGATGGAGTATCTAACATCTTTTAGACTTTTATTCCATAGTGCTAGATGTTTCAAGGCAACTTAAAAAAAATAGTGAAATTCTTGTGTTTCTTGAAAATGAGAACTGTGTGCCTTATATGCCAGTTTTAAAGGTAATTCTTTGATCAAGAACCATTTATTGAACAGTAGGTACTTTTTACTTGGCCTTGGAGGTACAGAGGCAAAAGTAAGTCCTTGCTTTCAAGAAGTTTAAAATAAATAGGCAGAGGTGTTTACATGTGTATGTGTTTAGAGTATTTACAAAGTAGATACAAGGTGGAAAAGCTTCCTGTAGAGTGGCACTTAGACCAAATCTTTTTTTTTTCCTTTTTTTTTCTAAACATATATATAGATGATTTTTAACATTCACCCTTGCAAAATCCTGAGTTATAAATTGTTTTCTCTCCTTTCCCTTCACTTCCTCCCCTAACTGGCAAGTAATCCACTGTAGGTTAGACATGTATAATTTTTCTATACAAATTTCCACATTTATCATTTTGCACAAGAAAAATCAGATCAAAAAGGAAAAAACTTGAGAAAAACAAAAAGAAGCAAATAATCACAAAAAATATATATACTATGCTATAATTCACATTCAGTCCCAACAGTTCTCTTTCTAGATGCAGATGACTCTCTCCATCCCAAGTCTATTGGAACTGGTCTGAATCACCTCATCATTGAAAAGAGCCAAGTCTCTTTTCATCACATAATCTGATTGTGCTGTGTACAATTTTCTCTTGGTTCTCCTCACTTCACTCAGCATCAGTTCATGTCAGTCTCTCCAGGCTTCTCTAAAATTATCCTGCTGGTCGTTTCTTGTAGAACAATAATATTCTATAAATTCATATACCATAACTTATTCAGCTATGCTCAAACTGATGGGCAGCCACTCAGTTTCTAATTTATTGCTACTACAAAAAAGACTACTACAGACATTTTTGCACATATAGGTCCCTTTCCTTCCTTTATGATCTCTTTGGGATACAGGTCCAGTATGGATAACTGCTGAATCAATGGGAATGCACAGCCCTTTAGGCATAGCTCCAAATGGTTGAATCAGTTCACAAATCCACCCAACAATGTATTAGTGTCTCACTTTTCCCACATCCCCTCTAACATTCATCATCTTTTCCTGTCATCTTAGCCAATCTGAGAGGTGTGTAGTGGTATCTCAGTGTTGTTTGGATTTTCATTTCTCTGATCAATAGTGATTTAGAGCACCTTTTCATATGACTAGAAATGGTTTCGATTTCTTCATCTGAAAGTTGACTTAAACCAAATCTTAAAAGGAACTAAGGATTCTAAGTAGAGAGCTGAGAAAGCAGGACCAGAATTCCAGGCCTTTGACTCAGCTGGTACAAAGGCATAGACATTGGGAATGGAGGGCCATATTAGAAGTCCAGTTTGACTGGACTATAGAATAATTGAAAGGGACTAATGTATCATAAGGCTGGAAGGCTAGGTTCAGAAGAAAGTTAGTGACTGGCTGTCTGGAATGCTGGATCTGAAGACAAAAAGAGCTGAGTTCAAATCCAGCCTCAGGCACTAGCTATGTGACCTTGGGTAAGTCACTTAAGTTCTCCTTGTCTCAGTTTTCTCAACGGTAAAATGGAGATATTAAGAGTACTTGCTTCACAAGGCTGTTGTGAGGATCTCATGAGAGAAAATTGTTCAAAGCACTTACCATAATTTCTGGCACATAATAGATGCTGTAAAAAAAATGCTTATTCTCTTCCCCTTTTCCTTCTGTCTTCCTTCCTTTAGCACAATTTATGAAAGGGCTTTATTTAGCAAAAGGAAATTTTTATTTTTTATCTAGCGCTAATCTTTGGCCACTGGAGTTAATTGAATAGGATAAGGGAGTAATCTAACCATTGTTTTAGAAAAGTCACTTTGATTCATGCTTAGGTGATGATTGTGGTGAGTCTTGGGGCAGAGAGACCTTTTAGGAAACTGGTAAGATAATTGTCTACCAGGAGAGGCAGTGAAATCCTGAACTAGGGTAGCAGCCATTGAAGAAGTTAAAATGACAAGATTTGGCAGCTGATTGGGATGTGTGAGGCTAGCAAAGTGTGGAGTTCAGATGTGTTGGACAGGAATTAAGTTGAGAAGGGCAAAGAGGTTTTGAGGAAGGTTGATGAAAAAGTGGTTATGAACACATGAAACCCATTTTTCTGAGAAAAGAAGAATGCTGCTTCTTAAACCCTTGTATGGTAAGTACTTCGTTATAATCTGCTAGGAACACAGACATTTCCCAGGATCTCTTTTTCCACAGAAGAACCTCAATATGGCTCCATGGAAATTCTGATTGAAAATAAAACTATATTCAAGGGCCAACCTTAGTGAAATTGCTCTAAAGGTAATCTATAAATAGAAGATAGAATTGACTTATTTGGTAAATTTATTTGGGCTTGAACATTTTCAGATTAGATAATGCTTTAGAGATGCCCCAGTTGACTTTTGTTGTAATTGTTGCTCAGCCTTGTTGTTCCTGTCAGAAGCGCATGCTGCTTAAAAATATGACGAATCAGGGGCAATAAAGTCATGTCATCCAGAAGGAGAAGGATGTTTGTCTTCCGGCATTCCAGTAGGACATGACTTAAGATGATAGAATCATATATCTGCCAATCAGCAAGCATTATGCTAATCACTTAACTATGTTCCAGATAAAAACTTTTTTTTCCCTTATTTTCAAGAATTTCATATCTTAATGGGGCAAACAACATGTCAACCTCATAATAAAAAAACATTAATTATTATAATTTCATAATATATGTGGCTTAATAGTGAGGGGTGAGAGGGGGAGCCTTTTATAAAAGGTAAGATTTCAGCAAGTCTCAAAGGGAAGTCGGAAGTGGAAGTGAAGAGGGAGAGCATTCCAGGCATGGAAGACAGTTAGTGAAAAAGTATGAGTTGGGAGGAGTACCTTGTGTGAAGAATAGGGAGAAGACTGGTTTCAATAAATAGTAGAGGATGTAGAAGGGAATGAAGTTTAAGACTGGAAAAGCAGAAAGGGCCCCAGTTGTGAAAAAACTTTCAAAGCCCAACAGAAGATTTCATATTTGATCTTGAAATAATAAAGAGTTTCCAGAATTTATTGATTAGGAGAGTGATAGGGTCTAACGTGTTTTGGGAAGGGACATCAAAGATCTGGTCTAATTACCTCATTGATAGTTGAATAACATGTGGTTCTGGTTCACATAACTAGTGTTCAAACCCAAGCTCAAGGCTCTGTTCTGACTATAAACTAGTTCTCCATGTATCTCATTCTCAAACAATCATCATGTTGATTTTTGCTAAAAGTTTTCAAATGAGAAAAAACTGTGTCCCACAAAGCAGTCTGTACTACTTGTTAGGGTATTCATTATGCCTATATTACACTTAATTTTGCCTCTGCAGCTCCTTGCCCCTCTAAATGTACCTGATGCTTTTCTCAGGGGCTAAATACAATTATAATTTTGTTGCTGCTTTGGTCTTTTTCTTCTCCTCCCAATGCTTAAACATAGTTTTTTCTTCTCTAGTTTTCTCTCTATTTCCAGTTCTTTCAGCTTTCATATGACATGAACCCATGGATTGTCATCATTTTGATCACATATTCTAGATAATTTGTTGTTGTTTAGTCGTTTCAGTCTTGTCTGACTCTCTTCAGCCCATTTAGGGTTTTCTTGGAAAAAATATACTGGAGTGGTTTGCCATTTCCTTTTCTAGCTCATTTTACAGACGAGGAGCTGAAGCACAACAGGGTTAAGTGACTTGCCTAGGGGTCACACAACTAGTGTCTCATTCTGGATTTGTACTAGAACCTTATCACACTTAAGGTCTCATCCTCTAGCCGCTATTATCTCCTGCCCTCAGGGAAGGAAATAGGGATAAACAGATCTGCTGTATATAGTGTATTGAATCTTGTCCTAAGTAAGTGTTCCCCTTCTACTTTAATTTTTTTTTTTTTAACATTTTTGAGTTGCAAATTCTCTCCATCCCTCTAGCCAACTCTCCCCATCCATTGAGAAACAAGCAGTATGATATCCATTATACTTCTGAAGCCATGCAAAACATTTCCATAGTAGCTGTGTTGCAAAAAAAAAAAAAAAAAAAAAAAAAGTTTCAATGTATTCAGAATCCATCAGTTCTTTTTCTGGAGGTGGAGAACATTTTTATCATAAGTCCTTTGGGATTATTATGGATCATTTTCTTTATTAAAGTACTGCTGTAAAATTTTGAACAAGTGTTAAAACCAGGAAGGTTTTTGAATTATAAATATCTTCCATTTTTTAAAAAAGTGAATAGAAGTTACATCACTGATCATCCCTTTGACAGAATACATTCTGGAATTTTCCCCAATAATTGTAGTCTATTCACTGATCTCTAATTTGAAGACTCCACTCTATTTCTTACTGACTTTTGTGACATTCACGGTTGTTGTGTGGGGAAGTTGTATAGTGGGGAAGTTATGTTTTGGCTTTTCTGGCTAGCTTTTTCAGATCAGGAGATGGTATAGCCAGTTAGTCCTGTTCCTTCCAGGGTTAGGCTTGGTAGATGAATGTTGTCAAGTTCTTACAGCTCTCTATAGCTCAGAAGTTTGAGTATTTGCTTAGTTTTCTCATTTGTAAAATCATTTATGATGTACAGATTTGAACATTTGGCCATTGGCAAACTGAACCAGAAATTGAATATTCTGTAGTAATATTTAGCCTTACAAATAAACTTTTGAAGGAAAGGGACTATTTTGATTTTTGCCTTCTTGCCTCTAATACAGAGCCTGGTAACTGACCTCTTGAAAGCACTTAAAACCTGTTGAATTGAACTTGAATTATGGAGTAGAAAGATAAATTTGAAAAATTTAGCTGTGTAGTTGAAGCATCAATTAGGAGCAATCAGTTAGTTTAACAGTTTTAACAGTTTCAAATATTTAAACTCAAAGCTGTCTTTTTTATCTTTGAATTGTGAAAATTACCAAATTTAAGGAAGTCATTTGGTAATAAATAAAGGAAGGTATCACCTTTAAATGCAATGGAGGAGTAACATCTTCATTGTTACTAAATAGTACAGAGTAATTATGTCTCTTAATACTTTACCTCAGTTCTTGTGTAAATCAGTCATGATGTGTACCCCATAACTCATGATGAAAAATCCTATTCATAGCCAAAGAAAGAACTGATTGCTTCTATCTGTATTCAGATTCTGTTTTCACTTTCTTAATTTTTTTATCTGTTTTTATTTTTCCTTCACAACATGAATTATGTTGTGAATAATTGCACATATATTGCACATCACATTGTTTACTGTCTTAGGGAGGGAGAAAAATCAGAATTCAATTTTTTAAAAATAAATTTCAAAATATGTCTTTATATGTAATTAAATAAAATAAAAACAGTAAAGAGCAGAAAGATGTTTAGAAAAGAACAGGAGAGAAATAGTGGTTTTGAATCTGTCATGTAAATATTTGACAGCTGGTACTTATTAAAGTACTTAGTGTGTTAATGTGACAGAAAATACTAAATTCTTTTTTTCTTTGCATATTGAAATGTCCATTTTTTGTGTTAAGCTCACAATGAAAAGAAGAATATTTGCATAGTCTTTTGGATATTCAAGCAGCTAAATTGTTTTATGTATACATGAAAAATGCCCAAATGGTCTTGATAATTATATTAGTAGGTTTTGTACTACTCTGTGACACAGTAGATAGAGCATCCAGGGGAACAATTAGACTATTAAAATAGTGAGTTGGATGTTAAAGTTGTGAAGATAAGGTCAACAGGACTTGACAGCTATTCAAATAGGAGGGAGTCAGGAGATAAGGGACTGGAGAGTATAAGTGTTGCTTGGGTAACTAGATGTTTGATGTTATACCATTGAGGTATTCATTGAGGTATATCCCAGTATTCAGATAAACCCTCTGTGTTCCAAAATTATTTATAATTCTTTTTTTTTTCCTTTCAATCTAGTGTTGATCAGTTTCACATCATCCTTAGGCACTCTTTTTTTTTTTTTTTTTTCATAATTGCCAAGGAGCTGGAGAAAGAGAGAAGATTCTTTCCACCTCAGGAATGCCTTTGATCAAAATCCGTGCAAATCTTAGGAGCGGTTTAGAGAAGGCTCAAAAGGACTGCTTGCCTTTCTCCTACAACTATGCCTGTTTTAAATTCCTCAGTTCCTCCTTTATCTCAACTAGGATAAGAGATTTAGATTTGTGAACAGATTGAGAGAATTCTCTAAAGCCTTTAGTGGTCTTGTTCTATAGGTCTGAAAAATGGAAATTCAGAGAGGAAGTCACTTGCCCTTGTTCACACAGGCAGTAATCTTTAGCGACAAGATAGATCTTGGCTAAGACAATGAATAACAGAACCTGTGTCTAAAGTATTTCGGTATGCTTAAAGGATAGATGAAGTTTAATAATGAAATTTAACAGGAACAATAAAGAACTTCCCATTTGGGAAGTTTCACAGATAGGAGAAGTAGCACTTTGTTAAGATGAGGTCACACATTTGTTTTGGGCATAGACAAAATGGTCATATTATCTCAGAATGTATTTAAAAAGTTACAGTGTTCATGGCAAATTAGGCAATTGTTACCTGATCTGGCTACATAGTCAGTTTTGGTCTAGATTCAATAGCTTGCACAAAAACAAATTGGGATGTGTCCAGAAGATAACCAGGAATATTCAGATACAAATAGGATCTTTTCAAGAAAATCAATGCTTATCCTCAAAAGAGAGGAAGTTTTTGGACTAAGGGGAAGGGAGAAAAGGGAAGTGGTACCTGGTAGTTCTCATAAAGATTTGTGTGGGTTATAATTGTTTTGTTCATGTCATGGTTTTAGAACAAGAATAACCTTCAGTGAGAAAGAATAAAATGAAAATGGCTAATGGAGAATTGAAACCCAAGATAAATAAGGCGATAGTAACTTCTCTGTCCTTGATGAATTTTAACTTAGCGCATTTGATCTAAATTCTATAAGTATTTAATGAATTAGCCAGTAATACTGCTGAACTCGTGTCAGTAATCCTTGAAAGATGTTAGAGAATGAAATGGTAGGGTAGGTCTGGAACAGGGTCAAAGACTCAAGAAAAAAATGTTTGGGAGAGATGCTGGAGGGATTATGGAGTTGCAAACCCTGTGCCAATGAACTTGTCTTCAGTTCTTGGGGAAACTTTCTAGAATGGATCATTAAAGATATGGTTAGTGAATTGCAGGAGGTGGGAGGAGAGAGAGAAATCTGTGAGTATAAAGAATCATCACAAAACCATCCCAAACTAGCAAAAATAAACAAAACAGTCTTATTGGTCACCAGCACCCCCTTTTAAACAGGATATTAAAATGGATAAAGGTATAGTGGAGTTTGAAACACGAGGGTTAATTCTTCTGCTTTGACACATACTGATTGTGTAGCTTTTGGTAAATCATTTAATGTTTCATTCATCATATATCTTAAGTAACAGTAACCTAAGGTAACTTTAAGACTAGAAATTGCAAACAGAATTTCCAGTCTTATTGGTAGAGGGAGTTTGCTTACTGTGAAGCTCCTTATTCTCTTAAAAAGAGTCTATCTGAATGCTTCCAAACCTTCTCTTCCATCCCCAACAAATACCCAAAACTAAATGGGTAGGTTTAAGTAATTGATAACCCCGCATATATAACCAGTGGGCATAATCTCCCTTGATTTTAGGGTAATTGACAAATATTTCATATCGTTCTTATGAAAAAGATGGAGAGATATGTATGTGAATAAAATGTGGACTAAATAATTGAAACATTTAATATATCCGGACTTTTGAATGGTTGCACTTAAAATAGTTGTTAGTGATTTAGTGTAAGTTGAGCAAGAGTTTTCCAAGAGAGTGTCCAGTGATAAATGTTTGGCCTGACTTCTTTTAACTTTTTTTTTCATTGACTTGAATAAAGGCATAATTGACAAGGTGATCAAAATTGCAGATGATACAAACTCAAAAATATATTAAGGTGGAATCCAAAAGGATTGTTGAGCTGAATCTTGGTTCAGTGAATAGAGCATTACACGTAGAGCTGAGTTCAAATCCTTTTTCACATGTCAGTTAGCCGTTTAACCATAGCACTTAACTGCTATCTACCTCCATTTCCCCATCTGTAAAATGGGGATTTACCTATCAGAGTTGTTATGAAGGTCATATAAGGCAGTATTGGTACAGTGCTTTGTAAATCTTTAAGTGCTATGTAAATGCTAGCTATTGTTGATTTTACAGATTATCTGACAGCTATTTGCTAAATGAATTAGAAGGTTAAGAAGTGGGAAGGGGGCAGGCAGATTTCTCATCAGCACTACCCTAGAATATTTTCTCTTTGAGGTGAGAAGAATTCCCTTTTCTTTAGCTGATTCCTCAGTAAACGTTGCCAACATTCCTCACTAGAGGATTAACCTGTGTTCAACCACTTCTCCCTAGATTGCCTAGTGTCAAAGCCACAGCCTTTTTTAGGCATTGTCTCTCATTTCCTTATTCTATTCAAATGGTAGCAGTTCATGGCACATATAATAAAGCCTTTTTCATCACTTCAGTGCATAGATTTACATTGTAGGTTTTAGACATAAATTATTCCTTAATTGGTATCACTATTAAATAGAATACATCACACATTTTGCCTTTACCTCCCTAACCTGAAGAGACACCTAACATGTTCATACCAGACACTGCTGGAGAGAGCATTTTGGAAACCTAATGTTCAAAAAAACCCTTTCTTGCATGCAGAAGAAATATAGAATTAGTTAGTTCTATTGTTCTTTTTTCAGTGTTTTCTTAACTCTTAGGGATGCATCCATGACCAATTCAGGGAAATCTGAAACCTGGAATCTTAGGTCAGAAAAGCGAATGCCAATGCAGCCTAACCTTGGAAACTTCTCTGTGTCATTCAGTCCCCCATATTCCATCCTCTCTTTCTTTCCTTCCCTTTCCCCTCAATTGAGGATGAAAGAAAAACAAATCTCTTGTTACAGTTATAATTTAGTTAAGTAAAATACATTTCTGTGTGGGCATAGCTAAAAGAAAAATACACATATTGATAAGTGGACGTACACCCTACTATATGTGTGTCATTCTGCAGCCCTTCTCTCTATCAGGAGCTGGTCAGCATGTTTCATCTGCTGCTCAGTTCCTAAGTCTCTCAGAGCCTCTTGTTTCTGTAACATTCTTGTCGTTTTGTTTATGTTATATCAGCTCATAGAAATATTCCAGATTCCTCTGAGCTCACTCACTTCTTGTTGTTGTTGTTGTTGTTGTTGTTGTTGTTTAGCACAGTAATATTCCATCACATCCAAATACTACAAATTACTCAGCCATTCTCTCCCAAGTTATTTTTCAAGTTTCAGATTGGGCTAGAAGCTGGAACTGAAACTCTTTTCTTTTCCATGTGGGGGTGGGGGATATAAGCCATACTGCTCCTTCTTACATGTGAACTTGCTTCTTGCCCAATCCATGGCATAAGATGGAAAACTACTTCTCACCCAACAGTGCAACTCCTGTGTACAGATACCTTCCTTATGTGACAGTGGCTGAGTAGTGGGAGACAAAGTTCTGGATGGCACCTATTCCCATACACTAAGGGACTCATTATGGGTCTTGAACCTTTTCTCTAGTCTTGAGCTAGAGGTTTTTGGCAGCCATACTCTTAGCTAGATTTAGTGTTCACAGACCTCTCTGTGTGTTTCCCCATGCTAAATGGGTTGGAAAAATGACTCACAGTAACTTTGTCTTGAATCTTCCCACAAGCATTTCATCTGGTGCATTTTCTAGGTATGCTTAGATAAGTTTAGGGAGATAGGAGGGAAGCTTACTATGCTAATTGCTATTCTACCATCTTGGTTCTTGCCATCTCTTGATCATTTGCTTTACATCCTTATTAAATGCTGGTTTTCCAGTTGTAGTGTGAATATTTCTGGCTGAGAATGGATTTATTCTCTTGTGTGCAGGTAGTACAACATGGTAAAAGTCCATTGGGATAAAAGACTGGTGAATTAATGTTATATGGTACAAAATCATGGATTTGGGAGTCAGTAGAAGTTGTTTTGAATCTCAAATTGGACACTCTTTATGAACAGTGTAACTTGAGGCAAATTGTCCACTTTGAACCTCCCTCATGTGCAAAGTAACTGAACTGCCATCTTCATGCAATCATAAGTTTCAGTGTAAAGTCTTTTATAAGCTGTAATGAATAACTATAATTTATGTCCTTAAAGCAATCCTGCAAATGTAAGATTTCATTAGTGTTAATACTGTTCTTTGAAGATAGATATTTTTGTTTTATTTTATTATTAATATAAAAAACATGAACTATGTATATGTGTATGGTACCGGAAATGGAGGATGCTTAGATTTTTTTATTTTAATAATAGTAGTTTTTTTTTTCTTTTCAAAATATATGCAAAGATAGTTTTCAGCTTTAACCTTGAAAAGCTTTTATGTTTCAATTTTTTCTTCCTCCCTTCCCGTCACCCTATTGCCTAGACAGCAAGTAATCCAGTGTATATTAAGCATGTGCAGTTCTTCTATACATATTTCCACATTTATCATGCTGCAAAAGAAAAATCAGATTAAAAAAATGAGAAGAAAAGCAAGCAAACAACAATAAAAAAGGTGAAAATACTGTGTTGTGATCTATACTCAGTCTCATAGTCCTCTTTCTGGATGCATATGGCTTTCTTCATCACAAGTCTGTTGTAATTGGTCTGAATCACCTCATTATTGAAAAGTGCCAAATCCATCACAGTTAATCATCACATAATCTTGATGTTGCTATGTATAATGCTCTCTTGGTTCTACTCACGTCACTTAGCATCAGTTCATGTAAGTCTTTCCAGGCCTTTCTGAAATCATCCTGCTAATCATTTCTTATGGAACAATAATATTCCATAACATTCATATACTATAACTTATTCAGATATTCCCCAACTGATGGACATCCACACAATTTCCTGCTCTTTCCCACTACAAAAAAGGCCAAAACATTTTTGCACAAGTGGGTCCCTTTCCCTCTTTTATGATCTCTTTGATATATAGACCCAGTAGAGACATTGTTGGATCAAAGGGTATAGTCTAGTACCATTAGACCACTTTTATTTGCAGTTTTTTTTTTCATTAATTCCCTTGAAATTCTTGGCTTTTTGTTCTTCCAGGTAAACTTTATTGTTATTTTTTCTATCGTAAAGTATTCTTAGCAGTTTGATTGGTATAACATTGAATAAATAGATTATTTAGGTAGAATTATCATTTTTATTATATTAACTTGGCCTACCCATAAGCACTTGCTATTCTTCCAATTGTTTAGATCTAACTTTATTTGTGTTTTATTTTTTTTCCTTTTATGTTTGATTAGAAGACTAGACCAGAAACTAAAGTTACTGTGGGATAGTGACAGTTTTTTCTTTCTTTCAGATTGGCAGATCAGATCTGTAAACAGGAAGTTTACTCTAAAGCTGGGCTCCTATGGAAGAATCATCCCAGGAAAAATTCACAAGTGATGGTCCTTGTGACTCTAAATTGAGTGAAACCTGGGAATATGAAGCCAGGTTAGAGGAGGACCAGAGTGATGAAGAGAAAACCCAGCATGTAAAAATCATCCAAAGGAAAGCCCCTAGTAAATTGAGAAGCCATGAATATAATAAATACAGCCGACTCTTTGGTGTAGGACCAATTCTATTCCCACAGCAGAGAGTACCCATAGGAAAGAATCTCCCCAAATATGATACACACAGAAAGAGCTTGAGACTCTATTCAGATGTGAGGAAATACAATAAAATTTCCTCCAAGAAGATATTTTCCAAGTATAATGAAAGTGGAAAATCCTTCAGTTTTCATTCAGATCTTATTGAATACCATAGGCTACATACTGGAAAAAAGCCCTATGAATGTGGGAAAACCACATTATGGAGAACACAGCTTATTCAACAACAGAGAAGTCATACTGTAGAGAAACCGTATGCATGTATTGAATGTGGGAAAGCCTTCTGCAAGAGGACACAACTTACTCAACATTTCAGAATACATACTGGAGAAAAACCTTATGAATGTACTGAATGTGGGAAGACGTTCCGACAGAGTGCACACCTTACTCGCCATCAAAGAATCCATACTGGAGAGAAACCCTATGCATGTAATCTTTGTGGGAAGGCCTTCAACCACAGCTCTTCCCTTGCTTCCCACCAGAGAATTCATACCGGAGAGAAACCTTATGGATGTGATCTGTGTGGAAAAGCTTTCAACCATAGTTCTTCTCTTGCTTCTCATCAGAGAATTCACACAGGAGAGAAGCCTTACGAGTGTAATGAATGTGGTAAAGCCTTCCGTCAGAGCACAGAACTTACTAGACATCAAAAAATTCATACTGGAGAAAAACATGAATGCACTGAATGTGGGAAGGCTTTCCACCAGAGTTCACACCTTACTCGACATTTGAGAATTCATACTGGAGAAAAGCCTTATAAATGTAATGAATGTGGGAAGACCTTTAATTATAGTTCATCCCTTGCTTCTCATCATAGAACTCATACTGGAGAAAAACCTTATGGATGTATTGAATGTGGGAAAGCCTTTGGGAAAAGGACACAGCTTATTCAACATTGGAGAATTCATACTGGAGAGAAACCTTATGACTGTAATGAATGTGGAAAGGCCTTCCGTCAGAGCTCACAGCTTACTCGACATCAGAAAATTCATACTGGAGAAAAACCTTTTGAATGTGATGAATGTGGGAGAGCCTTCCGCCAGAGATCACAGCTCACTTACCATCAGAGAATTCATACTGGAGAAAAACCTTATGAATGTAATGAATGTGGTAAGGCCTTCTGCCAGAGCACTGAACTTACTCAACATCATAGAATTCATACAAGTGAGAAGCCTTTTGAATGTCATGAATGTGGTATGGCCTTCCGCCTGAGTACTGGACTTACTCGCCATCAGAAAATCCATACTGGAGAGAAACCTTATGAATGCAGTGAATGCGGGAAGGCCTTCTGCCAGAGAGCAGAACTCACTGTACATCATAGAATTCATACAGGAGAGAAACCTTATGTGTGCAATGAATGTGGTATGGCCTTTCGGCAGAGCTCACAACTGACTCCGCATCTTAGAATTCATACTGGAGAGAAACCTTATAAATGTAATGAATGTGGAAAGGCTTTCAATCGCAATTCATCCCTTGTTTCCCATCACAGAATTCATACTGGAGAGAAACCTTATGAATGTAATAAATGTGGCAAGGCCTTCCGCCGGAGTACAGGACTTACTCGACACCAGAGACTTCATATTGCAGATAAATCTTATGAATGTAATGATTAAAGGAAAGTTTTCCTCCAAAACATATCTTCACATCAGTTCATTAGTGAAGTGAAAAGTCTTATAAATATTTTGATCTTGTAAAGAAAAATGTAATACTACATTTTGACATGTACTTTTGATAATGTAGTAGTAATGTTGACCATTGTGTTTGATTAGAGTTTTGTTGCTTCATAATGTTGACTTTATTAACATTGTTGTAGTCATTGTGTATTTTTTGTTTTGGCTCATTCATTACTTCACCTTTCCCCGTGGTTCTCTGAATTTTTTTAGTCTTGGTTACTTACAGCATAGTAATTACATTTCTATGCCACAATTTGTTCAGCTATTTGTTTGTTGAGCATGTACTTTGTTCCCAGATTTTTATTTTGCATCATTATGGTAAGAATATTCTTTGAACATCTCAGTCTTTTTGTTGTTCTTAATGCCCTATTTATAGTATAATGCCAGGAGTACAATCTCAGGGTCAGAAGGTACGAGCAGCTTAGTAACTTTTCTTTCATAATTCCAATTTTCTATTCCTGATTGATTAAATCATTTAACAGCTTGCTTAGGTGTGAAATAATCTGTCCACCTTTCCGACTATATGTTTTCCATAGTTTAAGATTCAGGTCATTCACCAAGGTTGTTTTAATTTAAATTTTCTTGATTATTAGTGCTGTTTACATCTTTCAGATGAATTTTATTAAGCTGTGTCTTAAAAAAAAATTCCTGTCCTTTGACCATTTGTCTGTTTCAGAGTAATTCAATCTCAGATTTGTATTCCTTTTTGGTTTTGGAATAATACTTTTATCAGAGATGTTTAAAGAGAATATTTTTTCCCAATATGTATCTTCTGATTCAAGATGCATTGAATTTATTTGTGCAAAGGTGTTTGTGTTTTGTTTTGTGATTTTATTTGATTGAAAACATCTATTTTGTGTTTTGCAAACTAACACATAACTGGTTTCAAATATTTTGCATTATCCTTAGTTATGAAAGAGAATCCTGTGTTCTCTTTTTTTTTATTGTTGTTATTTGTTTGTTTGGTTGTTCTTTTTTTTTAATTGTGTAATTTTATATTAGTTGAGCCATTTGGAATATAGTATGGCATATGCTGTAAGATGGTTATCTAACCCTATTTTTTCTAGACTTACTAGTTTTTCCAGCAGCTCTTATTAAATAAAGAGTTCCTACTGCTGTAGTTTGTGTTCTTGAGTTTATCAAGTACTAGATTGCTTCTGTGTAATTATTTTTTCTAGGCTTTGCTTGTCAGGTTTGTTCTGTTGATATACTTCTACATTTTTTACATAGTACCAGATAATTTTGATAACTATTGTTAATAGATTATGGGATCTGATATCAAGTTACCCTTCTAATTACCCCCCCCCCCCATTATTTCCTTTAATATGTCACCTATACACAAAGGTTTTTCTCTCCATTATGAACTGATGTTGATTATGAGGGTTTACTTAGAGAACTGTAAAGAAGCAATAAAAAAGTTGAAACAGATAGCTTCAGTAAAGTAGCAGGATATGAAATAAATGCACAAAATAATACTTTTCTGTATAATACTAAATGATAAGTTCTATTTGAAATAACAAAATGCATTAACTGTAAAATAAATGCACAAAAAGTACTTTTCTGTATAATACTAAAAAAAATCACGGGAGAAAAATTGCATTTAAAATAACAAAATGCATTAATGATGTGGAAATAAATCAACCAAATACACTTAAAGAACTTTCATAAATGAAACTCTTACAAAAACAAGTCCTAAATAATTGGAAAATGTTAATGGTTAGGCTATGTCTATAGGCAAAATTATATTTAGTTGTATATCAACATAAATACCAAAGGAATATTTTATAGATTTAGACAATGTAAAATAAATTTTAAGGCATAAAACATCAAGAACATTTAGAGAAATTTTTAAAAACATCTTTACATTTATGAGGTT
Source organism: Antechinus flavipes (assembly GCF_016432865.1). Classification (NCBI taxonomy): domain Eukaryota; kingdom Metazoa; phylum Chordata; class Mammalia; order Dasyuromorphia; family Dasyuridae; genus Antechinus; species Antechinus flavipes. The sequence goes on from NC_067398.1 coordinate 722,852,427, forward strand.
ACATGAAACATTAAGGAAAATTTAATGACAATACACTAAAATTGAACTGTGGCCATTGATTTTTTCATATTGTTATTCTTAAGTAACTGACTGCACTGTGGACTGAAATGTGAATTATTCTGAACTTTGTGATCTATTTTCTAAAATCTGGATGCACATTGAATTATGCATGGACCTTTTTGGAACCTGTATCACATGGTCTCATGGTAATGAACAGTTAGAGGATCCCTCTTTTAAATTAATAATTTTGATTTATTTTGAACTGGTAAGCTACCTATTCTATATTGTTGCACCATATTACATTGTTTTACTCTTGTAATTTTTATCATTGATATTTGATTTGGGATACATTTTCATTGTGTGGTATGTTATAGTAATATGATGGAAAGAGTTCTTGATTTGGGGAAAAAGAACCTGGCTTTGAATTCCAGTTCTGGCCACTGACAACCTATGATGTTGGACAAGTTATTACCTCTTCAATTCTCAGGTTCCTCTGTAAAATGAGGACACTGTACCAAGGTGTCCTCCATGGGCCCTTCTAGTTCTGAGTCTGTGATCCAATAAAGGAGAAATGAGACTGGAAGCTTAGGAAGAACAGAAAAAAATTAGAAGCTTTGGAGATGTAATAAAAGTTTGATGGATTGAAGGAAATCACCAACCACTAAGTACTGGATACTCTACTATAGCTATAAACCAAGTACACAGAGCTAAAAGTGATGTAAAGATAGAGTAGTTTGTCTGCATGATGTTCATAGGTAGTTTGACATGTCTTCAATGCATGTGGATTGTAGCACAGCTGCCATTTATAGTACTTTGGAAAGCATGCTACATACATCATCGGTATCATTTGCTTCTCATAATCCTGATTAATAGAATTATTTCCATCTTATGGATGTGAAAACTAAGGTTCAGATAGGTTAAGTAACTCATCTAGGATCATGTGATAATAGTGTCTGAGGCAGAATTTGAACCTAGGTCTTCTTGCCTGCAAGTACAACACTACTACACTGCTACCTCATAACTCATTGGGACAGGAATTACGTCTTTTTACTTACAGTAGTTTTGATCTTTGGGATTACACATTGGTGCTAAAAAACATTATTGATATTATAAATAGATAGCTCACCAACAAATGAAAGCTGTTAGCAAATTGCTTTACTAAAGAGTTTATAAAAGACATTTGAAAGTTATTGCTAATAATCCTGAGTATTGTGTCTAAATGTTGACTCTGTCCTGGCTGAGTGGATGAGAGCAGTAGGAAAGGTTGGAGAAATTAATCTTAAACTAGATTTTTCTGGAGATTAGGCAATTTCCAACCTGGTTGACCACAGACTTTATTTTTATATTCCTTGGACACTATGAAAATCTATCAATGGATTGCCTGGCACAAAATGTGATTGAGAGAAATCAGGCCCATAAAAACAATTTCAGTCTAATTCCCAGGCTGTCAATACAAAAATGCCTTTTCTCCTTCCATAGGACATTCTGATTCTTAGAAAACCACGTAGCTGATCTCTAATAATCTTTTATGATAAGGTGCAAAATTAAAAATTTACAAAGCCAGACAGATGTTGGAAGAAACCTACTAAAATAAAAGAATGTTTGGAAGGTTGTCCAATCTTGGGAGTCAATCCATAGTGGCAGCAATGGGGAGAAGGGAGGTAGGGAGTGGAAGATGGAAGAAGTGTATCTTTAACTACAAAATCCCCGTAGTTTTTCCTTATTCTTCCTTCTCCACATGTACCTTTATTATGGACCTTTGTGTTTTTAGCCTGCCAATGGAGCCTGACCTCCCAATGCCAGGATTAGCTATAGTAGCAATTAGTTATAATAGCAATACTGCCTCAGATAGGTAAATAGGGAGCTGATCAGGTTTAGTGGGTAGTCTCTTGCTTTTTTACTTTTTGTTTGTGAGTGGGTTACTACAAGGAGGTTATACCTCCTCAATGACCTATTATATAGTGTACTGAGGGACAAGTGTGTGTTATCAAGGAGTAGACTAACAGCAGAAAGGCCAGATGCTGTTGTAATTACCTGTGATAGTGCTATTCAAACTTCTGTTTTTATACTTAAATTTGTTTCCCAGGAGTCTGCTTATTAATGTCTTGCTTTCCCATCATATTGGGAAGGCTCGGGACACTTGTTTTGAACTCCTGCCTTTTTTTTTTTTTTGTTTGTTTTTTTTGCAGGTGTTTAGTGCAAGGCTACCTAGAAAAAATATTAACTTGAAACTGATTAAACTCAGGGTCATAGGTTCACCCTGTGAGAAATATTTATCTTAATATTTCCCTAATCCCTTAACTTCTTTTGGACTTGTTTGGAGGGGCTCTGAGTCATTTCTTGCTCGGTAGGTAGGGTCTAGTTGGTTTTATCTTGGAGGCTCATTATGTCTCAATAATCGGGGATCTGAAGTTTGGAGCGATGCATACCTATTTGGACTCAGTCCAAGTGGACCTGCAGGGATCTGCATTCTGCTGTCAGGACTGCTGATGGACAACCTATTCTTGTTTATGCCTTTAATAAATCTTACTTGGTTCCATAATTGTGTCTCTTGTGTAATCACTTCCTACATCTCTTAATTTGAGTCCTCACTGATCATCTCAGCCCATTAGGCTTACTCAACCTGGAGTCATGTTTCCCACTTCTGATGCATAGTGAATGTGGGACTCTGGGACAAGTCACTGAGTCTTCTTTGACTCTTGGGAGTCTCTTTCCTGATGAAGGAAACAGAGATAATGACTAGTGCCTGCCTCACAGAATTATTAGGTGGTGTTAATACTTAAAGCCCTTTTATCTGTCTAAAGATACGCAGTGGTAGCCGGGTGCGTGGCACAGTGGATAGAGCATTGGACTTGAAATCAGGAAGACTCATCTTCATGAGTTTAAGTGCAGTCTCAGACACCTACCAGTTATGTGAATCCAGGCTAATCATTTAAACCTCATATTTTAGGTAGGAAACAAACTGAGAGAAGTTATGACTCATCCATCATGGAGACAAGTTTCCTAGTTCTTCCTGATTCCAAACCCTAGTGTTCTATTATATTCAACTTTGAACAAGTCATGTAACTTCTCTCAGTTTCCATAGCTTAAAAATTATTGAATGATTGATATTGCCTTTAATATGGATCCCACTTCTAAATCTGATTATAACTCCTATAACATAATTCATATTCCTTGTTCTCCATTCATCCATAATTCAAGACTTTAGAACAAATAATAAAGTTCCAAGCTGCTATCAGTATCTTTAAACAATACAGTCACTTGACATGTTACCAGTACTGCCTTATGTATGGAATTAAAACATTTTTATTCATTTAGAAAATATTAAATTTTCACTGTTGCCAAACAATACTAGGCACTGGGATCATTAAAACTAAAAGGAATCCTACTCTTCAACCCCGCTTAATATAACTCTATAGCATCTAAATTTTAAGGTGCTTTACATCCTTTGAATTACAGAACCAAAGCTGAGTGGTTCCTAGACATCCCTACTGAGTCAATCTGACAAAGGCATAAACCACCCAGCTGTGAACAGCCCACTGTAGTTTGGAAGCTGTGAAGTACTTTGGGCTATTGGATGAAAGCAGATGATGAAATGTCTTGGGATTTACTGAATGAGTTGGATACACTTCAGCCTCTTGTGTATCAAGTGAAAAAGTGATTACAGAGGTATTCTAGCAACAGCTTTTGTAATCAAGGTTCTGAAATGCTTTGAGAAGACCAACCCTTTGTGCCGGACTAGGAGGCAGAAAGAAGGGGAGGAGTCATCCCAAAGGGATTCTCAACTCCCTCAACATTAATCAGGTCAATTGGATCTAGCTGTGAGCTGAGAAGACAAACACTTGGAGAGGGAAACAGTTTCAGGATTCAACAAAGTCCATCACTCTCAGGGTCCATTAGAGAATTCTACACATCTTAGGGGACAGAAATGCAGGGAAGGACATACACTGTGAGACAGGCACCTAGGCTATCCCTGCCATCTTCCCACTGAGCCCTTCCAGTTACATAAATGGAGCAATATCATATGTCATCTCCTACCCCAGTGGAAGTCTGTTACATGAACTTTGCCAGACTTTCCAGTGGATAAGACCTCTTCTGTCTTCTGCCCCCACAGTTTTTTCTAGAACTAATCGGGTAGTAAGGTTTCTAAACTAGGTTCCCATACTTGTACACTATTTCCTGCCTGCGCTCTGAGGCTGACCTGTTTGTTCTCATAGAACATAGTATGCCCAGAGGGAGAAGCTCAAGTGTGGAGCTTAGACTTCTAATATCATGTCTCCCTAAAAGAACTTAACTCCAAATATTGATATTGAGCAGGATCTAATAAAGGCTCAGTCACTCTATTCCACTGATCTTGAACTCCAGCAGTCAATTTATACTTTCTCATTCTTGACTTGATATTTAAGACTTCATTTCATTCCTGATCTCTCAGTGTGCCTGCCACTTCCACTGTGTTCTCTGGAATTCATGTTCTATAATTTCATGTTCTATAATTAATAAGCTTCCTCAATTTTCTACCTTCTGGCCCTTATTGAATATGATTTCTTCCCGACGACACCATTGGCTATCCTTTGTTTTACTAGATATACTTTTTCTTATACTTTGCTTTCCACCATCCTCCTTCCCTCTGTCTCTTATGGTTGTGGTGGGTATATCAGAGTACTCTTCACTCCACTTTCAGACTACTTCAGTCACCTTCATGAAGCAAACTAGTTTGAGGATTACTATACACTAATATGTAACCCAACTCAGGTCCCAATAGTTCTTATCCTCTGAGCATTCTTCTTGACTGAGTGTTTTACTCAGTTTCTTTCCTCCCTATCTCCTATCTTCAAACTAGGAGATGTGTATTTTCACATATCTCTCCTATATCGTAAGTTCCTCTGTCTACCCATTCCCATGATCTTCGTCTGGATCATATTTCAGCTACACAGAGGGTTAATCACTTCCTTGACTTTGACATTGCCTATGTGAATTTCACTTTAGGAAATGTCTGTATACATGTAAATACATAAATATACGCAGACACATGTATATGTGTAAGTGGGTGCATGCATATATGTGTACATACACACACATATACACATGTACACAATATATATTGTATTTAACAATGTTAGTTGAAACTTGCATACCAAACTCTTGATTTGAGATATTTCATACAAATATTTTCCCCCATTCAGCTGCTTCCTTTATTTTAGATAAATTAATGTTGTTTGTAGACAGACTTTTCAGATTCATATAATCAAAGTTATCTGTTTTAATCTGTTGTGATTACCTCTATCCCTTGTTTTTTTTTTTTGTTTTTTTTTGAAAAAGGTTAATCTTTCCTTATTCATGAAAGGTATATAACATGTTTCTTTTCTAATTTTAAAAAATATCATATTTTTAATATTGTCATGCATATATTTTGAGTTTGTTATGGAATAAAGTGTAAGATAGTAATATAAGCCTAATTTCTGTTAGTTGGATTTCCAGTTTTCCCAGAAGTTTCTATTAAATGTGAAATTCTTTGTTAAGTAATTATGTTTTATGTAATGCTGGATTTTTGATTCTTTCTTGTCTCATGTATTCCATTGATTTATTTGTCCATTTTCAAACTGTCTATTTGTTGATTTTCAAAAATCAAATGATTTTGATGACTGTTGGCTTTATGTCATAATTTGAAGTCTAGAAGTGCTGCTCTCCATCTATTTCTGCCTCTTCATTATTTCTCTTGACATTCTAGATATTTTGTTTCTCCAAGTAAATTTAAAAATTGTATTAAATAATCAAAAGGATACTGTATAGAATTTGATACAATTTTAATTGTATACAATTTGATACAATTTGATTGGTTTAGCATTAAAACTATAAATTTACTTTGGTAGTATTATGATTTTAAAAATATTGTCATGACCTAGTGAGGAGCATTCAATATTCATCCATTTATTTAAGTTGTTCTGTATTTCGGAAACATTTTGTAATCTAATTTAGAAAAGTATTTTTGTATGATTTGATAAATTGATCCTCAAATATTTGATGTAATCCATAGTTTTTCTAGAATGAGATTTCTCTTTTTTCTTATTGCCCTTTGGGCGTATTATTATCATATAGGAATATTCTTGATTTTTGTGGGTGAGAGCTCACATTCTAATGAGATATGATATGAATAATTAAGTAAAGAAGATATATACAGAAAAAATGAAGATGCTTAGGAATGGATGAGTAGGTTTAGTGAGTAGGAAATGTTCAAAGAATATTTAAAGAATAATATAAATGATTAAAAAAGAAAGGAGTGTAAGAACAGTTCTTGGTGATATGTGACTACTTTGAAAAGAGGATTTCTTTGGTCCTGTTTGATTTTATTTCAGTCGGGAGGGAACTCCAAAGCTGGAAACTCCTTTGATCTTCCTGTTTGGAAATCCCCTCAACTGATATAAATTAGTCAGTTCTCTATAACTTAGAGTTTTAGGGAATTCATTATTTTGGTACCATGTAATTCAGTGCCAGTGGTCACAGCTCTGTCAGAGGTGTAGTTGAACCCAGATCTTTCTGACCCAAGTGCTTCCCTATATCATTTCACTATGTTTGTATTGTTAAAAAGCACTTATTTAATGCTTACTATATGCCAGCCCATGGGAATCCAAATACAAGCAGAAAGAAAAACACTCCTTGCTGTCTAGAAACGTATATGCTAATGAAATGAAGGAAGAGGGAGAAAAAGGTATACAACATGGTGGGGATAGCTTGGGGAAAAAGATATCATTGAAGAAAGAAGATGGAGGCCTGGGTTTACCTGAAAGGGCAGTAAATTAAAGACTTAAATCTGTCTTGGGATGTTGTAGTTCCTAACTTAGAATTTGGAGATCTTGAAACTTTCCTGTTTTTGGAAAGACTGTCCTTTCATCTTTTTGATCTTGTTGTTTTTGTCTCCTCAATCCTCTGATCCAAAATAACTTTATTAGATAAGCTTGTGATGATTAAGTCCTAAATTAGACTGGAAGGAGCTGAGGAACAGATCTTGTAGAGAAAGACTGTCCCTCCTTCCCTCTCCTTTTCCTTCTCTCTCCTCCCCCCTCCCTCCCTCTCTCTCTATCTCTATCTCTCTTTCTCTCTGTCTTTCTCTGTCTCTCTGTCTCCTTCACAACCAGGCAATTGAAAATTGAGTGTTAAAAAATCATGACAATACTTATTGCCTAGCAAAACAAATCTTCATATTGTCATGTCCAAAAACCCAATCCTAGTTTGTCTCTTTTCAATATCTAACATTTCAAAGACGTCATCTAAGATTTCTTTGAAATTGTCCATATAATCATAATATCCCATTATATTCACATGCCACAGGGTGTTAGCCAATAAAACCCCCAAATACTGTTGGGTGTTATAATTGATAGAAGCAATTTACTTCTGGTTAGGAGTAGCTGAATCCAGTTTCAGACACTTAGTAGTTTAGTGACATTGGGCAAGCCAAGTTAGCACTTGTTATGAAGATAAAATAAGATGTTGATGAAGTGTTTGGTAAACTTTATATCATTTTATAAATATTATTATTATACAAAAGCTATTTCCTTTTTTCTCAGATATCTTTGTAATATGGGACAAATATCTTTGTAAAATAGGGAGAATAACTTTTTGATCCTAGTTCCAAATTATTTTCCATAATGGATGAACTATATATTATATGACTTAAGTTGACAAAGTATTTTCTTCAGAAATGCTTGTGGATAGTTAAAAGACAGAAACTTTCTTTTCTATAAAGGGAAATCAAGAACCAGAAAGGAAAAATGATTTTAATAGGTCATATAGTATAGATGTAGTATATAGTATAGTAGAAATCTTTATATAGCATAGTATATAGTCCAGGGGTCCTCAAACTACGGCCTGTGGGCCAGATGCAGCACTGAGGACAATTATCCCCCTCATCCAGGGCTATGAAGTTTTTTTATTTAAAGGCCCACAAAACAAAGTTTTTGTTTTTACTATAGTCTGGCCCTCCAACAGTGAACTGGCCCCCTATTTAAAAAGTTTGAGGACTCCTGGTATATACTATATATACATATATTATATTATATAGTATAGTATATTCTATAGTAGAAAAAATTAGGCCCATGCACTGAATGACTAGGATGACCTGGACACTCTACTTGTCTCTTATTTCTCTGCAATCCCAAAGAAAAAATCAAGGTTTTGCTCAAAAAACACAAAATTGAAATTGGATCTCTGTGCAAATGAGAGAAATTCTCCTGACTTGGAATGGGAGAGGCTGTGAGCTGCTGTTCTCTAATCTGCATTTGAACACATTATGGAGCCATCTCATATATGGAATAATCATAAATGTCTGGCCCATTATACAGTGCTCATTAACACTCTTCAAAACAAAAGGACGAAATTTGAGTGAAATATGGAATGTTTCAAATATATCTTGGTATTCTCATTTTCACTTTTCATAATCCAAATTAATTGATAATTTGGCATAAGGGGAAACTCTTTGGATTCCTGAGAATGAGATTACGAGAAAAAGCTATCCGGGTGAATGTATTCTAGATAGAATTCCTTTTCCACAATAGTGGGGTTTATGGTACAAGGAGTTTCCCTCAAATCTTCCGACCTGGGGCATAGGGTTATATGGCCTGAGATTGTCCAGAACCTTCATCTTCTGACCTATTTGCTTCCCAGGATGCTCCTCGTTCCTATTTCCCAGTAGGTACCAAGCGTTATTGGTTAATGTCAGCTCTGAAAACAAATAAACAAAGAGTAACAGAGATTATTGCAACTGCTATTAACTGAAAATACCAAAGAGCTCACATAACGTATCGCAACCGCAGTTAACTCTAAAATAAAATAAAATAAAATAAAAACAAAATAAAACCAAAGAGCTAACAGTGGTTGTAAATTAAAAAAAAAAAAAATCCTTATTCTATTGGAAGAGGGAAGCTAGACACATGTGCTGAGGCTTCCTCTAGGAGGAATCCACTTTAGTGAGGTCAAACTTGGAGACATCTAGCAGTGGCAATGCTTTGATCTATAGCCATGACAAGTGATAACAGCAACAATGAAGGGACTGACTCATAGCAGTGTTTCATGACCAGAACACAGCAGCTGCTGGTACTAACTTGAGCTCAGAGACCATCTGCAGCTGGTGCAAAACAATTCTGAGATTTTGCTGTGGCGGAACTCATCTAGAGAGTAAGTGCATTGCCCATTGTTGTTCTACCAACCTTGCTTGTCGGGCCTTAGTTCTGAAAACAGTGTCTTCTAATAGGAAAAAGAGAGGAGTAAAAATAGAGGGGTGGTTTTGTCCTGAGGATCCTTTCCTTTCTAAAAAGTTTCTTATCCTAAGTAACCACAGCCATACCTCTCTTACCCAAACATTGTCTTTCCTACTATGACCCATAGAACATCTTATCCTAAATAGCCATTTCCCTACCTCACTTAGCCAAAAATTGTCTCCTATAAAACAAAATAACAAAAAATAAATCCAAGTAACTTCTGTATCCTCATCTTGCTCATCATTTAAAATTTCACTGTATTTTTCAGGTGATATAACTTCTAAATTCTTATTTCTAAATACAAGTTAGAGTACTGCTCTTATGATTATAGGATCCTCGATTCATAACTTAAAGGGAACTTGGAATAGCATGCATTAATATAATACTTAGGGGACTGGGGTTGTGCTGGGCATGGAGTCAGGAGGATCTGAATTTAAATCCATTCTCAGACATTTACTAGTTCTGTGAACCTGGGCAAAGCACTCTATTTGTTTCAGTTTTCTCAGCTATAAAACAGAGATACTGAAGAAGGAAATGGCAAACAGAGATACTGAAGAAGGAAATGGCAAACCACTGTAGCATCTTTGATAAGAAAGCCACATAAAAAATTGGGACTGAAGAGTGGGACAAGATTAAATGACTTTGTAAGAATAATAACAAACTACTGTTTAATATTTGCAAAATGCTTTAGAAGTATAATTTCACTTCTACAACAACTCTAAAACGTTGTTTGTTCTTGTTAAGTCATGTCCAGCTCTTTGTGCTGAACAAGCACATGCCAGGCCCCTCTATCCTTTGCTATCTTTCAAAATCTGACTAAGTTCATGTTCACTGATACTAGTTCAGGATACTAATTATTCAGCTCATCCTCTGTTACCTTTACCTTTAGACTTCAATCTTTCTCAACACCAGATCTTTTCCAGTGAGTCCAATCTTCTCATTATGTGGCCAAAATATTTAAGCTTAAGCGTCAGTGAATATTTCAGTGAATAGCCTGAATTAATTTCTTTAAGAATTGACTTATTTGATGTCCTTGCTGTCTAAGGGACTCTCTAGCACCACAATTTGAAAGCTTCATTTCTGTAGCACTCAGATTTTTTTCATATTTCAACTTTCACAGCCATATATTACTATTAGAAAAACCATAGCTTTGACTATATGGACCTTTGTCAGCAAGGTGATGTGTCTGTTTTACATATATATATATTATATATATTACTATAATCTCATTTCTATTATTTTATTTTTTTTCAAATAAATATTCATGAGGGAGATCTGTATATATTTTTCCTTCTCTGTTTTTACTCTTCCTGGTTTATGTATCAGCATCATATTAATGTCATAAAAAGACTTTAACAAGATTCCTTCTTTGCCTATTTTCCCAAATAGTTTGTAGAATATTGAAATTAATTGTTCTTGAAATGTTTAGCAAAATTTACTTGTGAAATCTATCTGATCTTGGGAATTTTTTTTTAAATAACTTTTTATTGACAGAACCCATGCCAGGGTAGTTTTTTACAACATTATCCCTTGCACTCACTTCTGTTCTGATTTTTCCCCTCCTTCCCTCCACCCCCTCCCCGAGATGGCAAGCAGTCCTTTGCATGTTAAATAGGTTACAGTATATCCTAGATACAATATGTGTGTGTAGAACCGAACAGTTCTCTTGTTGCACAGGGAGAAATGGATTCAGAAGGTATAAATAACCTGGGATGAAAAACAAAAATGCAAGCAGTTTATATTCATTTCCCAGTGTTTTTTCTTTGGGTGTAGCTGCTTCTGTCCATCCTTGATCAATTGAAACTGAATTAGATCTCTTTATCAAAGAGATCCATGGTAATTTTTTCTTAAGAAGTTTACTGATGGCTTGATTATTTTCTTTTTCTAAAATAGGGGTATTTAAATATTCTATTTCCACTTCTGTTAACCTGGGCAGTTTATATTTTGGTAACTATTTTTCCATTTCACTTAGATTGTCAGATTCATGGGCTTAAAACTGAACAAAATAACTTCTAATAATTGCTTTAATTCCATTTTCATTTATGGTGAATTTGTCACATTCAGTTTTGATACTGATAATTTGGTTTCCTTCTTTCTTCTTGAAAATGAAATGAACCAATAATTTATCTATTTTATGTTTCTAATAAAACATCTTAGTTTTATTTTAATTGTTATTTATTTTTAATTTATGAAATAAAATAACTATTTCAATAGTATAGCATAATAAAAAGATGATTGCATGTGAACCTGCAAATCTATTATATACAAATTGCTATTCCTTCTAAATATATAATAAAATCATCATGAAAACTTCTTTTTCCCTTCCCCCATTCATGCACCTAGAGATAGCTATCATTAAATACCAATAGGTATATGTAGGTAAAATCATTTATATGTCCTTCTATTTATCAGTTATTTATCTGGATGCAGATAGTATCTTTCTTCATGTGACCTTTGCAGTTTAAATTACATATAATAATCAAAATGAATTTGCTCAAAAATGTTCTTAAGAATAATATTGTTACTGTATATAATGTACTCTTGATTCTGCTCACTTTATTCTTCATTATTTCATGCCAAGTTTTTGCATGTTTTTTTCTAAGATCATTCAGTTCATCATTTCTTGTAGCACAGTAGTATTGCATCATAATCATATGCTACAACTTATTCAACCATTCCCCAGTTGATGGGCATCTTTACAATTTTCAGTTCTTTGCCACCACAAAGAGAGCGGCTATAAATGCCTTAGAAGATTTTGGTGCTTTTCCTTTTTACTTATTCTTTTGAAAGAGTTTGGACATAATTCCATATTACTCTTCAAAATCACTGGATCAGTTCATAATTCCACCGCCAGTGAATTAGTGTCCTGATTTTTCCACATTCCTTCCAACATTTGTCATTTTCCCCTTCTATCATTTTAGTTAATCTAATAGGTGTAAATGTGTTTTTGTGTGATTTTAACATGCATTTCTCTAATCAATGATTTACAACATTTTCATGATAAATTATTTTTATTTCTTCATTGGAAAACTGTCTGTTTATAGGTTTTGATCAATTGTTAATTGGGGAATGATTTATGTTCTTATAGATTTGGCAAAATTCTTTATATAGTTGAGATATGAGACCTTTATCTAAAACCAGTCTCTATATTTTTAACCAATTTTCTTCACTATATTTGTTTATATATATAACTTCACTATATTTGTTTTATTTGTACAAAACCTTATCCAGAAAGTAATGGTTTCAGCTCCACCTTAGACTCTATAACTTCTATCAAAGTTCATTTCAAATGCCACTTCAACAATAGAACCTGCCCTTAACCCTGTATACCTCTCCGATGTTAATTTTCAGTCTGACCTGCTAATGATGTTATGCTTAGGTAATTTTGTGCATATTGCCTTTTTCAAAAGGAAGCCAAAGATTTCATTTTCTTTTCTGTTCTTAATGTACATCACTGCGCTGACATCACTTGTACTCTTTGTTACTCTTGGAAGCAATAAATACTTATTTAATGTTGTTAAATTGTTTCATATAGGTCTGACTCTTCATTATTCATTCCATTTGGAATTTTCTTAGCAAAGATACTGGAATGGTTGGTCGTTTCTTAAGCTCATTTTATACATGAGGGACTGAGGCAAATAGGATTAAGTGACTTGCCCAAAGTCACACAGCTAGTAAGTGTCTGGGACCAGCTTTGAATTCACAAAGACAAATCTTTTTAATTCTAAGCCTAGTGATCTATCCACTCTATCACCTAGCCTCTCATGTTAAGTATATGAATTCTGAATTTACCTTTTGGCAATACTCTTAAGGACAGATCAAGGAGCAAAGGCATAGAGCAAAAGGAGAAGATAGAGATTCTTCCCCCTACTTGGTTGGTTGGTGGTTGTCCTTTGTTCTCAAAGAGGACCAGAATGACATCACTGTGTTAGAGTGTGTCCTGTTGTAGCTGATCAGCCAGTATGAGATCAGAATGCTCTGTCACAGGTCAGACACAAATTGTCCATATGGACATTTGGTGTAGTTTTTCCAGTTTTGTGTATCTTGAATTTCTTTTGGACTAATTCAATTCTGCTTTGCTCATAGAGCTATGTGAAAGAGATAATTATTTGAAGACCACATGTGAGACAGTTTTGTAAAAAGCTGACATTCAGAGTATTTTTCAAACATTCTTTGATAACCTTTTAAACATTTATTTGTATTTACAAGCATTGCCATTGTTTGCCCCATAATGGAGCAATTAAAAATATAACATAAAAACTTTATAAGAATATGCAATGTCTAGCAAAATGTCAAAATTGGTCATATCTACAAACCCAATCAGTATGTCTTTAATTTAACTCCATCCTTCTCTAGCAGAATGGCTTCTACACTTTTTTGTGATGACCGCGTTTAGCACCCAGAGTATATTAAAATCAGCCGGAGTCAGAATAAGGGAAAATCCTTGATCTTTATTCTTTGTGGAGGTAAAGGGCAATGGTGATACAAAGTGAGAGCAGTTGTGACACAAATCCGGCCAGCAGTGCTTCTGGCTCTCACACTCCACCCACCAAATCCTCTGCAATCTCCTATACAACACATCAAACTTGCACAGAGAGTGGGCGGAGTCATTCTTTCTCCAAGCATATATTAATAGAGTATTGTCTAATTGCTAATTAGCCTCAAGTGCTTGGAACCACAATGCAATGAGAGCTTCAAGAGCTTCAGCTCATTACACTTTTTAGTATATGATTGCATTAGTGAGAGTTTCAAAATCTTTCACATTATTTCCCCCATAAAATGTGGTTATCATTGTCAAAACTATTCTTCTAGTTTAAATCTCTTCACTCTAATTTCAGAATTCTTTCAAGTTTCCTTTGAAATTGCTCTTATTGGGGCAGCTGGGTGTCACAGTGGATAGAGCACCAATACTGAAGTCAGAAGGATCTGAATTTAAATCAGATCTTAGATACTTAACAGTGGAATAACATGACATTCATTATCAGTGTGTTATTTAGCAAATATACCCCTCTCCACACACACACACATATAGAGTGTGTATATTGGTGTAGTAGATAGAGCAATTTACTTATAGAGAAGACTTGAGTTTACATTCAGGCTTTTTTCAGATTGAATGAGATATTTGTAAAGTGCTTTGCAAAACTTAAATCATTTTAAAATGCTATTGTTATTTTTATTATTAATTCTTATGCAAATACTATTTTCTTTTTTCTTGGACATCTTTGGAATATAGGATTATGGCTCTGATTGCTAAATAAAAGTAACAGAATTAAGTCACTTAGTCATAGTTCCAAATTGGTTATCATAATGACTGAAACAATCTGCACTTCTGCCAAGAGCATGCTAGAATGCTCATTTAGCCACAGCCTGAGCAATACTTCTTTTTCATTTTTTGTCATCTTTTATCATCTGATGGGTAGAACTTCGGAGGTACTTTAACTTGCATATAACCAATGCTACTTAGAGCATTTTTCATATAATAATTGATAGCTTGACTTTCTCCCTTCGAAAAGTGCTTACTTATATCCTTTGACTATTTGGCTTAGAGTTCTCTCTTCTATTCTCTTCTTCATAGTACATCACCCAGTTGTTTTTGTAGTCATGGACTTCTTCACTTCTGACATGAGAAGGTAACTTCTTTTTTCAAGACAGCCCATATATATGTCATGATATCTTCCCATCCCTTTTTCTCCATAAGATTGTAGAGTCAAGGATTCCCATTCTTTCAATATTCCTCAATCTGTCTCTGGTGCCTGTGTGATTGCTGGTAGCCTATAGACATATCAATCCTTAAAATGATTTTCACTTAGTCAATCTGTCTTTGCTATCTACCAATCTACATCTCTCTTTCATTTGAAGAAAGAAAGTCTTTTACAATAAGGTGCTGTTGTTTCCTTTTCTCATACTCTCTGCTGTCTATCCTTCAATTACATCATTCAATGAGTTTCTAGCTGCCAGGGATATCTGATTGGCAAACATGATGTATTTTCCTCAATTATGTTTTGTTTTTTTTTTTTGGTCTTCTCAGAGCCCATTGACTCAAACAATTTCCTTTCTAGGTTTTTGGGGCATTGTCAGTCAATGAGCATTAGGTGCCTACTTTATGCTGGGCTCTGTGCTATATGTTGGGGACAGATAGAGAAGCAAAAGACAGTTCCTGCATGGAACTCAAGGATCCAACAACTGACCAATTATATATGAATCATCTACATCGAGAATAAGTAGAAAATAAAGTAGGAGGAGCAACTAGAATTAAAAAGGCAAGCAGCACCAGATCTGAAGTCAGGAGCACTCATCTTCTTGAATTCAACCAAATCTAGCCTTAGGTACTTACTAGATTTGTGACCTTGGGAAAGTCACTTAACTCAATTTCTTCATCTGCAATAAGAACTGGGGAAGGAAATGGTTAACCACTCCAGTATTTTTTCCAAGAAAACCATAAATGGAGTCACAAAGAACCAGACATGACTGAAATGATTGAATAACAACAACTATTATTAAAAGTGATTGGAGGATGGTGGAGGCATGATGGCAGAGAAAAGGCAAGAATTTGAGCTTTTCCAAGTTCCTCTTGAAATAACTTTAAATCATGCCTCAAAACAAATTCTGGAGTGATAGAACTTACAAAAATATATGGTGAGATAGCTCAGAAGAACTACAGGAAAGTTCTGTCTTAAATAAAAGGGTAGTCCAATCAAGTGCAGAAAGTGCACTTTATCTCAGCATAGATGAGCAACCAAGGCTGCAACACAGCATGCCAGCAGCTTACTTGGCCAGCTGTAAAACCTCCACTCTCCTCACATCAGGCTAGTAGTCAGGCCTGGCAGGCTACAAGCCCAGCAGAACAGATGAATCACCAGCCCTAGAATCCCCAGCAATCCAAAGGCCAGGTCCACAGCCTTAGTACAAGAAGCTTGGGACAATATTTCCTGCACTCAAAAGTTATTTAATTTTTAAAGTCAGCAAATAGGCTGGAAAAATGAACAACAACAAAAGCCCTGACCATAGCAAGTTACTATGGTAAGAGGAAAAATCAAAACACAAACCCAAAAGAAGGCAATAATGTTAAAAAAAAAAAAACCTACATATGAAAGCTCAAAAAGAAATATGATATTCTAAAAATAGAGGGAAAATACTCATTGAAAGGATTCATTGATCACTTTTGGAAAGAGATCTCATGAAGAAAATGTTTGCGAAACTCCCGAGCTATAATCTCAAGGGAAAAAATACTGGAAACAAATTCAATTATCAAGTAGCATGAACGTTCAACTTGGCTTTAATAGTATAATAATAACATTGATCATTTGTATTTGACTGGAGCTTTGTGGCCACATAAGACATTTCTCAACAAGGCATATTGAATATATGACAGAATCCTTTCTGTCAAGAGGTGAAAAAATTTCTAGAGGATCCTTGATGGGAAATGTTGCCACAAAGTTCCAGTCAAATACATTCATTCTTTCTGTTAACAGGTGAAAAACTTACTAGAGAATGCTTCTTGGGAAATATCTTGTGTCAAAATATAGCATTATATATTTTAATGTAAAGAAAGATCATTTCATTCATAACTCTTCATTTCACTATGAAGTGATGCCAAGTAAAATGTTTATTTTGGAGCAAAGCTTTTTTTAATCGTTATATCCACAAGATTTATCTTCTATATGAAGTCATTGATGTCGAGTAAGTCCTGTATTCTGACGAAAAGCCTTCCCACACTTATTACAACGATAAGGTTTCTCTCCAGTATGAATTCTGTGATGGGAAACAAGGGATGAATTGCGATTGAAAGCCTTTCCACATCCGTTACATTTATAAGGTTTCTCTCCAGTATGAATTCTAAGATGTGGAGTCAGTTGTGAGCTCTGCCGGAAAGTCATCCCACATTCATTGCACACATAAGGTTTCTCTCCTGTATGAATTCTATAATGTACAGTGAGTTCTGCTCTCTGGCAGAAGGCCTTCCCGCATTCACTGCATTTATAAGGTTTTTCTCCAGTGTGAATTTTTTGAGGCGAGTAAGTACAGCACAGAGATGAAAAGCCATACCACATTCCTTACATTTGAAAGATTTCTCACAAGTATGAATTCTATGATGTTGAGTAAGTTCGGTGCTCTGACAGAAGGCTTTACCACATTCATTACATTCATAAGGTTTTTCTCCAGTATGAATTCTCTGGTGGTAAGTAAGCTGTGATCTTTGGCGGAAGGCTCTCCCACATTCATCACATTCAAAAGGTTTCTCTCCTGTATGGATTTTTTGATGTCATATAAGCTCTGAGCTCTAACGGAAGGCTTTTCCACATTCATTGCACTTATAAGGTTTCTCTCCTGTATGAATTTTTTGATGCCGAGTTAGTTGTGAGCTCTGATGAAAGGCCTTTCCACATTCATTGCACACATAAGGTTTCTCTCCTGTATGAATTCTATGATGTACAGTGAGTTCTGCTCTCTGGCAGAAGGCCTTCCCACATTCACTGCATTCATAAGGTTTCTCTCCAGTATGGATTTTCTGATGGCGAGTAAGTCCAGTACTCAGGCGGAAGGCCATACCACATTCATGACATTCAAAAGGCTTCTCACTTGTATGAATTCTATGATGTTGAGTAAGTTCAGTGCTCTGACAAAAGGCCTTACCACATTCATTACATTCATAAGGTTTTTCTCCAGTATGAATTCTCTGATGGTAAGTGAGCAGTGATCTCTGGCGGAAGGCTCTCCCACATTCATCACATTCAAAAGGTTTTTCTCCCGTATGAATTTTCTGATGTCGAGTAAGCTGTGAGCTCTGACGGAAGGCCTTTCCACATTCATTACAGTCATAAGGTTTCTCTCCAGTATGAATTCTCCAATGTTGAATAAGCTGTGTCCTTTTCCCAAAGGCTTTCCCACATTCAATACATCCATAAGGTTTTTCTCCAGTATGAGTTCTAAGATGAGAAGCAAGGGCTGAACAGTAATTCCAGGTTTTCACACATTTATTCCATTCATAACATTTTTCTCCATTATGAATCTTCAGGTGTTGAGTAAGATGTGAATTCTGGTTGAAAGTATTCCTACACATGTTAGAATCATGTTTCTCTACAGTGTGAATCTTTTGATGTTTAGTTAGTTTGGTACTCTGGTTAAAAACCTTCCTACATTCATTACACTCATATTTTTTTCCAATGTGAATTTTCTTATTGAAAGAAAGGGAAGAGGTGTAGTTAAAGGCTTCCCATATAGATTATATGCACAGGGTTTCTCTCTAGTATGAATTTTCTGATAGAAAGTGGAGTGTATACTCTGTTGGAAAGTTTTCCCACATTCTCTGCATTTATAAAATTTATCTCCAGTAAGAATTTTGAAATTTTGAGTAGGTTTTATTTTTTTATAAGCTTTCCCACAATCAAAATATACATAAGGTTTCTGTATAGTATGAATTCTCTGTTGTTGAGTAAGTTGTTTTTTCCATGTGGCCTTCCCACTTTCATGATGTTTTTTTCCAGTATGCATTCTGTGATATTCAATAAGATCTGAATGATAACTGAAATATTTCCTTCTTACATTATACTTAGAAAATGTGTTCTTTGAGTAACTTTCATTGTATTTTCTTAGATCTAAATAGAGTTTAAATCCCTTTCTATGTGGATAACATTTGGAAAGATTCTTTCCTATGAAGAGTCTATGTTGTGGAAAAAGAACTGACTTTAAAGCAAAGATTTGACCATATTTATTATATTCATGATTTCTCAATTTACTGGGTGGTTTCCTTTGGATGATATTTTCTTTATGGATTTTCTCTTTATCACTCTTCTTCCTCTCTGAATTGTATTCATATTCCCAAGATTCTTCCAAATTAGAGATATAAGGGTAATCAGCTGTGAGTTTTTCTTGATATGACTGTTGCACAGGAATGCCCAGTTTTGGAATGAACTTTTTGTTTACAGATGTGACCTCCCAATCTGAAAGAAAGAAAAAATGCCAATTTCCACAATAAACTTAGTTTTGAGCCTAATCTTCTTCTTCTTCTTTTTTTTTTTAAATAACTTTTAATTGATAGAATCCATACCAGGGTTAATTTTTTACAGCATTATCCCTTGCATTCACTTCTGTTCCGATTTTTCCCCTCCCTCCCTCCACCCTCTCCCCCAGATGGCAAGCAGTCCTTTATATGTTGAATAGGTTACAGTATATCCTAGATACAATATATGTGTGCAGAACCGAACAGTTTTCTTGTTGCACAGGGAGAATTGAATTCAGAAGGTAGAAATAACCTGGGAAGAAAAACAAAAATGCAAGCAGTTTATATTCATTTCCCAGTGTTCTTTCTTTGGGTGTAGCTGCTTCTGTCCATCTTTGATCTATTGAAACTGAATTAGCTCTCTTTATCGAAGAGATCCACTTCCATCAGAATACATCCTCAAACAGTATCATTGTTGAGGTATATAATGATCTCCTGGTTCTGCTCATTTCACTTAGCATCAGTTTATGTAAGTCTCGCCAGTCCTCTCTGTATTCATCCCGCTGGTCATTCCTTACAGAACAATAATATTCCATAACGTTCATATACCACAATTTACTCAACCATTCTCCAATGGATGGACATCCTTTCATTTTCCAGCTTCTAGCCATTACAAACACGGCTGCCACAAACATTTTGGCACATACAGGTCCCTTTCCCTTCTTTAGTATCTCTTTGGGGTATAAGCCCAGTAGAAACACTGCTGGATCAAAGGGTATGCACAGTTTGATAACTTTTTGAGCATAGTTCCAAATTTGAGCCTAATCTTCTAATCTTGGTGGGGATTTAAGTATTTTTTTTTATTTCTTCTACTGTCCTCTGTCACATTCATAAAGAACAATAACTCTAAATTTTCAAGACAGTTTGGGAAAATAATATAATGTTACATTTGTAGGGTTACAATTTCCTTACATTTGTAAGGAAAATGTTTTTCAGTCTTCAAAATGTTACCTAAATATAAGTTATTATTACAGCTATTACAGCTTATAAAATACTTTGCTTTGAACCTCACAACTTTGGAAATGGGTTAATAAGTTTTAAATCTGTAACTCAAACTAAGTTCTACTGACTCTAAATCCAAAGTTCTTTCCCTTATGTTATATTTTATTCCAATGTCTTTTTAAAAACTGCATTATATTACCTTCTCATAATGGGATACAGTTATTCTCAGCCAGAAATATTTAAACTAAAAATGGATGATCAACAATTAACAATGATGCAGAGTGGATGATCAAGATAGAGCTCAGAGATGGAATAGAAGGAAAAATACAGTGATCTCTCTCTACCAAATTTGCAGGAGGTTTTGCAAATAGATCTATGAATTGCATCTAACTAAATCTCTTGGAAAATAAAAAAAAAAAAATCAGGGAGTCATTTTTCCATCTGAAGTAAGTACTGACAGTGAAGTCTCTATTTACTAGGAATTAAGTCTGGTCAGGAATATGACTTCTCATAGAATTCCAACTCAGGTAGAAGAACCCAAGGGTGGGGTAAATATTCGGTTCCAAATTCTAGACCAATTTGAATCTTGCAGAGAAATAACCTTAGCAGGAATATCAGAGGAAAGAGAAGATTAAAATTTTGTCACTATAAAGCAGTAGAGCATTCCAGTTGACTGATGGAGGCTAAGTTTAGTAGCAGTCTATTACTTAGACCCAAACATAGTTCAAGAATCTGAGCTCAAAATAACAGGGTCATGATCAGACTTTCCTCTGGATTAGACCCTTTTGGGAGCACTAAGAGTTTTCATATCATCAATATCAGTTGAGAGCTTATAGTAACACAACATTCAATATCCCAAGGAGGTAGCAAAAGGACCAGCCTAATCTGTTCCTATAGAAGCGCTAATAGCCTGCCTCCAACACAAATGATGAAATTATGAAGTAAGCTAAAAGAATATACAAACAAAAAGAGTCTCACCATAAAAAGCTATTACAGTGACAAGAACATTTAAGACACAAACACAGAAGAGAATGACTCCAAGTCATCTTGGAGTTAAGCCTTAAGAGGGACATAGTTTGAATACAAACTCAAATAAAAATTCTAGAAGATATAAAGCAAGAATTAAAAGGATTAATTTTTTTAAATCTACAAAATCAAAATATTAAAGAGCAAAGTTGAAAATAATGATAACTATGGGAGAAAGGATTGGAAAAGGAACTAGCTACTTGGCATGAGTTCTATAACACTGCCCAAGCAATAAACTCTCAGAAAATTAAAATGGACACTCATAGAAGCCACTGACTCCATGAGATAATAAGAAAAAGTAAAAATGCTGGGGAAAAGAGAAAAAAAATACCTAAAACACATATTGAGGACCAAAAAAAAAAAAATCAGGAATCCTACCTGAAAGCCATAACTAAAAATGAGCTTAGATATAATATTTTTAAGTGTCAATAGAAAATTGTCTAGCTATTTTAGAAATAGAGTACAAAGTACAAATTGAAACAATCCTCCAGTAGGCAGCTGAAGAAATTCCTAAAATGAAAAATCCCAAGAACATTATAGCCAAAATCAGAAGCTTCCAGGTCAATTTAAAAATGCCACATAAAGAAAGAAGGAATTCAAGTTCTAAGAAGCCACAACCAGAATCATACAGTATTTATCAACCACTACAATAAAGAGGTGGAGAGTTTGTGATATGCTATTTCAGAAGGCAGAGGACATGGGAATACAGCAAAAGATAATTTACATAGCAAAATTAAGTTTAATACTACGGGGTGTGTGTGGTAAATGTACATTTAATGAAATGAAATAGAAGAGTTCCAGTTAATCTTGATGAAAAGGCCAGAACTATGTAAAAACTTTGAAGTTCAAATACAGGAATGAATAGAAACATAAAAAGATAAACAAATACAAATAAGACGTAAATAAAGACAAACTTCTTACAGTATTTAAGGGAACGTGATACATGTGTATTCTTTGAACTCTATCAACATTGGGAGTAATGGAGGAAATTAAAAGTTCTGAAAGTGGTTCTGTTATGTCTGGATAATCTTAAAAGAAGAATGAAACTACTGGGGAAGAGGAAAACATTGTGGTGGAGTAAAAGAGGGTTAAGGAAAATTGTCTCAAATAATTAGGGTATTCTAGTAGAAGTCTATAGAGAAAATGAGGAAGGGGATCAGCTGACACTAGAAGATCATTTGAACTGGTCAAATGAGTGAATAATATATACAGTTAGGTATAGAAATATATTTTACTCAAAAGGGAAAAGGGAAAAAGAAGAAATAGAGATTGCAGAAAAGATAGAAAAAAGTTCTGTTTAAAGTGGCAAAAAATGAAATCTGAGGAGGTGCCCATCAATTGAGGAAAGACTGAATGGGTTGAGATATATGAATGTGATGAAATACTATTATGCTGCAAGAGACTGTGTTTGAGAGATATTGGTTTTAGAGAAACCTGAGGAAATTTGTATGAAATGAGGCAGTAGGACCAGAACAATGTATACAATGACATCAATATTGTAAAGACTGTTGAATAAGTTTGAAACACTGATGAGTATAATGGCCAATGATGAATCCATAAGTCTTGTACTCATATGTGCCACCAACCTCCGGTTAATATATACATAATATAATCACATAGGTATATAATGTAGAAAAGTACACGTACATGTATATATATATATATATATATATATATATATATATATATACATATATATATATACATATATATACATAATGTATGCACATGTATATTCTTGTAGATATTTTTGTTCATTAAAAAGATAATTTCTAAAAAGTCTATACAAGCAGAACCATTTTTCTTACTATAACATTAATATTGTAAAAACAAATCTTTTTAAGACTTTAGAACTCTGATAAATGATTCAACCATGATTCCAGAGAACTAATGATGAGAAGGAGGCAGTTGGGTTGCTCAGTGTATAGAGTACTGAGCATAGAGTAAAATAAAAAATAGGCCTGATTAAAATCTGGCTTCAGACAATCCCTCCTTCAATCACTCTCCATCTCCCCTTTCCCTTTCTCTTCCTCTCCCACCTTTTCCTTCTCCCTCTCTGTCTCTCTTTCTGTTCCTCTTTCCCCTTGTACACACACACACACACACACACACACACACACACACACACACATTTTTCTCTCTTTATATACATATATACACATGAAATTTTATAAATACACATACACAGTTATATATAATACAATCAACAGAAACATGTTTGTACATACATATAATCAAAAGTCATTACAGAAATAATTATAAATTATTAATTTATATTAATAATTAATAAAATAAAATATAAATATATAAAATTATATATATAAATCATCAAAGGAACAAAAAGTTCTCAAAAGAATTCAAATTATTAGCAAATGAAAAAGTACTCCAAATAAAAGAAATGCAAATGAAAACAACTCTGAAGTTTTGCCTTATACTCTGCAGATTGTCAAAGATGACAAATAATTACAAGCAATATTGACAAGATTTTGGGGAGATATGCATACTGAGCTATTATCAGTGGAAGTTAAATTGGTTTCAGCATTTTAAAAAGCAATTGGGAATTAGAATCCCATGATGAGAGTAATGATGATCCCATTGCTATCCAGTATGATCAGAATCAATCTGAATTGTCATCTTCAGTTTAGGGCACTGCACATTTGATGAACTGCAGAGTGTTCAAAAAAAACAAAGAAGATGATGTAGAGCCTATGTCACTATCCTAGGGTACAGGAAAGTAGTCACAGGAAGTAGTAGGTTCTCCATCACTAGATTTCCCAAAGCAAAGGTAGATACTACAACAAGAGTAGCAGTCCATCATTGCTACCTTGTTTTACAGTTTGTAAATCATTTTACATACATTATCTTATTTAAACTTTACAACAATTTGATTAGATAGGCTGAGAGGGGTTAAGTAATATGTCCAGGATGACACAGAAAGTGTCTGAGGTAGATTTTGATTAAAGTCATTGTCATTGTCTTGTCATTAAAAGAACAAGTCCAGTCAGAACTCTGTCTGGTGCATCACTTACCTTCCTCATAACCAACCAGGAATGTTGTGGTTTGGATCCTTTTTTCTTATAGGAGTGGGACTGAATTCCCAAACAATTATAAAATGAAGTGACTCGTTGATTTTCAGTGGCACAAGGCCAAGCAAAAGTATCTAATTTACTATATTGGGAGCTTTCTACCAAATGAAAATTAAACCGTGAATAAGGATATTTTGGATTTAGCCAGTCAATCACCTCTGAATCCCACTACATGTACAGCATCTCTCCATCTATTTCCAGAAAACCAGCATCAGAAACATTATCAAAATTTTGCCTAAAACCTAGGTAAATTATATCTATAACATTCTCCAGATTATTAATCTAGTAACTTTGTCAAAACTCCACAAAATGTTCACTTGGGTATGGTACAGTCTTACTGAATTCATTTGTTTTTCTGTAGTCCATGTGCTTTTTGGTAGACATTGATTAGCCAATATACTCTATAATATTATACTCTATAATAGTGGCAAGAATCAAATTCCAATTTGCAGACTCCATTCTTTTGGCCTTCTCTGATTGTATGGTACTTTCCCCATTCCACAAGAAATATGTCTTTGGAATATCACAGATAATGGCTTAGTAATCCTATCTAGCAGTCCTTTTAGTAACAGCTAGATAGGGAATCTAGCCAATGATTAGTTGTAGCTGCATAAATTTTGGAACATCAATGCATTATTTAATCATCATAACTGATGATGACAATGATAACTAGCTCTTCAGTTTGGCAAAGCAAATACTACACTTGGCATCCAGTCCTAAGCTTTTCTATGTGATCTTATTTGATCTAACATTTCTTATGAACGTTGTATGAATCCATACAGTTTTGAATCATAAGCATCCTAACAAAGAAAGAAGAATCAGAATACACATACTGCAAATAAAAATACACAAAAATAGAACCAATTAATCCTAACAAATACCTTAAAAGGGAGAGATCCCATAGAGACACTGAGGCAAACATTAAATCTGTGTTATTATCACTCCTAAATAAGTACACACATTTCAAAAAAGAGGAAGTACGAATAAATTTGGAAGATGAGGCAGGAGAACATCATCTGATCAGAAGAAAATATTAACGAAAAAGGATAGAACAAGCTCTATACTCTGTATAAAGGTCCTCTTTTTCTGACTCTCTTTCTCTGAACAAAGGGTGCAAAGGAGGTCAATCAATGAATCTATGATGTACTGGAGATGGGGCTCTATGGACCAGCTCATGGCAGGCAGCTCATGGGAAAGTTTCAGGAAAGCCCTGGCTTCTACATTTTAAAGCTGTTTTCCCTTTAAATGGGTAGTCAGGAGTTGTAGTAAGTTTCATTCACTCACCTGGGCAACTGTTTATTTGGACTTGTTCTTCTGTCATCCAAGATGTTTCCTTTTTCTCCAATTGTGAGATCACATCTTGCTTATTAACTATAATCCCTGTTCATTATAAAAAGGGGAAAGTGGTAGAGAGGATAGTGCAGAATAAAATTGTATCTGTCAGGGTGGCTGGAATGGCCCTTGGTGTGGGTTTAGTATTGTATTCTTAGGCAAGATTAGGGAATTGCTCATTCATCATTATGCAAAATGAAATTAATTCTGAAACTAATACTTTCTCAGATCACTTCCAGGGTAATTGCAGGACTTCATCCAGCCCCAGCACCGGGTAGCCTCCTCCTCACCTCTGTTCTGCTTTTTATTTTCTTTTTGGCTTATCTTCCCTTCTCCCCATTAGAGTGTGAGGTCAAGGGCTAGAACTCTCTCAAACCTTGCTTTGTATCTCTAGTGCTTAGCCCAGTTCTTGGCACTTAATAAATATTGATTCCCTAATCTCTGAACCACTCATTGCCAAGAGAAAGAGAAGCTTGAAAGACTTTAGGGGATAATCTTAGCCAGAGGAAAAAAGAAAAGGGGAGGGAGAGAATATGACATTATAAAGCTGTAAAAAACAAAACATAACCTGTCCCTCTTCTGCCTGCATTTATTAGATCAAAACAAACTTGGGGGCTTCCTTTCAACCAGTGAGGGCACTAGTGGATAAAAGGTCAAAACTGAAGTCAGGAGGACCTGAATTCAAACCCAGTCCCAGATGAATATCAGCTGTTTAACCCTGTTTGCCTCACTTCTTTATCTGTAAAATGAGCTGGAGAAGGAAATGGCAAACTACTCCCCTTTCTTTGCCAAGAAAACCCCAAATAGAATCACAGAGAGTTGAGTATGATCAAAATGACTCAACAACAAGAACAAGAGACCGCCACAACTGTTCTGGTGGTAAATACTTACTGCTTAAAAAAAAAAAAAACCTCCCAAGAGAGAACTAAAGACCCTTTAATGGGCAAATTTTGAGATCCAGGTTGAAGCTGTCCTTACCCAGGCAGACCAAGTTCTTATAGTTCTCCATCATCACATCATGATACAACTTTTTCTGAGATGAGTCCAGGCATCTCCACTCCTCCCAAGTAAACTCCACAGCAACATCTTTAAAGGCCACCAATTCCTGAAAAATCAGATACATTTTTAACAGAAATCATAGGCTTTGACAATAGTACAGGGGACAAGCTGAAGTCCATTGCTGGCCACACAAATGGAGAAAAATAGAAATGTGTGAGAAATGTTAAAGAAGTAATGTCAATAATAAACATATATGCAACAAATGAAATAGTAGCTAAATTCACCAAAGTTCTAATGTGACCTTGGACATGATTTTTCTTTATACCTTACTTTAAAATTCTTTCACTTATTCCACAAATGATATTTTTTTAAAAAATAAAGGCTACCTCTATATTTCATTTTAACACCTAATAAATCTCAAGAATGAGAAAAAATAGATATATGAAGCAAACCAAATCAGAAACAATTATATGGCTCCATATATCCATTTCAGAATAGATAAAATGCTCAACAACTACAGATTAATTTGGAAATTTCAACAAGGAAAAAAAGTGTGAGATGAATAAATACTGAACAAATATTTGTATGCTTCTTTAGTCTTTAAAAAGGAGGAGACAGAGCCAAGATGGTGGAGTAAAGGCAGGAACTTGCCTAACCTCTCCTTCAAACAGCACAAAATTCCTTTAAATAATGATTATAAACAAATTTTAGAGCATCAGGACATCTGAAAAGATGAAGTAGAACATTTTCCAGCTGAAGGCAACTTAGAAGATCAGCACAAAAGGTCTGTGATAGCAGGATGGGAGCTCAGCATGTAGTCCTGGTGTGGCCATGCTAGTGCAGACCCTGTCCCAGCCCCTGTCTGGGTCACAAAATCAGTGAAATGGGACCTCTGAATCAGCCACTGGAGGCTTCTGAACCTCTTGGCCCTGGGACACCAGGAAGGACTTGGAAAGCCAGTGGAGAAGGTAGGCAATAGGGTGGAAGTTCAATGTGTAGTTCCAGTACAGGCCAATGCAGTCCTGATCCCAACCCTAGCATCTACAAAGCAGGACTCTGTTGGTTTAGCAATAGATCTTACAGCTACAATGGAACAGGGACCTTCCTAACACCTTCAGGGCAGAAAAGAGTGCTTGTGTTCAAGTACCTAGAAGGATCCCTGAAAACAGCTGCACAAAACTATTGAAGCTTAAGACAGTGCACCTTCCACCTTGGAATCAGATCCCTCCTTTAACAAAGAGTTAAAAGCTAAGTAAGAAGCTAGTAAAGTGAGCTGACAATAAAAAAAAGTTTCTGACCAATGAAAGCATTATGGTGACAAGGAAGATCAAAGCACACACTCAAAAGATGATAACAAAGTCAAAGCTCCTACATCCAAAGCCTCCAAGAAAAATAAGAATTAAGCTCAGTCTATGGAAGAGGATTTTAAAAATCAAATAAGAGAAATAAAAGGAAAATTAGGAAAAGAATTGAGAGTGATGCAAAAGAAAATACAAAAAGCTAATGAAGAGAAGAATGCCTTAAAAAGCAAAATTGGTCAATTAGAAAAGGAGATAGAATAGCTCATTGGGGAAAATAATTCCTTAAAAATTAGAATTGAGTAAGTGGAAGATAATGACTTTATGAGAAATCAAGATTCAATAAAGCAAAAAAAAAAAAAAAATTGTGAGATAACTCATTGGAAAAACAACTGACCTGGAAAATAGATCTAGAAGAGATGATTTAAAAATTATTGGTCTGCCTGAAAGTCATGATCAAAAAAAGCATCTGGAAATCATATTTGGAAGGAAAAAAAGGGAGAATGACTTGGAAGCCCATTGTTTGTTCTACCTTTTGAAATTGTGGATTTGACATTTACTATTGGTATGAGTCCAAGTGAGTCATTTAACTTTTATATTCCTCAGTTTCCTTAGTAAAAAAATTGAGTTAATATTATTTGAACCATTCACAAGTACTTATAAACAAAATGTTTTGAGGTGTAATATAAACATTTTAATATAATTATTTTATTTCATTTCACATTTCAATTCATAAGAAAAATGGATACTTTGATAATACTAATTTTTTTCTATAAAAACAAAATGTTGAGAATGTTAAGAAGAAGAATATAGGGTAGGAGTGGGAAGGAAATGGATCTAGCATTATCTTATCTCAAATTGTATTACAAAACAAGTAATCAGTAAAAAACAATTTAGGAATTGTTAAAATGGAGTGCAATAACTGCATATTATACCAGAAAGAAGGGAATAAGCATTTATTTAAACCTCTCCTACACACTACACACTGTGATAATAACTTTACAGATATTATTTCATTTGATTTTCACAACTCTGAGGATTAGATACTATTATTATCTTCATTTTATAGTTGAGGAAACAAACAAACAAACAAAAAAGATTAAGTGACTTGCCCAGGATAACACAGTGTGACTTCATGGAGGCTGGAATTGAATTCAAGTCTTCTTGGCTATCTAAAGTGTCGCAGCTTCCCTAACAGATGCATAATGTTGAATAAATCCAAAGACTCCAATTACAAGAATAGTTACTGTTTAGGAAAAAAAATACTTAGGAAAAGTGGATTGTAATCTGTCAGAAATTATAGTTAGACTAACATCTCAGACCATATACAAAGATAACCTCCAAATTCATACATGACTTAGATATAAAAGATCACATAATAAACTAATTAGTGGGGCCAGGAAGAAATTACTTTTCATACCCATGAATAGGGGAATCATTAGCTTCCATTTGCTCAATTCTACAATATTAAACAAATGATAGATTCACACAAGATGAAAAGGATAATTTTGGTTATGTAAAATTAAAAAGTTTTTGTAAGAGGAGGAATTTCTGGCAGCCAAGAGAGTGGAGTAAACAATGAGTTGCTGTAACCTTCCTATGTTTACTTCTAGCCAATGATAAAATAATACCCCAAGATAGGGCCTATCATTATCTTATCTCAAACTATATTACAAAACAAGTAATCAGTAAAAACAATTTAGAAGTTGTTAAAATAGAGTGGTAATTCAATGGAATGCAATAACTGCACATTATACCAGAAGGAAGGGAATAAGCATTTATTTAAACCCCTAAGGAGATAATGTGGAAGAATCTTTTGCCACAGAAAACTTGGAAAATTAGCAGGAGGAGTTTCATTCACTCAAGTAAAGGGGAAAGGGGAAACAGTCCAAGATAGGAAACTTCTCAGTGAGTGGGTAACAACCTCCACTTCAACAAATCAGCAGAAGATCCAGGGTCCAAAGGTGGTGAAGCAGGCAAACACTAATACCAGTATACTGCCACTCATCCCCCCATGCCTTGGCAAGATCAGGAGAGCCTACAGACTCCAGCTCTGAGAATCACCATGTACTCTGAATAGCCCAGGCCAGTGAGTATCCTGCAGCATCCTGACCTCCACAACCCTCAGCATAGCATCAGACAAACAGACATCCTTCAGAGGCCAGACCATATATGATTCAATATAACCTCCCAGGAAACACAGAAACTTGGCCTTAGTACATTCTAGACACAATAGATTTCAGGCATGAGGGATGGTTGATACAAAAGTAGGATATACTGCTGTTTGAGGAACAGAAATGAGTCCTCCTGGCTGGACCATAGTGTGTAGAATTAGTGGGCAATAAGGCTAGAAAGGTAGAAGGGGACCAGGTTGTGATTTGTTTTACATGTCAAACAGTTTATATATTTGATCCTGGAGTGAATAGGAAACCATTGGAGTCTATTGTGTAGGGAATTGCAATGACAAAATCAGGGCATCCCTTTATGAAGATCACTTTGATCTTTTGGAGCAGGAAAAGGCTTGGGGCACAACAATCAATTAGGAGGTGACTGCAACAGTTCAGGCAAAAGGTGATTACCTGAATTATGGTTGCTTATATGGAAAGAGTGAGAATGAGAAGATGAGAATGAGAGTGACACTGATGTAATGAGCCTGGAATGCAAAGGATGGCACCCTCTCAACAGAAATAATGCATCATGTACTTTTCAAAATGCTGGAACTTTAGAAGGCATCTGAGTTAATCATTTTTTAGATGAGGAAAGTAAGGTAATGTCATTTGCATAAGAGCTCATCCATTAAGTGTCAGAACCAAAACCCATACCTAGGTCATTTGACCAGCTCCAACTCCTGTGATTTTCTACTATTCCACACCGTTTCTGGCACCCTATGGTATTATATCTCTGGAGAGGAAGTAATCTTTCTTTGGTGCTTCATGGTCATTCTTCCAAGAACTAATGTGTGCTGAGCTGAAGATGGGATTAGTCCTGTTCTTTAAGATAAAGGCTGGTAGTCTTAAAACCAAAACATTCTCCCCTTAAGACAGGGTGTATGTCATAGAATCTAGGTATGGACAAACACTGAAAATAATATTTTTAAGGTAAATGCAACTGTGTTCCCCAAAACAATATCTTGTTGATGACCAGTTTGTCTTTCCTCTTAGAACCTGTATACCTCAACAATCCCCTGTGTGCCTTAACATGTAAAATCAGGGTTTAAATATCTCAATATCAGAAGAGTACTGAGGAAAATGATCATTCCTAACTAATAATTTGGAGAGATTCAGAGTTCCCCCATTTCTTTTTTATTTTCTCGATCTCTGTCTCTGAAGTCTCTGAAGTCTTCTTCTCAATCCAACCCAACCTTACAAGAAATGTATAGTTGAAGGTGAACTTCATTTAAGTAAGCTTGGGTGGAGATAGATCCTTTTGTCTCATTAGCCAAGATCAGGTACAGAAATAAGAGCCTCAGTCCAGGGGTAACATGATGGTAACATGATGGTATTCTCGTTCCCTCATTTTAATTGACATCAACTCCTATTGGGTTAACCAATTAGAGTTAATTCTCACTTCTCTTCCAAAAGAATGTATCATCCCTGAGCCAGCTGCCATGATTGTCTTTAGTCTAAAAGAAACAGCCAAATGATCATCCTTTTATTAATACTATGCTGACCTTATTAATAAAATGATTACCATCACTCTTTCTAGATGATATGATAATATGCTTAAAGAATCCTAGAAAAACATCCAAAAACCTACTTGCTACAATTAACAGCTTTTGCAAAGTTTCAGGAAATAAAATAAACTCACAAATCATCAGCATTTCCATATATTACTGACAAAGCCCATCAGCAAGATAGAAAGAAAAATCCCATTTAAAATAACTGCAGACAAAATAAAAGATTTGGATGTCTTCCTGCCAAGGCAAACCCAGGAACTATATGAACACAATTACAAAATACTTCTTACACAAATAAAGTCAAATTTAAATAATTGGAAAAATATCAACTGCTCATGGGTAGGCCAAGTTAATATAATAAAAACGACAATTTCTATCTAAATTGAGCTACTTGTTCAGCGCCATACCAATCAAATTGCTAAAAAATATTTTACAGAGCTAGGAAAAAATAATAATAAAATTAATCTGGAAGAACAAAAGGTTGAGAATATCAAGGAATTAATGGGAAAAAAACACAAAGGATGGTGACATAGCAGTACCAGACCTAAAACTAGATTATAAAGCATTAGTCACTGATACCACATGTGATTCATAAAAAAATGTGTATTTAAGAAATTAATATACATGTATAACCAGAAAAATACAACAAATTGGATGACAAAAAAGATTAAATCAGAACTATGTTTCTTGAACCTTTTTAATCATCACAGTACTTTGGAGCCTATTTTCTTCTCCCCAGAAGAATTGCACTCTATCAGACCAACTCTTCCCACTGAATGGACCCCTTGAATGAACTCTTTTCCTTGTACTCCCCAAAGCAACACCACCCCTATGAAAGTTTTATACTGTATTACTATGTATATGACTTATTTGTATATCAGATTCCCTTCTTATCTTGACCTCTTCTTCTTTTCCCCATCACTAATAAATTTAAACATTGAACTAGTTGCCATTGTTATGATACAACATCCAAACTCACTTAGTAGCATGTTTTCGCTTATGTCTCTGGCTAGACCATGGGCCTTTTGTCAGATAAAAATGTGAGTCTGGATGAGGAATTTACCCACTGACAGTCATATCTAAATGGGGAGACTTTGGCACTACAAACATAGTTTTAGTCAATAAGGATCAATAGAGAAATCTTA
Organism: Antechinus flavipes; assembly: GCF_016432865.1. Taxonomy (NCBI): domain Eukaryota; kingdom Metazoa; phylum Chordata; class Mammalia; order Dasyuromorphia; family Dasyuridae; genus Antechinus; species Antechinus flavipes. Next base: position 722,885,182 of record NC_067398.1, read on the forward strand.
TATCCTCCCCGAGGGACTCCTTCATGAAAAAGGCCTGTCATAAAACAGCCTGCTGGTCAATAGTGGCCAAGATGGAGACACTCTACCCTCACCTGCCATTGCAGGAACAATGGAGTCAGACTCGGGACAAAGTGGCCTGTCCAGGAACTGAGCCAGGATAGAGAAGGGCTTTTTATTAGGGAGAATGTCCAATATAACCAGAAAGAATTTTCTAGTGGAATTCATTTGGGGAGAGGGGGTAGAACTAAATGGCTGTTGAACTCCATCCCAACTCTTCTATTTGGGAACTGATCTTCCTACAGCCATCATAAGTAGATATTTGTTGCCAGAAAGCAGGCCAGGTCTCACCTACTCACCTTTAGCCTGTCCAGCCAGATATCCTCAATGGAAAAGCTTCTGTTCTCTGGCCAGTTTTTTTCACCATCAATACTCTTTGATTGAGACATTTTCTCAGGAGAGAGAAGCTCAGAAAGGAAAGCCAACACCCCAAGTTTTCATGATGCCTATCAGGATCAATAAAAATCACCGGAAGTAAAGTGTTTTGTAAACTTTTAATTCTCCATAATGAGAAGGAAGAGGAGGAGGAGGAGGAGGAGGAAAAAACAGGAGGAAGAAAGAAAGAAAGAAAGAAAGAAAGAAAGAAAGAAAGAAAGAAAGAAAGAAAGAAAGAAAGAAAGAAAGAAAGAAAGAAAGATCGTTGTCATTGGCAGCAGCAAAAATTTCACTTGTTCCTAAAGATTGAGGCTGCTCTTTCCAGTCCATTTTGATCAGTAGTTGATCTGAATTTACAAAATATTTCATATCTGTAACAAGTTGAATCAAGACAACAGGCTCTAAGCTAAATGCTAAGCACACAAATGCTAAGGCCCAGTCCTCAAGTTCATGTTCTAAAGGACAAGACAGCACGTCACTCATCAACTGTTTTGCATACAAAAACAATCCCTCTAATTGCCTCAGTCATTGTTAGTTTTATCTCTTCAATGAAACTTTGAGGTTTTGTGGAGAAAGAACAATCTCTTAGGCTGCCTTCTGATCGCTCCCAACATCCCGACCCACATCAGTGGTCCTGGATGGCTTCATAAAGGTGTGTTCTAATTCCTTGAGAAAAAGATAGGGTCAGCGAGGGAGGAGAGGGCATTTAGACAGAGGGAGCATCCCGCAGGGCAGCCCGTGTTCAGAACTACAGGGTGGCAGTGACCGAAAGGGTATTTCAGCAAAGAGAAGAGATTCAATTGGGACATGAAAATGAGGGATCATTGTTATTCTTTCTTCTTTGCTCTTCTCCTCCCAAAGGAGGAAAGAAAAGGGAGAGGGAGAGAAATCCTATGGCTGGACCCCTGTCCACCTACATCTGGAAAAAAACCCTCAGGCTGCCTCTACAATGAAGTCAGAAGCATCTGAGCAGAGGCAGCAGGCTCCCATCCCCAAAAGGTGCAAAGAGGAATCTTTTCGGGAGTATTCAGGGCACACAGAAGTAAGTAGCAGTACTTGTGGCTAGGTCACCTAGAAATCACTGGCTTTAACTACCACTTAAAATCTCACCTTCTACGGGAAGCTTTCTTTAACTTTTTTGAATTGAGTGCCTTCCCTCTCTATTTCTCATTTATCTTATCGAAGGCAGGGGCTATCTTTTCCCTCCTTTTGCATTTTCAATGCTTGGAACATACTAGCTGCTTAATTAATGCTTAGCGATTGTTGGCTGCTTTCTAATACAACTGATAGGATAAGGACTCAAAGAGGGGACAGGAGAGGTGAGAGCAGCAGCGGACAGCGACCCTGACAGCAAGCACTTATGCAGTGGAGACCCAGAAGCAAAATCCAAACTGCCCCTGACCCTCGAGTCTCCTCAGTGGACATCCTGAACGCAGCCAAGGAAATGCTGGAAATGAGGGGGAAGGGGCTCAGGGAAGGTTTCTCGAGGGAAGCACCAGGAATTAAAAGGTAAAGCTATTGTTAGACGGGACCCGCCCCCTTTAGACACTCAAGCACAATCACTCTCCCTTCCCGCGCCCCGCCACCCCTCTAGAGCTCCAATCCCAACCTCATCTCTGCCTCAGTTTCCAGACCTACCTGACTATGTAGGCAACTGACGAATTAATCAATCTGTTTCTTACCATGGCAGATAGCTGCGCTCGCAGTTCTCTTTTCAGCGCTGTATCATAGATTTATTTCTTCTCAGACTGGGGGGAAAAAAAGAGATTGTTGCTATGACACTATAACTCCCCCCCTCTCCCCATTCATCCCAGCCCTCTGCAAGACCCGCATTTGGAGTGGAGCAACAGCAGGAGCTGCCATTCGTGGAGATGATGGCCAATTAAAGGCTGTACTCTAATCCCATCTCTGCCCAGAATGTAAGTCTATCCTTATGAGCTGATTTTATCTTCGAGAAGGATAATAGAGTATTCATGGCGTCCCGATGTTTCTGATGCAGTTACATTCTGTATATTCCTTTGTGGTACATTGTAGCCACTACGTTTGTATTTGTGTACACCGTGTCTATTTTCTCTTGGGAGAGGGAAGAGAGAAGGTGGTTGAGGGAGGCAGAATTAGCATTTCGTTCGTTCGTTAGTCGTTCCTTCCTTCCTTCTTTCCTTCGTTCCTCTGTTCTTTCCTTCGTTCCTTTGTTCCTTTGTTCCTTCCTTCCTTCCTTCTTTCCTTCCTTCCTTTTCCCTCCCTTCTCTTCCTTCCCTTACCCTTTGTCTCCCTGTCACTAAAGAGACACTAAAAGTTGCAGAAAACCAGGTCTTGAAGGGGGTGCATTTAAAACGAGTCTTAAAAACAATTGAGGGTTTAGAAGAATAAGGCAAATGGAGAGAACATTAATGGGCAAAGGTATCATATGAGTGGAAGATGAAAAATCCTGTATAGGGAAGAGCAAGCCCATCAGTTTAGCAGTAACTCTGAAAGGACCATTGCTCATGCAATCGGCCTAAAAAGGTAGTTTTGCATAGAAAACATACAATTCTATATTTTCTCCTAAAGGTAAAGAGAGCCATTGTAGCTTCTCCTGAAGATGAGACTTACCAGAGTTTTTAGGCTGTAACTAAAACAATTCTCAAGGGGAACAATCATAACCCCACAAACATGCTTTGACAAAATGGGCATTGGGAGTATCAATGAGCTGAATGTGCATTTGCAAAATAGAAAGCCAACAAATTGCCTAAAATAAGAACAAAATGAGATAAAAAATTAAAGGGGAAATAGAAATTATAGAAATACAATTGATTGTAAAGTTCTTAAGAGATACCTCAAAAGTAGCCTTGTATTGCTTTTTCTGACCACCTTGTGAGCACCTGCCCTGCCTGAGTTCTCCATAAAATAATTTTTTTTTGGCAACTCTACATTTGGCATTTGAACAATGTAGCCAGTCCAGTGGAATTGTGCTTTCTGCAGTAGAATCGGAAGGCTGAAGAGTTTAGTTCAAGAAAGGACTTCAGTGTCTGGTATCTCATCCTGCCAAGTGATCTGCAAAATTTACTTAAGACAATTCAAAAGGAAGTGATTCAGTTTCTTGGCATGGTGTTGCTAGACTGTCCAGTTTTCTCCAACATGGAGCAATGTGTTCAGCACAACAGTTCTGTAGACCTTCGAGTTTGGTAGTCAGTCTAATACCTCTCTTCTCCCACACTTTCCTTGGGAGCCTCCCAAACAAAATTTGCCAGCTCTGGCAATAAGGATTATCCACCTTATGATCAATGTAGACATCCCTGGAAAATATACTGCCCAGGTAAGAGAACTTATCTGCAACATTCAAAACTTTATTATTTACTCTAACTGATGGTTTCACAAATGGATAGTGTGGTGCTGTTTAACGGAGTTCCTGTTTCCTTTGTATCAATAGTTACGACAAAATTAGCATAAGCAGTGGAGAATTGATCCATACTTTGGTGCATCTCATTTTCAGAGGCTGCAATAATTGTGCAATCAACTGCAAACAAAATATCATGCCCCAACACTCCCTGCACTTTAGTTTTGGCTTGTTGATTTTTCAAGTTGGACAATTTACTATTAGTTCAGTAGCTGACTTTGATGCCATTTTCATCCTCTTTGAAGTCATTTGACACATAATTGAAACATCATGATAAAAAGTCTGGGAGTGAGCACAGAGTTTTGTTTCACTCTGTCGGTGACTGGAAAAGCTCAAGAGAATTATCCATTGTCCAGAACCTAGGCAAGCATACTATCATGAAATTAATGTACAATGATGATAAACTTTTTCTGGGCACTTCCACCCCTGTGATTGTCACAGGACAATTTCTATCCTTTACTTTTATGGAGATGAACAGTGGAGACATAACCTCCTCTTGCTGTATAATCTGAAATTTTTAGTCACCCTTTGTATGAACAATGAACTCCTGCCCCTACCTTGTAAATATCCGCTGGAACAGAATCAACACCATGGGTTTTGCAACATAAAAGTAGCCCAATGGTATTCAAAATCTCTTCTTCAGTGGAAACTTCCACAGGGGAAGGATTGATTTAGACCTGAGGTAGACAGTGAATGGATCCACCATTGACCGATGATGGTTTTTTGAGGACACTATAGAAGTGTTCAGCCCATCTCTCCAGGATCATTTCCTTATCATTAATCGATGTGGCTCCATCAGCACACAGTAACTGAGATGCACCATAGGTCCTTGACCCATAAATAGTCTTTGGTGCTTCATAAAGGTGATTTGAATTGTTACTATCAGAATAAAATTTCTGCCTTCTCACTGAGTCAAGAATCCTGCATCTCTCTGTACTTTCTTAGTGCTATATGATAACAACACAATCCCTGATGGCATCGTGTGGTCAACCTGGGAATAGCAACAATTTGCTCTGATGTTTATGTGTACATTTATTTCCTCATTGGTAGTTAATATTTTTGCTCTATGGCATCATCCCTTCAGTTTATTTAAGAAGAGAAATGCTCTCCAGGTTTTCCCTAATACTGTCCTCTATTAATTCATAAACCGGTTCCCTGGACAAAAAGACTGAACCTCTTGGCTGCCACATCTTCCCCGAGTAAGTATGCCACTGAACTCAGATGCAGAAAGCAAAACTCAGTAAGGGAAACCTGAGCCTTCCCAGGAGGGAAACACTTGTGACTAAAAGTACCGATGAATCTTTTCTTGGTCTTTAACTGATTGTTCATTTTGGTACTAAGAACAGCCCTCAATTTGAATACTGAATTATCAGAGGGACTTTTGTTAAGGGTTTCTGAATCTTCGTTATATTCTTTTTTTCTCATGATAATGTTTTATTTTATTGTATTTTTATTAAAGCTTTTTATTTACAAAGCAAATGTATGAGTGATTTTTCCAAGATTGACCCTCGCATAACCTTTTGTTCCAACTTTTCCCTTCCTTCCCCCTACCACCTCCCCTAGCTAGCAGGTAGTCCAATGTATGTTAAATTTATTGAAATACATGTTAGATCCAATATGTGTATATATTTAAACAGTTATCTTGTTGCACCAGAAAAATCAGATCAAGAAGGAAGAAAAAGAAAAACTGAGAAAGAAAACAAAATGCAAGCAAATAACAGAGAGTGAGAATGCTATATTGTGTTCCACACTGTTCCCATGGTCCTCTTTCTGGATGATGTCTCTCTTTATCACTGAACAATTGGAACTGGTTTGAATCATCTCATTGTGGAAGAGAGGCACAGCCATCAGAATTGATTATCGTAAAGTCTTGTTGTTGCCCTGTATATCTCCTGGTTCTGCTCATTTCTCTTAGCATCAGTTCATGTAGGTCTCTCCAAGTCTCTCTGAAATCATCCTGCTGGTCATTTCTTACAGTTTCTGATAGAGCAATAGTATTCCCTAACATTCATATACCATAATTTATTCAGCCATTCCCCAACTGATGGGCATCCACTCAGTTACCAGTTTGTGGCAACCAAGTATGGTTGCCACAAACATTTTTGCACATGGGGTCTCTTTCCCTCCTTTAAGATCTCTTTGGGATATAAGCCCTGTAGAAACACTGCTGGATCAAAGGGCATCCACAGTTTGATAACTTTTTGATCATAGTTCCAAATTGCTCTCCAGAATGGTTGGATTCGTTCACAATTCCACCAATAATATATCAGTGTCCCAGTTTTCCCACATCCCCTCTAACATTCGTCATTATCTTTTCCTGTCATCTTAACCAATCTGACAGGTGTGTAGTGGTATCTCAGAGTTGTCTTAATTTGCATTTCTCTGATCAATGGTTATTTGGAACACCTTTTCATATGACTAGAAATAGTTTCAATTTCTTCATCTGAAAATTGTCTGTTCATATCCTTTGACCATTGAAGAATGGCTTGAACTTGTAAATTTGAGTCAATTCTCTATATATTTTAGAAATGAGGCCTTTATTAGAAACTTTGGATGTAAAAATGTTTTCCCAGTTTATTGCTTCCCTAACACTTCTCCTTGTCTTGGAAACAATAGTTCTGAAAAGTAAACTACATTAATTTCACATAATCATACTTCATCGATTTTGGTGAAATTTGAATGTAAATTAGTATATTGTGGCCATCTTTCTGACTATATTGTTAAATTCTACTTAAAGAGAGAGGCTAGACTTCTTTCCCCCATATTAAAACTAACTATTTCTGTTTTGAAGATGTTACTATCAATTTTGGTAGATACTGCTACTAAAACACTGACAAAAATCTGTCACCAGATTTTCAGAATGTTTTAAATTCTCCGGGTCATCCCTTGGGCAATGGAGGAGTGGTAGACCAAGAGTTATGAGGAATCCATCTTTCATTTCCCTCAATGACACTGGTTGAGGTTGATAAATGTTGGTTGATAAAATGTCATTACCTTTTTGACTCTACTAAATGATCAACAAGATTTAAACAATCTGATTACAATTTTCCTTTTAACTTCTCAGTTCACAATCTAATTATATCCATGATAAAATATGTTTTTTATCTAAGAAAAACTAGAAATTTTTTGCCAAACAGATATTCTGCTAGATGCAAGTTGTTATTTCAATCTGCAGTTTTTGACACTATATATAGTGACTTCCATGTAAATACTTGATTAAAATAATCTTAAATAACTCGTGTAACAATCTTATAGTTTCCATTAGTATTATCTAAATAATTTTAGATGAACTTCCTTTCAAATACAAACACAATTTCCAAATTCTTAAATTACAGTAGTTTAAATTTTACTAACAAAAAACCAGCAGGACTGATAAAATGATCTAACAGTTTCCTAATCTATTCATTTTTCACAGTACAATTCTTAATAGAACTAAATCTAGATTAGCAGAGAAATTGCTTTTCTAACAGGGTATCTGATGCAGTTGTTTGCCAAATTACACAATAAAAAATTTTTAAAAGGCAATGATGCCCTTAACAATATTGTGTATTTAAAATGTGAAACAAAGCCATTATCAATAAGATTACCTTAAATTAGTTGAATAAAATTCCAAATTGCCTTACAGAAAATCATTCACCTCATCAATATTGCTATTGTAGAGTGATAACATTTAAAATCTATATAAAGTTTCAACTATGAAGCAATTATATCTCATTAAAAAGTCAATAAAAACTGTTAACATCCATATAGTGTTTGCTCTACGTCAAAGGATTTATAATCATATAATCCTCATAACAACCCTGGAACCACAAAGGAGATTGCTTTGGGGAGCTGAAGTTATAGTTGACTCAAAAGCAATTTTCAGAAACGATCCCAGTAACTGAAACCCTTCCTTAGCTGTTAAAAAGCAGGACTTTTGAGATAGAGAGTTTAGGACAAATCCTTGTTAGGTATATGTATAAAATCTCTCTGCCAGTCTTTTCTAGACAAGCATCCCTCCTCTGAGCAGATTTTAGAAGAGGGAATTTAATTTGCAGGAACCACTTAGGTATAACATATCAGACCTTGGGCATGTCCGGAAATCCTGCCTAATAGTTTCTCCTAGCTTGTTCACTAGAGACTAAAGGATATTCTTTGTCTATTTGATAACGACTATTTGAGCCTTAGTGCCTCATTATGGCTTTTGGGCTCTTAAACAATGAACACAGCTGACATTTATTTACATATTTCTTATTTTGGAGATATTTCAGAGATTATGAAAACCTCAGAAAATTGTTACTCCTTAATTTTTTGGTACAAAATGTATGTAATCCTTTTATAAATCTTAAATGACAAATCATTTTCGTCTATTTTCTTTACTGTGAAACATTTTAAGGCAAAGAGATCATTCTCTGTTAAGGGACAGGTCAATTCTCTAAGAGCCTCCATAGCTGTGAATCATAACATCTGAAGGACTTGCAGGGCAGCCTTTGCTGACACAGGTGTTGGGGACTGGGAATGAGATAAATTGGAGGCAGGGGGAAGAGGAGAGAGGTCAGACAATGCAATGGTCTCATTTCACAACACCACCAACAGTGCCTTCGTGTCTCCATTTTCCCACATCCCCTCCAATAGCCAACATGTTCTGTTTTTAAAAGATTAGCCACTCCATGTGTGGGTGAGGGTGGTACCTCAGGGATGATTTAATCTTCATTTCTCTGAACAACAGTAATCCAGAGCACTTTTTTCACATGACTATAGATAGCTTTGTTTTTTTTTCCCTGAAAACTGCTTACTACATCCTTTGCCCATTTATAAACTGAAGAATAATTTGTTCTTTTAAAAATGATCTCAGTGTTCTCAGCAAAGGTGTCATAGAGTTTAGACAGATTCATAGGGGAAACTTAATCCAAGACACCATAATTTGGCTTTCTGATTGGATACAGTAAGATGGGGTTTCTCAGGAGCTCCAGGAACATGGGACAGTAAGACTGAGCTGATCCCCTTCAGCTCCCTTCCCTTCTTGCCACAGGAAATATTATAATCTTCTCAGTACTTCAGGTTATCTTTGCCCACCCGACCTGGTTGCTCAGGATCTCATTACTACTATTTTTTTCTCAAGTAGGATATTTTGTTCCCTTTAGTTTTTACCAAAAAAGAAAAAAAACAAAAAAACTTGATCTCTACCTAGTGAGGGAAATGATTATTAACAACCCATCACAGGAGAGATCCCAGCTATTTCTCTGTCCTATTTCTTTGTTCAAAGCCACTCCTTTGGAAGATCTTACTGATCTCTGTCAAAAACCTACCCCATCTTCTGGCCTAGTTCTCTGCTCCCTGCCCTCTGAATGATAACTCTGGCAGGTCATGGCCTTGCCAGAAAGTGTCTGAATGGATCTGGCAAGAGATGGAGTCTGCACCCGAGGACCAGCCCTGCTGGTATGGAGATGCTCAGGTTGTATCCCCACACTAGGTCCTTCAAAGCCAAGTCCTCAAAATTGGAGCTGCGGCTCTTCTATGTATGTCAGAGGAACTATTCTCTTCTCAGTAGATGTTCTTGCAATGCTTTGGCTCCATCCTCAAGTATCAAGTCCACTCCCACTCCCTTCTCTCAGAAGATCACCATGATTCCTTTTTTAGTGAGAAGATTGAGACGGGTGAGGAAGGAAAAGGACTAAACATTTACCAGGTTTCTACTCCATCCCTGAGAGTGCATGAGGTGTTCAGGAAGGACCAATACCTGCTGTGAAGGCTGCTGAGGTCTTTCTAGGGCTGATCATCCACATCTGGAGTTCACCTGTCCCCCAGTTCTCACCTGTGACTCCAAGCAGCTATACCATGAGCAGTGGCCATAGCCTTGTGAAACCATCTGGACAGACAGGCCACACCAGGTTGAGAGTAAGTGACAGATCTATCACTGAGTCAGGTTCATGTCTACCCCAAGCCTGGAAAGACTTTTGTCAGAATGGGCGCTCACAACAATGTGTTCCAATGGTCATGATAGCAGCTATAGCAGGTTCTGGGGAATGTTTAGAGCTTGGTCAGATAGCCAAGATGCTGGGGTCATCCCTTCCATTCCGGATCATCACTGGTCATCCAGCCTTCTGACTCATCTCTGGGCCTTGGTGACTTTGGAAGACAGAATAAAGCTGATGACTGCTAGCAATGCTGCCTCATTTAAATCCAGTTCAGACACGAGTCAAAACATCCCCCCCCCCTCCGCCCCATGATGTGTCTGGCCTTATATGCCAGGCAATATGCTAAGTGCTTTTTGCCTTATATCATCTCATTGATCCCTCAGACAACCCTTAGACATAGGAGCTTTTATTTGCCTCATTTTGCAGTTGTGGAAACTGAGGCAAACGGAAGAGATGTGCCCAGGATCACATAACTAGTAAGTCCTGGAGACTATTTAAATCCACATCCTATTGTTTCCAAACCCCTCACTATTCCAATCACAGACACCTCTCTCAAGAGTATTCATAATAGGGCTTTCCTCAGTGCTACCACTAAGTCCTAAAATCTCCATATTAGTGACATGAACAACCATATCTCTCTGTCCTTTCCTATAAATTTCCCTTCTTGCTCCTGGTTCTTTGCTAAGTCCTTTAGCTACTTTGCCTGCTTCATTTGACATTACAATTACAATAAACTTTGGTAGAAGGCTGAAACTGTTGAAATCAATGCACTGAGGTCAGGACTGCCGAGCACTTGAGGCTAACTACTGATTGGACCATACTCTATGGGTATATGCTTGGAAAATGGTCCTTTCCACTATCCGTACTGGCTCAATGATTGGTGTATAGAGGATTGTAGGAGGGACTAGGAGGTGGAGTAAGATGAGCCAGGGTCACATTCTTGGCAGTAAATGAGAGGGAAGGTGGCTGAGGAGATTCTGCTACCATCCTTTTCAATACTGTGTCTAAAGACTGAGAATAAAGACTAAGGACTTTTGCTTATCCTGACTCTGGCTGATTCTGGGGTGTCCTGGGTGTTAGCGTGGTCGTCACAAACTTTGCCTCTTGATTTGGAGATGGGTTCAAGCCTACTGATTCTTTGAAGACACCTCACTATATGGGTTTGTGGCCCCAAACTTTTGGGGTCTCCTTTTGAACCTCAACATTATGTCAGAGGTCATTCTCCCTTCCAGCTTGATCCCTGTCCTCTCCCAGGTTTCTGTCTTTCTCTGTTTCCCTTGTCCTTTACTTCCTCCTCAACTTCAGCTCATCTTGGGGTTCAGTCCCCCTGAGACCATCCTCACTGTGCTGGACTTCCCTTTTACCCATCCTGAAGCCAGGTGGTGTGTTGATTACTCCTTAGAACTTGGAGTCAATAAGACCTGCTTTTACTTCTTGTCCCAGATGTTTATGAGCAATGTCACCCTGAGTAATTTTCCTATCATGTCCTCAGTTCTCTTGTCTATAAATTGGCAATATAATTATCTCCACTTGACCTGCATCCCAAAGAAATCATTAAAAACGGAGAAGGATCCATGTATATAAAAATGTTTGTAGCAGCCCTTTTGTAGTGAATATATATATATAAAATATATGTTTTCTTTTATCACCATATCCCAACTAATCTTCACTATATTGAGTACATTTCCTTTATCTCTCTCCCATCCAGCCATTTTTGCACAGGGGAGGAGTAGGTACCTGGTGGGATATGGAAAGAGAAAGAAACTTTCTTTCTTTTTCTACCTTAGAATAAGCAAAATTTTTAATCTTATCAATTGCTTTTACAATCAAATTTTCTTGACACTTGTTAAAATCTGCATAACTTTTTTACAACTTTTAATAAATTCCATAGCTACAACTTCAAATATCCAACGTCATTTTTGTAGACTCAACTTGGCTGTACTAGATACATAGGAAAGGAGATAGGCCTTTCCCTTCTGCCCTTTAATTAAATTTCTTTGTTTATGGAAAAAATGTTGTGTCCCACACTCGGTCTCCACAGTTCTCTCTCTGGGTACAGATAGCTCTCTTCATCATAAGACCAAAAGAACTGGCCTGAATCATCTCATTGTTGAAAAGAACTACCTCCATCAGAATTGATCATCATATTGTCTTGTTGTTGCTGTGTACAATGTTCACTTCATTCAACTCACTTCACTTAGAATCAGTTCATGTAAATCTCTGCAGGTCTTTCTAAAATGTATCATATTTTATAGAACAATACTATTCCATTACTTTTATATATGATTTCTTATTCAGCCATTTCCCAATTGATGGGCATCTGCTCATTTTTTCCAATTCTTTGCCACCACAAAAAGAATCACTACAAAATATTTTGCACATGTGAATCCTTTCCCCTCTTTTATGATCTCCTTTTTATGATACAGACCCCTTAGTGACACTGCTAGAGCAAAGGGTATGCACACTTTTATAACCCTTTGGGCATAGTTCCAAATGTTCTCCAAAATGGTGGGATCATTGCACAACCCCACTAACAACACATTAGTATCCAAGTTTCCCCCATCCCCTCAAACATTTATCATTATATGTTTCTGTCATTTTAGCCAATCTGAGAGGTGGGAGGTCAGTGTTCTTTGAATTTGAATGTGCATTTCTCTAATCAATAGTGATTTAGAACATTTTTTTCATATGAAAATAACTGGCTTTAATTTCATCATCTGTTCTTTTGACCATTTATCAGTTGGGGAATATCTTGTATTGTTAAAAATTCGACCGTTTTTTATATACTATAGAATTTTAATGTTGTTTGTGTTGGTTTTGCTTGTGCAAAACCTTTTTAATTTAATATGATCAAAATTATCCATTTTGTTTCTTATATTTTTTTACTAGTTTTCCTTTGGTCATAAATTCTTTCCTTCTCCAAAGATCTGAGAGATAAACTATCCCTTGCTCTCCTAATTTGCTTATGCTTATTATCCTTTACACTTAAATTATGTACCCAATTTGATGTTATTTTGGTATGGGGTGTCATGTGTATATAAACTTTTCCTTTCATCCACCGCTCTATTTCTTAGCAAGTATTCAATGGTTTTGATGATTGCTACTTTATAATAGAGTTTTAGGTCTGATGCTGATAGGCCCCATCCTTTGTCATTTTTTAAAAATTCCCTTGATATTCTTGAAATTTTTTTCTTCCAAATGAATTCTGTTATTTTTTCTATCTGTATAAAATGATATTTTAGCAGTTTGATTGATATAGCACTGCCCAAGTAGAAGAATTTAGGTAGAACTGTGATATTTATTATATTAGCTCAGCCTACCCATAAGCAACTGACATTCTTTCAGTTTACATATGACTTTGTGGGAGAAGAGTTTTGAAATTGTGTTCATATAGTTTCTGCGTTGCCTTGGTACATACATTTCTTAATATCTTAAATGATCTACAATTATTTTAAATGAGATTTTTCTGACTCTTGTTGGTGAGCTTTGTCAGTAATATATAGAAATGCTGATGATCTCTGTGAGTTTCTTTTATATTCTGCAGATTTCAAAAGCTGTTAACTATTTAAAGTAGATTTTTGGATGATTTTCTAGGATTCCCTAAGTATATCATCATATCATCTGCAAAGAGTGATAGTTTTATTTCCTCATTGCGTACTCTAATATCTTTAATTTCTTTTTCTTTACTTTTTTCTAAAGCCATGATTTCTGACACAATACTGAATAATAGTGGTGATAATGGGCATCCCTGTTTCACCCCTGATTTAAGCCAAGTAGAACCAAGATAACACTGTACACAACAAGATTATGTGATGATCAATTCCAATGGACATGGCATTTTTCAACAGCAAGGTGATTCGGGCCAGTTGCAATGGACTTGGGATGGAGAGAGCCAACTGCATCCAGAGAGAGGCCTATGGCGATTGAGTGTGGATCACAATATAGTATTTTCAATTTGTTGTTGTTGTTTTTGTTTGATTTTTTTCTATTTTTTCCCTTTTTGACCTGATTTTTCTAGTGCAGCATAATAATTGTAGAAATACAAATAGAAGAACTGCATATGTTTAATATATACTGGATTACTTCCTGCCTAAAGGAGAAGAAGAAAAGGAGAAAAAAATTTAGAAAACAAGGTTTCGCAAAGTTGAATGTTGAACACTATTTTTGTATGTATTTTGAAAATAAAAAGCTAATATTTTTTAAAATTGTATTTCTATGGAAATCACTGCCCTATACATGTTTTCTATTCCTAGGAGAAGGTAAACCTTTTAGGAGCAAAGACTATCATTTATTTGGAATTCATGTCATTAATATGTAGCAGAATGAATAAAATGATGATTATGATACATTCATTTAGCTATTCAATCATTCTATTCACTTAGATACTATGCCTGCCATTATTTTCTGAAACTACATGGAAATCCCAAAATCAATAACTACATTGATACAGGATGGTCTCTCAACCAATGACTTCAGCCAATTCCTAAATTTAAATACATTTTCTTCTTCTGGTGAATTTAACTCACATGCTACAATGCCCAGTTACAGCTCTGAAATCTTCTGCTTAATAATTTCAGAGGGGCCTTGTAACACTGGTGATCCCTGAAGGCAACCTCCTAATAAATGATCTTTTATATTCAAATATAGGTCTGATTGGCTTCGGAATATATGGATTATACTTGTGCACTTCTCTAAAGGACAGTAATGGGTAGTAGGAAGGGCACTTGCTTTGGAGTCAAAAACCCAGAATTTAACTGTTTCTTATTGTATAAATGTAGGCAAGTCATTTTGATTTCCAGGGCTTCATTTCCTCATCTGTAAAGCAAAGATTTAACAAGAAATTATCTCCTCTGTCTCTGGGAGCTTAGAATTCTTTACTTCTGACATCCAAGGTTGTAATGGGCTGAGGCTTGAGTTGATGCACTGAGGTCCCAAGCACATGAGGCTAAATAGTAATTGGACCATACTTTATTAATATATAAGCTTGGAGAAAGAATGGCCCCCATCCACTCTTTGTGCAAGTCTTTTCCACTCCCCTGCCTCCACCCACCAAAATCGTCATTTCCTATACAACACATCAGGACTTGCACAAAGAGTGGGTGGGGGCCATTCTTTCTCCAAGCTTATATATTAATAGAGTATGGTCCAATTACTATTTAGCCTCATGTGCTTGGGACCTCAGTGCATCAACTCAAGCCTCAGCCCATTACATCTCCCGCTTTCTTTTGTTTTAGAACACAGGTGATCATGCCATCCCTGACTCCTCAGGGAGGTCAGAGCCCCCAAGGGGAGGTGATCACAACTTCCCTGATTTCTCAGGAAAGGAGGTGAAAACACTAAAAAGGAGATAATCTCGCCCTCCCTGACATCTAAGGAAAGGAGATGAAAAGCACCAAAGGGAAGTGGGGGTTGCTAGCAGGTTTCTGGGCTCAAGGGTCTTATTATGCACAAACCCATCAGCATGGGAACACATAGCACATAGCAACAATGCAGAGACTATTAGTGATGACTCTCCCCACAGTCAGTGCAGCCTTGATGTGGCGTAACAACCATGAATTTTACACCCAAGTAACAGTATAACAAACAATATAAATCAACATTATGATGTAAAAGATTGCCAGAAGTCCTAGAAGGAGAGTATGTAAACAGCAGTCACACATACACCTCTTCAGCAGCCAAGAGAGATAGTCCAAAACCAATCTATTGTCCATTGCTTCACATATCAGGGAATCCAATGATCCCCCCAAGTTCTTGAAGTCCAGCAAAAGTCTTTTTGTCTTAGGGAATCCAATGATTCCAGTAGATTTTGAAGTCCTGTAATAGTCTTATCATTTCTCAGAAAATCCAATGATTCCTGAGGGCTTTCAAGTCTTATGTCTCAAAGAATCCAATGATTCCTGAGGGATTTAAAGTCCTACAACAGTCTTATGTCTCAGAGAATCCAATGATTTCTGAGGGTTTTGAAGTCCAATGATTTTCTATGTCCATGAGTCAAACGCCATAACTGCCACACTCTTTCAATGGTGAGCACAATCAGCAACAGAACCACCCGATGTTTCTTGGGTCTTCTCCTTCGTTTCAAGGGTCTGCTCTGTCTCTCTGCGATGGACAAGGCAAATATGGCTCGTTGGCACCCATCTGATTCCTTCTCCACCTGTAGAGATACAAGCAAACCCTCTCCCCCAAACAGTTAGCCTATCTGGTCCCTTCCATTCACCACTTTCTGGGTCTCTCCACATCACCTGGCGATTAAGAGCACCAGCCCTGAAGTCAGGAGGACCTGAGTTCAAATCCAGCCTCAGACACTTAACAATTCCTGGTTGTGTGACCATGGGCAAGGCACTTAACCCCAACTGCCTCAGCAAAAAGAAGAAGAGAAAACAAACAGAAAGGTCGTGGCAATGGCAATGCAAGCAGTCTCTCCTCCCCTTCCTTTTCCACTCCCCTGCCTCCACCCACCAAAATCGTCATTTCCTATACAACACATCAGGACTTGCACAAAGAGTGGGTGGGGGCCATTCTTTCTCCAAGCTTATATATTAATAGAGTATGGTCCAATTACTATTTAGCTTCATGTGCTTGGGACCTCAGTGCATCAACTCAAGCCTCAGCCCATTACACAAGGTGTGAATATGTAGCTGCAGATCTTATCATTTTAGCCTTTACAGGTAGGAAGTATATGATTCTGCAGGAGTCTTTATTCAAGTCATTGAGGAATAGGAAATCTGTCATAAACATTGAACTAAGTCACTTCTGATGTCCCTTTCATCTCTAAGACTAGGATGTTATAGTATTGTGTAAGAAGTGAGGGCAAAATAGGAAAGGAAATCTGTAAGCATTGTCTATACTAAAATAGCTCTTCAAAATACATTACACTGAAACCTGAGCAGGACACCTAGCTTACCTGTACTTTGGTACAAGTAAGTGGATGAATATTAAGGCCAGCAATTTTACAGGCTTTTAGGCAAATTTCTAGTTCTGAAGGTTTTATTAAGTCTGGTGACCTACAAAGGAAATTTTCATCACAGGAAGCCAGAACATAGAAAGTAATTTTCTAAAAAGGCACTTATGTATTTTAAGAACAAAGAAAAGTGAGGCCAGAATGTAATTTGGCACTTTTGTTTTTTCATTGAAATTAGAGTCTCAGCTAGAGATACCCGAGGCATTCTGGTCCCCAGAGTCTTTTTAGATTAAGACTTCTCTGTGGAATACGGAATAGGAGCAATGTCCCTCATTAGTATCTAAAAATAAATGTTCTGAGATTTAGATTACAGTCTGAAAACTAGTGAAACTATAAAATGTCCATTCATCTTGCAACATTGTCCTTGTCTTAGACATGGGCCTGATTAAAGTCCCACTATGTTTCCTCAGATGTGATCTCTATATCAGAGTCTGGGTATCTGCAAAAGGGCAGATCGAGTCTAATGCTGAAAATTTCCTCATCAGTTCCTGACTCAAGCAGCTGACTTTGCTATAGCATGAGAGAGAGATAGATTGCTTTCCTCAGTGTTAGAACTTTAGTTAAACTTGAGGGAGATGTGGCCCTATAGTATGAAAACCATTTCTCATCTCCTTCCTTCCCTTCTTGTATCTCTGCTGCTGCAACTTCCAGGTTCTGGGCCCATCTGCTTCAAGGATATCAATCCCATTTTTATCTACAAAGGGGACCTGGACTTTGGGGCGTTTTTGCCCATGTACTCAGCTAAAATGAACAAGATGACAGGAGCAAAACAGTTTCAATGTCCCCCTGACAAAGTTTGTGGCAAATTTAAGTAAGTGTCTGTGTCTTTCTAGCTGCCTGGGCTCATAGATTACTAAAAGGGCAGGGCCATGCAGTATGAGATGATGGTGCTTTCCCCTGCCCTTGTCTCTTTATATTTTTAAATTCTTCTCAGTTTCCTTCAAATCTTATTAACTTTCAGATTTGACAAAAGAAAACCTTTCTCCTTCCCTTTTCCCATCAAACAGGTTTCTCATACCCAGGTTTCTCAGTCATGAGCAACTTCATTTGTTATCACTATTCTTCCCTGCAATCCTGAATTCTTATGAATATTTCAGCAATTAAAGTCTTTAGAATATGTCCCTGAAATTAGGTTAATGTGCAGAAGGAGAAGAAGTATTCAGGCCTGTGCCCCCTTTCCATCCTTGGTCAGTTATTCCTCTTGATATACTGATACTGAGCAAGGAAAAATTTGCCCCATCCACAGGAATGAAACCTCCTATAATTCCTCTCTACATCTGCCTCTCTGCTAAGAGTGAGCACACCTTTTTAGGGAGTCAGGGGATCCATATTTCTTCCACCTTCTCTATCAGTGTAAAATACACCCTTCGGACTTTTCCCTCTTGTGGGTAGGTGAATTTATCAGTTTTTCCTATTCTTGGCAGAAGTTATTTTGTCATGATAGAGCATTTTAGAGTAGGGAATCTCTGCACTAATGACTAGGCTAGCTCTGATAGAGCCTCAAATTGAAGGTTCAGGAACTTTGAGTTAATTTGGAAGAGAGAGGTATGTGCAGGATGGAGCTTTAGCAAGTCTTGTGACTGGGAAATGTCCTTATGGAATGGCTGCTACTGCTCAGTGATGTCTGCAGAATTCTGGTTTCCCTATGTGATCTGAGAGGCTTATTTTTGTTTCTCTAGTAATCTTTGCTGGAAAAATCTAGGAGCGATGTATACAGCTTTACTTTCTGTGACTTTGAGACAGTGTACTGACATTTATGCTGATGGACAGGTCTTAGTTTTTGCATTTTCACTCTGAGTTTCCTTGTCATATACCTTTTTTTGCATAGCATAACTCATATGTAATAAGGCAACATTCACATACTCACCTTTGAAAGCCTGCACTGTATCATTTCCTGTATTATTTCCCTTTGTAACAGCTGAGAAGAAACAAGTTGGCTATTTATTCTCTTCTAATTGTGAAAGAAAGATTATGAGATATATTAAAGGGTCCATTGGCAGATAAGAATTATGATCTTTTCTATATCTTCTTCAAACCAAATGATTCTGTGTCTTGGGCTTTGCCTTATGTCATTTTTAATCCTTTAAAATTCATTTATTTAATTTATATTTTTCTCTCTAACTTATACATGAAAAGTCTCTATGAATTAATATTCACAAATTATATAGTTTTATATTATGCATATGTGCCTACATTTTTGTGTAAAACACAAAACAATTAATACATTTTAATTATTGGTTATCTTTTTAGTATTTTAATATGTTTCTTCTTATTCTATTTTTTTATTCATAAAATAGGCAAAATTAGAAATTTGGAGAGGAAAGAATTTTCCACTACCCATTAGAGAAAACATAAAAAAAAAACCAGTTCTAAATCAAATCGCCTTTTAAGTTCTATGAAGGATATAAATTTTGTCTTAAGGATTGTACTCCATGGTGAAAGCAGGGATTCTACTATTATCCACACTGATGATGTTTAATTGAAATTGAATGTGAGTGAAGTAGCCAAAATGGCATTATGTCATGCTCACTTTTGGCTTTCATTCAAACAGGCCCAGATTGTAAAACAGGTGGTTGTCACTGGAAAAAATGTACTGAATTATCTATATCTTAAAACTCTGTGTAGAATAATATAGGTATTTGGGCTTTGTTACTGGCCTCCTGGTTGAAGATCTGATACTAAGTCAAATCTTTGAAATGACTGTTATTCTACTCTTGTCGGTCCCTGTCAAAGAAGGAGGAAGTAAGGACAAAGGGAAGACTAAAGTAGGAGGTCCTATTTCATTGGAGATAATAGAGGAGACTTGAGTAAAATAGTAGGGCCTACATATGTGATACCTCCTATTCCCTGACTCATGTGAATATATGTGTATAATTTTCTTCTCTGTGAATGACTTTTTCCCCAAATACTCCTTTATCCAAATCATCAACAATTGTCCTGGGCCATGAAGCTATCCATGAAGTCTTTCCTTATTTCTCCAGATAGATGGTGCTTCCCTCTACTGTTTCCTTAGATCTCAGTGATATTCATTTTTAATATAACTCCTTTCCCCTTATATCACAATGTCTTATGTATTTATTCTTAACGCTACCACACTCTAAGCCATCAACAGAACCATCCAGGTCTTCTTAGGAATGAATGAGGTCTCAAGCAGCCAACATTACTTAAGGACATAAAGCCAATAGTTCTCAGCATCTAAAGAATTATAAGAAATATTAAAGGAACAAGGTATTTGGGTGGAGGCTAGTTTTTAATACAAAAGGAACGAGCTAAAGAGCTCTTTGAGTTCTTAGTTTTCTCTCATATGTCTAGGGAAAGTCATTCTTTTTAAAAGTGTGGTATTTGAAGGTTTTAGTAAAATTCTGTGGTATTCCCCTTTACTCCACAGCTCCCTGTTCAAAATTTACCAGCAATACATGACTCTACCAATCGCTATAGATGAGATTAACACGAATCCCAATTTGTTGCCCAACATTTCCCTGGGACTCCACATCTACAACACCTACTCCAGTGATGAAAGGACCTTGGAGAGCTCCCTGCGGTGGCTGTCTGGGGTGGACCAGCTCATCCCCAATTACAACTGCAGAGGACAGGACAAGAATTTGGCTATCATTGGAGGAGCCACTTCAGCTCTCTCTGTCCAGATGGGGACCCTTCTTGACCTCTACCACGTTCCACAGGTAAATGATATTGAAAAGATTCTGGGCTCCTATCTACAAAATGGTTGTAATGGTAGCAGCAGCAGCAGCAGCAGCAGTAGTAATAGTAGTAATTAGTAGTAGTAGTCGTCATCATCATTATTGTGGTCATAGTTTTAGTTGTAATAAGAGTTGTAGCAAGAACAACAACAACTGCATTTATTTATTTAAAAAAATTAACTGCTTTACTTATGTATTCTTTTGATTGTCACACACACAAACACACACACACACACACACACACACACACACACACACACACACAAACTATTGGCAGATGTTCTTATTATTCCTGTTTAAAGAGGAAGCTACTGTGGCTGAGAAAAGTTAATTTGCTATCATGCAGTTAATAATTACCCGTGATAAGAACTGATCTGACTGAGATCTTTTTGACATAAGCTTAACCCTCCAGCATCTGAACTATGCAGCTGCCTCAGTCAGCAGGAAAGATAAAGAACTCTTGGAACATCATCAGGGTTGCAAACCAAGAAAGGAATTAAAGCCATTTAGCTTTCAATCCCAGATAGGATAAGAGAGAAAAACTGGTTGTACTTGCCCATTATACAGATTAGTTCATTATTGCTTGTAGAAGTTAGAATGTTTACTCAACATTACACAGTTCATTGGTGGAAGAGTCGCTTTAGATCTTACAATTCTAGATTTTAAATTGAATCATTGTTGAGGTTATTACATCCTTATTTTGTGGTTCATCTTTCATACTCATTTATTCCTTTAATGTTACTCCTGAATTTATTGAGAATAGGGTTATTTCTGAAAGGAAAGCTGAATATGAGCACTGGTGTAGAAGGTGCTGGTTTGGGGGAGTAGTGGTAAGCTTGTCCATAGTGCTATTCTAACAGAATTATAAGTACTTTTGAGAACATACATAAACTTTCAAAAACTCTTGACATTTTTCTCAAATGGGACACTAACCTTATTAATGAGCACAGAAATTACAAAGATACATGTGATAGGATAAAATACAATTCAGAAAGCACCTCACTTTTTAGAAATTGGAAAGAGACATCCAGGATTGCATTTCAGCCTTACTGCTTCCTGAAATTCATCATTGTTTGTCAGGTAGCTTGACTTTATTTAAATGGAAGGAAGTTCATTTGTGGATATTGAATTACTCATATGAAAAAACAAACCTGGGAGACTCTCTCCATTTATACTCTCACTCCTTATTTTAAAACTTTCATATCTTCACTGACCAATATTTATCCCCATTGGGTGCACAGCTGAAGATTCAACTTTTAAGGGCCTGGGAGAAAATGCAAGAGGGAGCCATATAGTGTCACTAGCATTGGAATTATAGATAATTCTTATCAAATATTTGAATAACAGAGTAAAAAACAAAAACTTCCAAGCTCAAAAGGCATAGGAATTAATTCTAACTTAGTTGGAAAATGAGAGTGATATGTTTGTCAGTGATTTATGCTCCAGGATTCATCTAACATCTTTGTTTGTCAGATAATATAATAGAAGAAGGTCTTGTCTAGAGAAGAGGCAGAACATTTCATTCTGGGATTTTTGCCCCTTGAACCTGAACGAGGAGAGCATAGCAGGAGAGGAATCCTTTGGTGTTCTCATCTTTCCTGAGAAGTCAAGGAGGGTATGACCACCTATTCCCAATTTGAGGAGTGTTAGGATTCTTATAAGGTACTAAGTCAGTTATCTGATTTAGTATGGTACTTAACAGTTCTCCAGTTCACTAATGTACTTAGTACTTATTAGTGTTCCACTTGAAGCAAAGGATACTTGTTCTATTTGAAGCAAGGGCTGAGAGGACTTGAAATAAGGACTCCATCTTTGACCATCCCCGTAGATCTCCTGCCTCCTTCACTCCTCCACTAACACCAAAGCTGATCCCAAGATCCTCCAGACAGCTAGTCTGGATAGTATATTTTGGCACCCCAATTTAGGGGCTCTAGAAAGCACACTACAATTTGGCACCCAACGTGGGATGAGAACACCAAGGGACGTGGTCACACCCTTCATGACTTCTCAGGAAAGGTAAGAGCACCAAAGGGAGGTGGGGAGCCAAACCAGACATTGTCAGCAGGTTCCCTCTGGGCTGAAGGGTCTTATACCTTACCCAGAGTTCTCCCACTATCTGCAGCCATCTACAGTTTTAATTTGCACTTCTCTAACAAATAGTGATTTTGAAATTTTTAATATGACTATCAAAAATTTCATATTTGAAAAATGAAGTATTCTTCTGCTACAATAGTCATAATCCCCCCTACCTAGTTTTCTGCTATCCTTTACCAAAGAAACTTGTTACAAAAAGTTTCCCTTAGTAGTCTGCTTTCTTTTTAATACTTTTCTCTGCATTGTTTTTATATGCATTTCTCTAATATTGAAAGAAAGATCGCTTGTTTTCTGTCAATTGTATTGATACCAATTGTACATGAACAAGAATTGGCTGTCTTTAAAAAAAATCAATTAATAGTAAACAGAAAAAAAAAGAATAGAAAACAAAGCCGAAAGTTGTCATGTGCCAAGCAGAATGCCAGCCAGGATTCAAAATATAACAATGAATTTCTAGTTCAAGAAAGGATATATAATGGTGAAATTCTATTCATGAGTGTCCATGTTTTCTTTTTCTTTTTGTAGGGGGTTCTTTTCTTCTCTGCTGTGTATTTTTTTACTTGGTTCTTTTTTCCCCGTTCATCCTCCTGCCACTTCCAAGAAGGCTACAAGGAAGCACAGCTATATTTTATACATACATACACATACACACAGAGACATACATACACAAATATGCAAATATGTTTATATCTATGCACAGATCCAAATACATATACATATATTTATATTTACACATACATAGATCAACATCCATACTCAAACACACACACACACATACACACACACACACACTCCTTTACTTGTATGTAAACATGCATTTAAAACAATATTAGTATGGGAGACATATAATGTCTTATAAATCTGACTTCTGATCTATGATGTAGTGTTTTTGCACATCTTTTCTTTCCTATCTCTGCTAAGCCTGCTACTTCAATTCTTCTCTTTAATTAGCCTTGCTATCATTTAACCTCCCCCATCTCAGGAATACCTCCTTTGTCTTCTTCCCTAACACTTTGCTTCCCTGTTCACTCATCCCGTCCCCTTATTTCCTTCTAGTTGTTGGAGGATGCTCTACCCTTTATGGTATATATGTAGTATTGCCTATTTAACCTATTCCCAATTTGAGGAGTGTTAGGATTCTTACAAGGTGCTAAGTCAGTTATCTAATTTAGCATGTACTTAACAGTTCTCTAGTTCACTAATGTACTTAGCACTTATTAGAGTTCTACAAGATTCACACCTTTAAGAGCTCATATATAAGCTAGAAGCCTCAACCAGGATTCAGTCCGGGACATTCAGAAGTCAGAGAGGACAAGCCCACTAAAGGACAAGCCCACTCTCCGAGGAGGAGACAGATTCATTCCATTTTCCACCTTTGTGCTGGCTGGAGACATTTGCAGGGAGCTAGAGGCTGAAGCTGGCAGAGGCAAAGGACTAGCGGCATGAGCTCTTTTTACTTTACTTCAGAGCCTCCTCTGAAGACAAACTCTATCTTAGTCACATAGTAAGCTTCTATGCTTGATTTTTTTTTCTTTTCAGCTTCATTTTTATTAATAAGAAGAATTAGTGTAAGCATATCAAACTGTGGGGTAAGGCATGGTACTTCTGCATTCACTTCAGCTCTCCCTTCTGACCAGCTTCAACCCAAAACCACAAGCTCCAACCATCTGGAGCAGCAATGTTAAGGCCCCACTCCTTCTGCATCCTGGTGTACTGGTTTCTTCTCCCCCAGGGGCCCACCACAGCAGCACAGTTGGGTCTGGTGTTCCTAATCATCAATAATTTACTCTGCCTGGATTTAGATTTCCAATTTGGTATGCTGACTTGGAGGTGAAAGTTTAGGTGGTTCCTGTTGAGGGTCCAGTCAAACCCAGCTCACCCTGGGGCTCCCCGCTTGGTGTTTCTGCCGAGCTATCCAGGAGATGTTTCCCCTTCACATTGTTAATACTGGTTTGAGGGCTTTCTTTGATCTTCTTGAGTTGTATTAGGAAGACCCCTGTTCTGTCCCAAATCTTCCTGATTTTTCACCATTCTTTGTGTATCCTGAGGTGTTAATTTATTGTGTTTGTGGGGGAAATCTAGAGTTTGTAATTTACCAATCTACTCCATCATCTTCCCAGAATCCTCCTGAGTCTTCTTGGTTAGAAGGTCATCTTTTTGGAATTCTTTCTTCATTGGTAGGATGCCTACAACTCATCAGTATTATACTGTGGATTCCTTTTCTGTATTTCATGATTTAGATTTCACTAAGCTCCTTCGTTAGTTTTAGATACCTGATTTCATGAAGCCAGAAATTCCTATTCATGTTTCGTTGGCAAACAATTATATTTTCTTGTTTTAAATACAATGACTAAAATCAATAATGGCATTTATAGGTGAATTTTATTTTGTCTACAATCACAGTATTTACAAAAGAAAACATTTGCTTTGCTCTCAATAACATATAACATGTTTAATCTAAAAAATTTCCTTTAAAAATCTAATCTAAATTTAATCTAAAAAATTGCTAAAAATTCACACAAAGAAGTGATTATATGTTGTGGTTCCTCTGGAAAGCTCAAGAAAGTCACCCTGGCTGGACTAGAAGTATCAGCAGAATTTCAGAAGACTGTCTTCAGTAAATCATTGGTTTTTTTTTTTTTTTTTTTTTTTTTTTTTTTGTTTGTATGTTTTGAGGACTCAGAGAAAGGAATAAATAGAGAAACATTCAAAGATGAAAACATATCCCATATCATATTGTGCTTTAAAATTAGGAAAAAAATTTCTATCAACAAATACACTTATTGGCGTATGTGTATTTTACTTCAGTTCTCTCAACATAATCATGCATCTGTTGATCAATGTTTATTTTTTCTTATCCAGATCAGCTATGGTCCATTTGATCCAGTTCTTACTGACAAAGTCCAGTTTCCTTCCCTCTATCAGATGTCCCCCAAATCCTCTTCTCTTCATCGAGGTATTGTCCACTTATTGGTGTATTTTGAATGGAACTGGATAGGCCTGATTATCTTTGATGATATGAAAGGTGAGAAATTCCTCAGAAAAATGAAAGAGGAAATGATAAAGAATAGTGTTTGTATGTCCTTCACAGAGAAGATCCCTCTCAGTGAAAGAAGAATGATGACATCATCTGAGACTTTCATGCCCAGGATCTTAATATCAGAAGTCAAAGTGATTGTCTTCCATACAGATGCAGATTCATTAATAATTCTGTCACCCCCAAAACCACATTTTGTCCCAACAATGAAGATATGGATTGCCACATCTCACTTTGACAGATCTGTGAGACCCTTCTTTCATTTTGGTAATATTTTCTATGCGACTCTCTACTTTTCATATATGACAAATGAAATACCTGGATTTAGGAATTTTCTACAGTTAAATAAACTTCCTAAAGGTTCAAGTGATTTTTTTCTTAAGGCAATTCAACAATCATCTTTTAAGTGTTCAGGCCAATCAGAAACCTCAGAGCATGAATTATATTCACCAAATACCTCTTTGAATAATTTTGCTCTGAACGCTCTTCAAATAACTATGTCTACTTTGAGTTACAACCTTTACAATGCTCTGTATGCAGTGGCTTGGGCTCTCCATGAAATGCTGATTAGGAAATCCGAAAAAACATCAATGGGAGATGAAAAATCGTTATTATTTCATTCATGGCAGGTAATGTTGAAAGATTTGTGACATTTTAGCTAAAGTTTTAGGAGGAAATAGTTCCAGCACAGTTGGACAGTGTATAAAATGAAGAAATTTCAAATTTTCAAATTTTTCTCGTATATTCCTTAAAGATTGTATTGTTAATTTCTAACACTTGTCAATGTGTGTATAAGGCTAAAAGTGCTGTTACATAGTGGCAATTATATTTTAGATTGTTTCCTCATAAATTATTAGTCATGCATAGTTTCTTATTAATAAATTCTGAACTCTCATCCTTGCTAATAAACTAATGGTATTCAGCAAATTTCCTATAAGTTATTAATGAACTCTTTCATTGGTCCTTGAAATCATAAGTTTAGAGAAACATGAATTCTATTGACCATACATATTATAAAGAACGTAAGAAATTATACAAAGAAATATTTGTGTAATTTATTTTTAATGACAAAGATTCTGGTGAAATCACCTTCAGTCACCGATGGAAGCTGTTGATTTTTCCCCCACAGGTACAGAAACAAACATTCCCGTGACTCTGTTCTCTCCATATATTGGTCTCTGACAAATTCCCCTCAGAATAACTTCACTGGCTGATGTAAATTTAGTTCTTTCTTTTTCTTTTCTTTTTCTTTTTCTTTTTTATTATAGCTTTTTATTTACAAAATATATGCATGAGTAATTTTTCAAAACGGATCCTTGCAGAACTTTTGATTCCAAATTTTCCCCTCTTTCTGCCCAACCCCACCCTAGATGGCAGGTATTCCAATATATTTTAAATTCAATATATGTATACATATCCATACAGTTATCTTGCTGCACAAGAAAAAAACAAATCTAGAAAGGAAAAAAAAACCAAGACAGAAAACAAAAATGCAAGCAAACAACAACAGAAAGAGTGAAAATGTTATGTTGTGGTCCTCACTCAGTTCCCACAGTCTTCTCCCTGGGTGTAGATGGCTCTCTTTATAACTGAACAATTGGAACTGGTCTGAATCAATTCTTTGTTGAAGAGAGCCACATTCATCGGAATTGATCATCTTATAAACCATATACAATGATCTCCTGGTTCTGCTCATTTCACTCAGCATCAGTTCATATAAGTCTCTCCAAGTCTCTCTGAAATTATCCTGTAGGTCATTTCTTACTGAACAATTATATTCCATAACATTCAGTATCACAATTTATTCCTCCATTCTCTAATAGATGGGCATCCTTCAGTTTCCAGTTTCTTGACACTATGAAAAGGGCTGCCACAAATATTTTTGCAAATGTAGTCCCTTTTCCTCCTTTAAGATCTCTTTGGGATATAAGGACAGTAGTAACACTGCTGGATCAAAAGTTATGCACAATTTGATAACTTTTTGAGCATAGTTCCAAATTGCTCTCCAGAATGGTTGAATCTATTCACAGTTCCACCAACAATCTCTCAGTGTCCCAGTTTCCCACATCCCCTTCACCATTCGTCATTTTCTTTTCCTGTCATCTTAGCCAATCTGACAGGTGTCTAGTGGTATCTCAGAGTTGTCTTAATTTGCATTTCTCTGATCAATAGTGATTTGGAGCACCTTTTCATATGACTAGAAATAGTTTCAATTTCTTGATCTGAAAATTGTCTGTTCATATCCTTTGACCATGTTTTAGGTATCAGTATCATGTCTGTGTCATAAAAGGAATTTGGTAAGGCTCTTTCATTTCTTATTTTTTCAAAAAGTTTATATAATATTGGAGTTAATTGCTCTTTAAATGTTTGCTAGAATTCACATGTAAACCCATCTGGGGATTTTTTCCTAAGAAGATGATTAATAACTTATTGTATTTCTCTTTCTGAAAGATGACTATTTAAGCAATTTGCTTTCTCCCCTTCTCCCTACCCCTCTCAGTTAATCTGAGCAATCTATGTTTTTGTGGGTATTCCTCCATTTCACTTAGGTTATCAAATTTATTGGGATAAAGGTGAGCTCTAATTTCCTCTTCATTGGTGGAAAAGTCTCCCTTTTCCTTTTTAAATCTAACAAATTGATTGTCTTCTTTCCTTTTTCTAATCAAATTTCTAAAAGTTTATCTATTTTTTTCATAAAACTAGCTCTTGGTTTTATTTATTAATTCAATAGTTTTCATTTTAGTTTCAATTTTGTTGCTCTCCCCTTTTATTTTTAGAATTTCAAATTTGGTGTTTGATTGGGGTTTTTTAATTTGCTCTTTTTCTAGCTTTTTAAGTTGCAAGCCCAATTCACTGATCTTTTCTTTTTCTATTTTATGCAAGTAAACAAACATCTAGAGATACAAAATTTCCCCTTATTACCACTTTGGCTGTATCCCATAAATTTTGGTATGTTGTACCAAATTCTCTTAGATGAAATTATTAATTATGTCTATCATTTGCTGTTTGATTCATTCTTTAGGATGAGATTATTTGATTTCCAATTACTTTTTGGTCTATTTTCCCTGGCTTATTATTGAATGTAATTTTTATTGCATCATCATCTGAAAAAAAAAGGCATTCACTCTCTCTGCCTTTCTGCATTTGATTTTGAGGTTTTTATGTCCTAATATAAGGTCAATTTCTGTATAGGTTCCATGAACTGCCGAGAAGAAAGTGTACTCCTTTCTGTCTCCATTCAGTTTTCTCCAAAGGTCTATCATACCTAACTTTTCTAGTATTCTATTTACCTCTTTAACTTCTTTCTTATTTATTTTGTGATTTGATTTATCTAATTTTGAGAGTGCAAGGTTGAGATCTCCCACTATTATAGTTCTGCTGTCTGTCTATTTCTTCTTGCAGCTCTCATAACTTCTCCTTTAAGAACTTCCATGCTATACCATTTGGTGCATATATATTTAGTATTGATATTGCTTCATTATCTATAATACCCTTTAGCAAGATAGAGTTTCTTTCCTTATCTCTTTTAATTAGATCAATTTTTGCTTCATCTAAAACATAATAGATTCAGTTGTATTTCCTGCCATTTTATGATCCCCAGATTACACTTTTCCCTTTTCTTTTCCCCTTTCCTAACCCACCAGTATTTAATTTATGAGCACCACTTATCTCAAGCAGCCTTCCCCCTTTAGAATCCTTTCCCCTTTCTTATATCTTTCCCCTACTGTTTCTGTTTTCCCTTCTTTTTATCCTATCCCTTCCCTTTCTTTCCCCTCCCTCTTTTCAATAAAGTGAAAGAAGTTTCTCTGTAAACCAATTATGTCTAATATTTTCTCTTTGAGCCAAATCTGATAAGAATAAGATTCACACAATGATCATCCCCCCTCCCTTTTTTCCTTCAAATGTAATAGGTTTCCTTTACTCCTTCATGAGATGTAACTTCCCTCATTTTACCTCCATGTTTCCCTTTTTCTAGTACTATTCCCTTTTCACCTCTAGTTCCTTTTTTATATTATAACAGTAAACGCTAATTACATATGGACTCTCTATGTATACCCATAACAGAAATACAATTCTCAAGAGTTCTTTTTAACTTTTTAATGCTTCTCTTGAGTCCTATATTTGGAGGTCTTTTTTTTTTTATTTAGCTCTGGTTTTTTCATTAGAAATATATGAAATTCACCTGTTGCATTAAATGCCCATCTTCTTCCCTGGAAGAAAATGCTTAGTTTAGCAGGGTAGTTTATTCTTGGCTGTATTCCAAGTTCCTTTCCTTTTTGATTCCGGACCCTTTGATACTTTAATGTGGAAGCTGCTAGAGCCTGAGTGATCCTTTTTGTGGCTTCTTGGTATTTGAAATTTTTTTTCTGGCTGCTTGTAATATTTTTTCCTTGGTATGATAGTTCTGAAATTTTGCCAAGATATTCCTTGGAGTTTTAATTTTGGAGTCTCTTTCAGGAGGTGTTTGACGAATTTTTTCAGTGGCTATTTTATCTTCTGATTCTTTGACTTCAAGGCAGTTATCTTTGATGATTTCCTGAAAACTATTGTCTAGGCTCTTTTTTTCATCATGGTTTTCAGGGAGTCCAATGATCCTTAGA